>NW_026126656.1:0-335576 GCF_943737965.1 Phodopus roborovskii
AAGGACATCTAGTCTTCAACACATCACTAATCACTTCATCAAAACTTTGCTCAGGATGCCATATAGTTTTCTGTCCCTGTGAATTGTCTGACATTTGAAGTCTTGCTGTTTTTCTCCTTGTCAACATCCTGGCACTCGAGGCACATGGAGGACTAGCAAGCACTTCTGAACTCTATGAATAAACAAACACACCTCCTTAACTGGTATTGTGATTGTTTCTGAGGTACAATATCAGGAGACTGATTCAATTTGGAGCTCCCCATGAACACGGGTCCCTTTATCCTGGTTTTTTTGTTTTTGTGTTTTCTAAGTCCCACAATTTTGCTCTTCAGCCCCATACACATGTATTCTGTAAGCAAGACATTTTGATGGTTTTGTTTTTGCTACAAGATACTCCTATTTTTCCATCCAGAAAACTTTGCAGACAAGAGACTTTGAATCGACTACGAACCTTCCTCTGGTTTTCCATCTTCGGCTTCGGCCCATGCCACTACAACCTTTCTGTATTAGCTGGTGTCAGCACATCCAGCCATCATCCTGCGGCCTGCCTCATATCTGGCAGGGGGAATCTGTGGACGGGTCATTCGAACAGGTTTAGTCAGGCTGCTTTTTCCTTTTCTAAAAACACGGCTCAAATTGTTGTTGTCCAGAAGATATGACTAATTATGGAAAGATCCTAAGGGAGACCTAGGTTATGCAGGGCAAATCTAGCCATTCCTGCCTCGACATCTCTACATTTTCTAGCACCCACTTATATAGGATCCAGACAACCAGGGACACATACACAAACCAGATTTCCACCTAACTACCCAGGTATTTATCTCTCTTGCTCCTCTCCCTCACGGTTGTTGGGTTTCTACTAATGAGCTTTGAGCATATTAACCAAACAAATTCTTACTCAGACTTATCTGGAATCAAAGTCCCTAAAGAGATTCAAGGTGTGTTAATCATATGGCGTTTCTGAACCAGTCAACTGAATAGACATCTTGTCAACCTTCTCTAATTGTCACCTAGAGTGTCCGGAAAATGAGACAGAAGCTGATTCATCAAACTGGCTAAGACAGAATAATATAAACTAAAAATTAATAAATCCTTCAGCCAACTAAATTATCGCGAGTGCAATAAAACAAACACACAAAACAACCCAAAAAGCAGACGCTTTTAAAAATGGACATGTAAGAAAGTGACTTTTCTATTTTTTATTCGAAACTGTCCAACATGAAAACCATCAGATTGAGAATAACTGCATGCCTTAACTCGACAGCAAAATTCATGTTGTCTTTGGACCTCCAGAAAAGCAACAATCACAGACCAACATCTCTGGATTCTACATTGGTAAAACAGACAGGCAAAATGCTTAAGGCTGCCCCTTGTCCAGTAGTGCTCCCCTGTTCTTGGACATTGAGGGAGTGCACACACACACACACTGGAGACATCCTTAGCTCTCCTGTTAGCACTCAATCTCTCAAAGAACTCTGAACAGCAATTTCCATGCTCAATCCCACTCTGTCTCAAGAGCCGTGTCCCTTGAATTTCTCCAATGGATGTGCTGGGATCCTCTCTAGGCTCTGGTGTTTGCTCCTGCTGGGCTATCTATCCCTGATCCTTGAAACTTCTCCGGGAATGTCACTCCAAGTTCAGCGCCCCTGCACACAGGAGGCTACCGGGTACTCCATGGCAGTTTGCTTCCATCACTCAAAGTACACAACTTAGCTTCCCGAATTTTGAGTCTGCCTTAATCACACAGTTTTGGAACTGACAGTGTCTTGTACCTCAGTGGAGCCTTATATTTAGAACAAACATTCCTGAGGGACAGAAGATCAGTGGATCAGAAGATGTAACTGGTGAGAAGCTCGTCCAAGAAGGAAGGAGATCCTTCCTTCTTCTGATTAGGAATCTCCACCCCAAATACACACACACACACACACACACACACACACAGGCCATGATGACAAGAACTGAAACTCAGCCCACCACAGCAGCGTGGCTACTCTCAAAATAATAAACTGGCACAGGAAAGGACTCTCCGCACAGATCAGGAATATATGAGAAAGGAGACCCAAATCCCAGGTGCATGAAACGAGGTTAACACACCTGGCCACAGGACACCAGATGACACTCAGGAGATAAAGACACTGCCACTCAGCTGAGAGTTGTGCTATCAGATCAAGAGCTCTCTGGCCACCGGGTCGTATGTAGTAGATAGATGGCCTGGTCTCTAACATACAAGGTAGACCTTCCCTTTGAAATGCTGGATTCACTGGGAACGTGAAATTTGACTGTTGGGATCCCCGTCTTGAGCTACATAGTGGCTACAGCTCACACCCAAGCCATTTTTACAAGAGAAAATTAGTCACAAACAACAAAGTGTAATCAAAACGTAGGAAGAGATTCTAGGACAGCTACCAAGGACCAAGACGAGAAATGTTTTCTTTGCGAAATCCAGCTTCTGAGCCGGGAATGGATGAGGTAGCTTAGAAATGGGCATTACATTTCAGGTGGTGATGTCATCGAAGACAACAGGAGTAGGTGATTAAGGTCAGCTTTCTACCTTACAAATCTGTTCATTTGCTCTCTCATCACAACAGGAACGTGATTCGTCGGAGTGCTTGGTGGTGAGCAGCCATCCGACCTCCATCATGCGTGTCAATGGCCGTCCCTGTGGAAGAAGGATGTCCGACAATTTAGAAAAGAAACACTCTAATGGAACCTAACAATAATTTCACATTCCTTGTCTCTAGAATTCATCTTCGCAATTGTCGGTTTCCACCCTCATAAGAAATCGCTGCCCATTGCAATCCTCAGAACAACTAGCAAACATGGAGATACCTATCTATACAGGCTGTGTTGCAGAAGGTGGATGGTCAAGACCATGGAGGCTTTCCCCTAGAAATTCCTCACTCCGTGAAAGTTCCCATTCACCCTTTAGAGAACCTTCAAAGGCACAGTTGTTACCTGCCTGCCCTATCGTCTCTCAAAGGACATCTAGTCTTCAACACATCACTAATCACTTCATCAAAACTTTGCTCAGGATGCCATATAGTTTTCTGTCCCTGTGATTGTCTGACATTTGAAGTCTTGCTGTTTTTCTCCTTGTCAACATCCTGGCCTCGAGGCACATGGAGGACTAGCAAGCACTTCTGAACTCTATGAATAAAAAACACACCTCCTTAACTGGTATTGTGATTGTTTCTGAGGTACTATCCAAGGAGATGATTCAATTTGGAGCTCCCCATGAACACGGGTCCCTTTATCCTGGTTGTTTTGTTTTGTGTTTTCTAAGTCCCACATTTTTGCTCCTTCAGCCCCATACACATGTATTCTGTAAGCAGACATTTTGATGGTTTTTGTTTTTGCTACAAGATATCCTATTTTACCATCCAGAAAACTTTGTAGACAAGAGACTTTGAATCGACTACGAACCTTCCTCTGGTTTTCCATCTTCGGCTTCGGCCCATGCCACTGGCCTTTCTGTATTAGCTGGTGTCAGCACATCCAGCCCGCCATCCTCGGCCTGCCTCATATCTGGCAGGGGGAATCTGTGGACGGGTCATTCGGAACAGGTTTAGTCAGGCTGCTTTCCTTTTCTGAAAACACGGCTCAAATTGTTGTTGTCAGAATGTATGACCTGACTAATTATGGAAGGGAGTCTAAAGGGAGACCTAGGTTATGCAGGGCAAATCTCGCCATTCCTGCCTTCGGCATCTCTACATTTTCTAGCACCCACTTATGGGGATGCAGACAACACAAGGGACACATACACAAACAGATTTCCACCTGACTGACCCAGGTATTTATCTCTCTTGCTCCTCCTCACGAGGTTGTTGGGTTTCTACTAATGGGCTTTGAGCATATTAACCAAACAAATTCTTGCTCAGACTTGTCCTGGAATCAAAGTCCTAAAGAGATTGTACAAGGATGTGTTATCATATAGGCGTTTCTGAATGCCGATCATACTGGAAGTTGGGCATCTTGTCAGCCTTCCTCGCAGATTGTCACCTAGGGTGTCAGGAGAATGAGACAGAAGCTGATTCTTGACACTGGCTGAAGGCAGACTGATATAAACTAAGCAAGTTGAATGAATTGCCTTCAGACACAACAAAATTATCGCGAGTGCAATGAGAAACAAAACACAACAAAACAACCCAAAAGGCAGACAAAGAAAAAAAAATGGACATGTAAGGGAAGTGACTTTTCTATTTGTATTTGAAACATGTCCAGCATGAAACCCAGCAGATTGAGAATAAATGCATGCCATAACTTCGGCAGCAAATTCATGTTTGTCTTTGACCCTCGAGAATGGCAACAATCACAGACCAACATGCTTCTGGAGTTTCTGCATTGGTAAAGACAGACAGGCAAAATACTTAAGGCTGCCCCTTTGTCCAGTAGTGCTCCCCTGTTCTTGGACATTGAGGGAGTGCACACACACACACACTGGAGACATCCTTAGCTCTCCTGTTAGCACTCAATCTCACAAAGAACTCTGAACAGCAATTTCCATGCTCAATCCCACTCTGTCTCAAGAGCCGTGTCCCTTGAATTTCTCCAATGGATGTGCTGGGATCCCTCTCTAGGCTCTGGTGTTTGCTCCTGCTGGGCTATCTATCCCTGATCCTTGAAACTTCTCCGGGAATGTCACTCCAAGTTCAGCGCCCCTGCACACAGGAGGCTACCGGGTACTCCATGGCAGTTTGCTTCCATCACTCAAAGTGCACAACTTAGCTTCCCGAATTTTGAGTCTGCCTTAATCACACAGTTTTGGAACTGACAGTGTCTTGTACCTCAGTGGAGCCTTATATTTAGAACAAACATTCCTGAGGGACAGAAGATCAGTGGATCAGAAGATGTAACTGGTGAGAAGCTCGTCCAAGAAGGAAGGAGATCCTTCCTTCTTCTGATTAGGAATCTCCACCCCAAATACAAACACACACACACACACACACACACAGGCCATGATGACAAGAACTGAAACTCAGCCCACCACAGCAGCGTGGCTACTCTCAAAATAATAAACTGACACAGGAAAGGACTCTCCGCACAGATCAGGAATATATGAGAAAGGAGACCCAAATCCCAGGTGCATGAAACGAGGTTAACACACCAGGCCACAGGACACCAGATGACACTCAGGAGATAAAGACACTGCCACTCAACTGAGAGTTGTGCTATAAGATCAAGAGCTCTCTGGCCACCGGGTCGATATGTAGTAGATAGATGGCCTGGTCTCTAACATACAAGGTAGACCTTCCCTTTGAAATGCTGGATTCACTGGGAACGTGAAATTTGACTGTTGGGATCCCCGTCATGAGCTACATAGTGGCTACAGCTCACACCGAAGCCATTTTTACAAGAGAAAATTAGTCACAAACAACAAAGTGTAATCAAAACGATAGGAAGAGATTCTAGGACAGCTACCAAGGACCAAGACGAGAAATGTTTTCTTTGGGAAATCCAGCTTCTGAGCCGGGAATGGATGAGGTAGCTTAGAAATGGGCATTACATTTCAGGTGGTGATGTCATCGAAGACAACAGGAGTAGGTGATTAAGGTCAGCTTTCTACCTTACAAATCTGTTCATTTGCTCTCTCATCACAACAGGAACGTGATTCGTCGGGGTGCTTGGTGGTGAGCAGCCATCCGACCTCCATCATGCGTGTCAATGGCACGTCCCCTGTGGAAGAAGGATGTACGACGAATTTAGAAAAAGAAACACTCTAATGGAACCTAACAATAATTTCACATTCCTTGTCTCTAGAATTCATCTTCGCAATTGACGGTTTCCACCCTCATAAGAAATCGCTGCCCATTGCAATCCTCAGAACAACTAGCAAACATGGAAATACCTATCTATACAGGCTGTGTTGCAAGAAGGTGGATGGTCAAGACCATGGAGGCTTTCCCTAGAAATTCCTCACTCCGTGAAAGTTCCCATTCACCCTTTAGAGAACCTTCAAAGGCACAGTTGTTACCTGCCTGCCCTATCGTCTCTCAAAGGACATCTAGTCTTCAACACATCACTAATCACTTCATCAAAACTTTGCTCAGGATGCCATATAGTTTTCTGTCCCTGTGAATTGTCTGACATTTGAAGTCTTGCTGTTTTTCTCCTTGTCAACATCCTGGCCTCGAGGCACATGGAGGACTAGCAAGCACTTCTGAACTCTATGAATAAACAAACACACCTCCTTAACTGGTATTGTGATTGTTTCTGAGGTACTATCCAAGGAGATGATTCAATTTGGAGCTCCCCATGAACACGGGTCCCTTTATCCTGGTTGTTTTGTTTTGTGTTTTCTAAGTCCCACATTTTTGCTCCTTCAGCCCCATACACATGTATTCTGTAAGCAGACATTTTGATGGTTTTTGTTTTTGCTACAAGATATCCTATTTTACCATCCAGAAAACTTTGCAGACAAGAGACTTTGAATCGACTACGAACCTTCCTCTGGTTTTCCATCTTCGGCTTCGGCCGATGCCACTGGCCTTTCTGTATTAGCTGGTGTCAGCACATCCAGCCCGCCATCCTCGGCCTGCCTCATATCTGGCAGGGGAATCTGTGGACGGGTCATTCGGAACAGGTTTAGTCAGGCTGCTTTCCTTTTCTGAAAACACGGCTCAAATTGTTGTTGTCAGAATGTATGACCTGACTAATTATGGAAGGGAGTCTAAAGGGAGACCTAGGTTATGCAGGGCAAATCTCGCCATTCCTGCCTTCGGCATCTCTACATTTTCTAGCACCCACTTATGGGGATGCAGACAACACAAGGGACACATACACAAACAGATTTCCACCTGACTGACCCAGGTATTTATCTCTCTTGCTCCTCCTCACGAGGTTGTTGGGTTTCTACTAATGGGCTTTGAGCATATTAACCAAACAAATTCTTGCTCAGACTTGTCCTGGAATCAAAGTCCTAAAGAGATTGTACAAGGATGTGTTATCATATAGGCGTTTCTGAATGCCAGTCATACTGGAAGTTGGGCATCTTGTCAGCCTTCCTCGCAGATTGTCACCTAGGGTGTCAGGAGAATGAGACAGAAGCTGATTCTTGACACTGGCTGAAGGCAGACTGATATAAACTAAGCAAGTTGAATGAATTGCCTTCAGACACAACAAAATTATCGCGAGTGCAATGAGAAACAAAACACAACAAAACAACCCAAAAGGCAGACAAAGAAAAAAAAAATGGACATGTAAGGGAAGTGACTTTTCTATTTGTATTTGAAACATGTCCAGCATGAAACCCAGCAGATTGAGAATAAATGCATGCCATAACTCGGCAGCAAATTCATGTTTGTCTTTGACCTCGAGAATGGCAACAATCACAGACCAACATGCTTCTGGAGTTTCTGCATTGGTAAAGGCAGACAGGCAAAATACTTAAGGCTGCCCCTTTGTCCAGTAGTGCTCCCCTGTTCTTGGACATTGAGGGAGTGCACACACACACACACTGGAGACATCCTTAGCTCTCCTGTTAGCACTCAATCTCACAAAGAACTCTGAACAGCAATTTCCATGCTCAATCCCACTCTGTCTCAAGAGCCGTGTCCCTTGAATTTCTCCAATGGATGTGCTGGGATCCTCTCTAGGCTCTGGTGTTTGCTCCTGCTGGGCTATCTATCCCTGATCCTTGAAACTTCTCCGGGAATGTCACTCCAAGTTCAGCGCCCCTGCACACAGGAGGCTACCGGGTACTCCATGGCAGTTTGCTTCCATCACTCAAAGTGCACAACTTAGCTTCCCGAATTTTGAGTCTGCCTTAATCACACAGTTTTGGAACTGACAGTGTCTTGTACCTCAGTGGAGCCTTATATTTAGAACAAACATTCCTGAGGGACAGAAGATCAGTGGATCAGAAGATGTAACTGGTGAGAAGCTCGTCCAAGAAGGAAGGAGATCCTTCCTTCTTCTGATTAGGAATCTCCACCCCAAATCCCACACACACACACACACACACACACACACACAGGCCATGATGACAAGAACTGAAACTCAGCCCACCACAGCAGCGTGGCTACTCACAAAATAATAAACTGGCACAGGAAAGGACTCTCCGCACAGATCAGGAATATATGAGAAAGGAGACCCAAATCCCAGGTGCATAAAACGAGGTTAACACACCAGGCCACAGGACACCAGATGACACTCAGGGAGATAAAGACACTGCCACTCAACTGAGAGTTGTGCTATAAGATCAAGAGCTCTCTGGCCACCGGGTCGATATGTAGTAGATAGATGGCCTGGTCTCTAACATACAAGGTAGACCTTCCCTTTGAAATGCTGGATTCACTGGGAACGTGAAATTTGACTGTTGGGATCCCCGTCATGAGCTACATAGTGGCTACAGCTCACACCGAAGCCATTTTTACAAGAGAAAATTAGTCACAAACAACAAAGTGTAATCAAAACGATAGGAAGAGATTCTAGGACAGCTACCAAGGACCAAGACGAGAAATGTTTTCTTTGGGAAATCCAGCTTCTGAGCCGGGAATGGATGAGGTAGCTTAGAAATGGGCATTACATTTCAGGTGGTGATGTCATCGAAGACAACAGGAGTAGGTGATTAAGGTCAGCTTTCTACCTTACAAATCTGTTCATTTGCTCTCTCATCACAACAGGAACGTGATTCGTCGGGGTGCTTGGTGGTGAGCAGCCATCCGACCTCCATCATGCGTGTCAATGGCACGTCCCCTGTGGAAGAAGGATGTACGACGAATTTAGAAAAAGAAACACTCTAATGGAACCTAACAATAATTTCACATTCCTTGTCTCTAGAATTCATCTTCGCAATTGACGGTTTCCACCCTCATAAGAAATCGCTGCCCATTGCAATCCTCAGAACAACTAGCAAACATGGAAATACCTATCTATACAGGCTGTGTTGCAAGAAGGTGGATGGTCAAGACCATGGAGGCTTTCCCTAGAAATTCCTCACTCCGTGAAAGTTCCCATTCACCCTTTAGAGAACCTTCAAAGGCACAGTTGTTACCTGCCTGCCCTATCGTCTCTCAAAGGACATCTAGTCTTCAACACATCACTAATCACTTCATCAAAACTTTGCTCAGGATGCCATATAGTTTTCTGTCCCTGTGAATTGTCTGACATTTGAAGTCTTGCTGTTTTTCTCCTTGTCAACATCCTGGCCTCGAGGCACATGGAGGACTAGCAAGCACTTCTGAACTCTATGAATAAACAAACACACCTCCTTAACTGGTATTGTGATTGTTTCTGAGGTACTATCCAAGGAGATGATTCAATTTGGAGCTCCCCATGAACACGGGTCCCTTTATCCTGGTTGTTTTGTTTTGTGTTTTCTAAGTCCCACATTTTTGCTCCTTCAGCCCCATACACATGTATTCTGTAAGCAGACATTTTGTTTGTTTTTGTTTTTGCTACAAGATATCCTATTTTACCATCCAGAAAACTTTGCAGACAAGAGACTTTGAATCGACTACGAACCTTCCTCTGGTTTTCCATCTTCGGCTTCGGCCGATGCCACTGGCCTTTCTGTATTAGCTGGTGTCAGCACATCCAGCCCGCCATCCTCGGCCTGCCTCATATCTGGCAGGGGAATCTGTGGACGGGTCATTCGGAACAGGTTTAGTCAGGCTGCTTTCCTTTTCTGAAAACACGGCTCAAATTGTTGTTGTCAGAATGTATGACCTGACTAATTATGGAAGGGGAGTCTAAAGGGAGACCTAGGTTATGCAGGGCAAATCTCGCCATTCCTGCCTTCGGCATCTCTACATTTTCTAGCACCCACTTATGGGGATGCAGACAACACAAGGGACACATACACAAACAGATTTCCACCTGACTGACCCAGGTATTTATCTCTCTTGCTCCTCCTCACGAGGTTGTTGGGTTTCTACTAATGGGCTTTGAGCATATTAACCAAACAAATTCTTGCTCAGACTTGTCCTGGAATCAAAGTCCTAAAGAGATTGTACAAGGATGTGTTATCATATAGGCGTTTCTGAATGCCAGTCATACTGGAAGTTGGGCATCTTGTCAGCCTTCCTCGCAGATTGTCACCTAGGGTGTCAGGAGAATGAGACAGAAGCTGATTCTTGACACTGGCTGAAGGCAGACTGATATAAACTAAGCAAGTTGAATGAATTGCCTTCAGACACAACAAAATTATCGCGAATGCAATGAGAAACAAAACACAACAAAACAACCCAAAAGGCAGACAAAGAAAAAAAAAATGGACATGTAAGGGAAGTGACTTTTCTATTTGTATTTGAAACATGTCCAGCATGAAACCCAGCAGATTGAGAATAAATGCATGCCATAACTCGGCAGCAAATTCATGTTTGTCTTTGACCTCGAAGAATGGCAACAATCACAGACCAACATGCTTCTGGAGTTTCTGCATTGGTAAAGACAGACAGGCAAAATACTTAAGGCTGCCCCTTTGTCCAGTAGTGCTCCCCTGTTCTTGGACATTGAGGGAGTGCACACACACACACACTGGAGACATCCTTAGCTCTCCTGTTAGCACTCAATCTCACAAAGAACTATGAACAGCAATTTCCATGCTCAATCCCACTCTGTCTCAAGAGCCGTGTCCCTTGAATTTCTCCAATGGATGTGCTGGGATCCTCTCTAGGCTCTGGTGTTTGCTCCTGCTGGGCTATCTATCCCTGATCCTTGAAACTTCTCCGGGAATGTCACTCCAAGTTCAGCGCCCCTGCACACAGGAGGCTACCGGGTACTCCATGGCAGTTTGCTTCCATCACTCAAAGTACACAACTTAGCTTCCCGAATTTTGAGTCTGCCTTAATCACACAGTTTTGGAACTGACAGTGTCTTGTACCTCAGTGGAGCCTTATATTTAGAACAAACATTCCTGAGGGACAGAAGATCAGTGGATCAGAAGATGTAACTGGTGAGAAGCTCGTCCAAGAAGGAAGGAGATCCTTCCTTCTTCTGATTAGGAATCTCCACCCCAAATACACACACACACACACACACACACACACACACAGGCCATGATGACAAGAACTGAAACTCAGCCCACCACAGCAGCGTGGCTACTCACAAAATAATAAACTGGCACAGGAAAGGACTCTCCGCACAGATCAGGAATATATGAGAAAGGAGACCCAAATCCCAGGTGCATAAAACGAGGTTAACACACCAGGCCACAGGACACCAGATGACACTCAGGAGATAAAGACACTGCCACTCAACTGAGAGTTGTGCTATAAGATCAAGAGCTCTCTGGCCACCGGGTCGATATGTAGTAGATAGATGGCCTGGTCTCTAACATACAAGGTAGACCTTCCCTTTGAAATGCTGGATTCACTGGGAACGTGAAATTTGACTGTTGGGATCCCCGTCATGAGCTACATAGTGGCTACAGCTCACACCGAAGCCATTTTTACAAGAGAAAATTAGTCACAAACAACAAAGTGTAATCAAAACGATAGGAAGAGATTCTAGGACAGCTACCAAGGACCAAGACGAGAAATGTTTTCTTTGCGAAATCCAGCTTCTGAGCCGGGAATGGATGAGGTAGCTTAGAAATGGGCATTACATTTCAGGTGGTGATGTCATCGAAGACAACAGGGAGTAGGTGATTAAGGTCAGCTTTCTACCTTACAAATCTGTTCATTTGCTCTCTCATCACAACAGGAACGTGATTCGTCGGGGTGCTTGGTGGTGAGCAGCCATCCGACCTCCATCATGCGTGTCAATGGCACGTCCCCTGTGGAAGAAGGATGTACGACGAATTTAGAAAAAGAAACACTCTAATGGAACCTAACAATAATTTCACATTCCTTGTCTCTAGAATTCATCTTCGCAATTGACGGTTTCCACCCTCATAAGAAATCGCTGCCCATTGCAATCCTCAGAACAACTAGCAAACATGGAAATACCTATCTATACAGGCTGTGTTGCAAGAAGGTGGATGGTCAAGACCATGGAGGCTTTCCCTAGAAATTCCTCACTCCGTGAAAGTTCCCATTCACCCTTTAGAGAACCTTCAAAGGCACAGTTGTTACCTGCCTGCCCTATCGTCTCTCAAAGGACATCTAGTCTTCAACACATCACTAATCACTTCATCAAAACTTTGCTCAGGATGCCATATAGTTTTCTGTCCCTGTGAATTGTCTGACATTTGAAGTCTTGCTGTTTTTCTCCTTGTCAACATCCTGGCCTCGAGGCACATGGAGGACTAGCAAGCACTTCTGAACTCTATGAATAAACAAACACACCTCCTTAACTGGTATTGTGATTGTTTCTGAGGTACTATCCAAGGAGATGATTCAATTTGGAGCTCCCCATGAACACGGGTCCCTTTATCCTGGTTGTTTTGTTTTGTGTTTTCTAAGTCCCACATTTTTGCTCCTTCAGCCCCATACACATGTATTCTGTAAGCAGACATTTTGTTTGTTTTTGTTTTTGCTACAAAATATCCTATTTTACCATCCAGAAAACTTTGCAGACAAGAGACTTTGAATCGACTACGAACCTTCCTCTGGTTTTCCATCTTCGGCTTCGGCCGATGCCACTGGCCTTTCTGTATTAGCTGGTGTCAGCACATCCAGCCCGCCATCCTCGGCCTGCCTCATATCTGGCAGGGGAATCTGTGGACGGGTCATTCGGAACAGGTTTAGTCAGGCTGCTTTCCTTTTCTGAAAACACGGCTCAAATTGTTGTTGTCAGAATGTATGACCTGACTAATTATGGAAGGGAGTCTAAAGGGAGACCTAGGTTATGCAGGGCAAATCTCGCCATTCCTGCCTTCGGCATCTCTACATTTTCTAGCACCCACTTATGGGGATGCAGACAACACAAGGGACACATACACAAACAGATTTCCACCTGACTGACCCAGGTATTTATCTCTCTTGCTCCTCCTCACGAGGTTGTTGGGTTTCTACTAATGGGCTTTGAGCATATTAACCAAACAAATTCTTGCTCAGACTTGTCCTGGAATCAAAGTCCTAAAGAGATTGTACAAGGATGTGTTATCATATAGGCGTTTCTGAATGCCAGTCATACTGGAAGTTGGGCATCTTGTCAGCCTTCCTCGCAGATTGTCACCTAGGGTGTCAGGAGAATGAGACAGAAGCTGATTCTTGACACTGGCTGAAGGCAGACTGATATAAACTAAGCAAGTTGAATGAATTGCCTTCAGACACAACAAAATTATCGCGAATGCAATGAGAAACAAAACACAACAAAACAACCCAAAAGGCAGACAAAGAAAAAAAAAAATGGCATGTAAGGGAAGTGACTTTTCTATTTGTATTTGAAACATGTCCAGCATGAAACCCAGCAGATTGAGAATAAATGCATGCCATAACTCGGCAGCAAATTCATGTTTGTCTTTGACCTCGAGAATGGCAACAATCACAGACCAACATGCTTCTGGAGTTTCTGCATTGGTAAAGACAGACAGGCAAAATACTTAAGGCTGCCCCTTTGTCCAGTAGTGCTCCCCTGTTCTTGGACATTGAGGGAGTGCCACACACACACACACTGGAGACATCCTTAGCTCTCCTGTTAGCACTCAATCTCACAAAGAACTCTGAACAGCAATTTCCATGCTCAATCCCACTCTGTCTCAAGAGCCGTGTCCCTTGAATTTCTCCAATGGATGTGCTGGGATCCTCTCTAGGCTCTGGTGTTTGCTCCTGCTGGGCTATCTATCCCTGATCCTTGAAACTTCTCCGGGAATGTCACTCCAAGTTCAGCGCCCCTGCACACAGGAGGCTACCGGGTACTCCATGGCAGTTTGCTTCCATCACTCAAAGTACACAACTTAGCTTCCCGAATTTTGAGTCTGCCTTAATCACACAGTTTTGGAACTGACAGTGTCTTGTACCTCAGTGGAGCCTTATATTTAGAACAAACATTCCTGAGGGACAGAAGATCAGTGGATCAGAAGATGTAACTGGTGAGAAGCTCGTCCAAGAAGGAAGGAGATCCTTCCTTCTTCTGATTAGGAATCTCCACCCCAAATCACACACACACACACACACACACACACACACACACAGGCCATGATGACAAGAACTGAAACTCAGCCCACCACAGCAGCGTGGCTACTCACAAAATAATAAACTGGCACAGGAAAGGACTCTCCGCACAGATCAGGAATATATGAGAAAGGAGACCCAAATCCCAGGTGCATAAAACGAGGTTAACACACCAGGCCACAGGACACCAGATGACACTCAGGAGATAAAGACACTGCCACTCAACTGAGAGTTGTGCTATAAGATCAAGAGCTCTCTGGCCACCGGGTCGATATGTAGTAGATAGATGGCCTGGTCTCTAACATACAAGGTAGACCTTCCCTTTGAAATGCTGGATTCACTGGGAACGTGAAATTTGACTGTTGGGATCCCCGTCATGAGCTACATAGTGGCTACAGCTCACACCGAAGCCATTTTTACAAGAGAAAATTAGTCACAAACAACAAAGTGTAATCAAAACGATAGGAAGAGATTCTAGGACAGCTACCAAGGACCAAGACGAGAAATGTTTTCTTTGGGAAATCCAGCTTCTGAGCCGGGAATGGATGAGGTAGCTTAGAAATGGGCATTACATTTCAGGTGGTGATGTCATCGAAGACAACAGGAGTAGGTGATTAAGGTCAGCTTTCTACCTTACAAATCTGTTCATTTGCTCTCTCATCACAACAGGAACGTGATTCGTCGGGGTGCTTGGTGGTGAGCAGCCATCCGACCTCCATCATGCGTGTCAATGGCACGTCCCCTGTGGAAGAAGGATGTACGACGAATTTAGAAAAAGAAACACTCTAATGGAACCTAACAATAATTTCACATTCCTTGTCTCTAGAATTCATCTTCGCAATTGACGGTTTCCACCCTCATAAGAAATCGCTGCCCATTGCAATCCTCAGAACAACTAGCAAACATGGAAATACCTATCTATACAGGCTGTGTTGCAAGAAGGTGGATGGTCAAGACCATGGAGGCTTTCCCTAGAAATTCCTCACTCCGTGAAAGTTCCCATTCACCCTTTAGAGAACCTTCAAAGGCACAGTTGTTACCTGCCTGCCCTATCGTCTCTCAAAGGACATCTAGTCTTCAACACATCACTAATCACTTCATCAAAACTTTGCTCAGGATGCCATATAGTTTTCTGTCCCTGTGAATTGTCTGACATTTGAAGTCTTGCTGTTTTTCTCCTTGTCAACATCCTGGCCTCGAGGCACATGGAGGACTAGCAAGCACTTCTGAACTCTATGAATAACCACACCTCCTTAACTGGTATTGTGATTGTTTCTGAGGTACTATCCAAGGAGATGATTCAATTTGGAGCTCCCCATGAACACGGGTCCCTTTATCCTGGTTGTTTTGTTTTGTGTTTTCTAAGTCCCACATTTTTGCTCCTTCAGCCCCATACACATGTATTCTGTAAGCAGACATTTTGTTTGTTTTTGTTTTTGCTACAAAATATCCTATTTTACCATCCAGAAAACTTTGCAGACAAGAGACTTTGAATCGACTACGAACCTTCCTCTGGTTTTCCATCTTCGGCTTCGGCCGATGCCACTGGCCTTTCTGTATTAGCTGGTGTCAGCACATCCAGCCCGCCATCCTCGGCCTGCCTCATATCTGGCAGGGGAATCTGTGGACGGGTCATTCGGAACAGGTTTAGTCAGGCTGCTTTCCTTTTCTGAAAACACGGCTCAAATTGTTGTTGTCAGAATGTATGACCTGACTAATTATGGAAGGGAGTCTAAAGGGAGACCTAGGTTATGCAGGGCAAATCTCGCCATTCCTGCCTTCGGCATCTCTACATTTTCTAGCACCCACTTATGGGGATGC
The DNA here is from genome assembly GCF_943737965.1 of Phodopus roborovskii. Classification (NCBI taxonomy): domain Eukaryota; kingdom Metazoa; phylum Chordata; class Mammalia; order Rodentia; family Cricetidae; genus Phodopus; species Phodopus roborovskii. Next base: position 15,819 of record NW_026126656.1, read on the forward strand.
AGACAACACAAGGGACACATACACAAACAGATTTCCACCTGACTGACCCAGGTATTTATCTCTCTTGCTCCTCCTCACGAGGTTGTTGGGTTTCTACTAATGGGCTTTGAGCATATTAACCAAACAAATTCTTGCTCAGACTTGTCCTGGAATCAAAGTCCTAAAGAGATTGTACAAGGATGTGTTATCATATAGGCGTTTCTGAATGCCAGTCTTAGTGGAAGCTGGGCATCTTGTCAGCCTTCCTCGCAGATTGTCACCTAGGGTGTCAGGAGAATGAGACAGAAGCTGATTCTTGACACTGGCTGAAGGCAGACTGATATAAACTAAGCAAGTTGAATGAATTGCCTTCAGACACAACAAAATTATCGCGAATGCAATGAGAAACAAAACACAACAAAACAACCCAAAAGGCAGACAAAAAAAAAAAAATGGACATGTAAGGGAAGTGACTTTTCTATTTGTATTTGAAACATGTCCAGCATGAAACCCAGCAGATTGAGAATAAATGCATGCCATAACTCGGCAGCAAATTCATGTTTGTCTTTGACCTCGAAGAATGGCAACAATCACAGACCAACATGCTTCTGGAGTTTCTGCATTGGTAAAGACAGACAGGCAAAATACTTAAGGCTGCCCCTTTGTCCAGTAGTGCTCCCCTGTTCTTGGACATTGAGGGAGTGCACACACACACACACACTGGAGACATCCTTAGCTCTCCTGTTAGCACTCAATCTCACAAAGAACTATGAACAGCAATTTCCATGCTCAATCCCACTCTGTCTCAAGAGCCGTGTCCCTTGAATTTCTCCAATGGATGTGCTGGGATCCTCTCTAGGCTCTGGTGTTTGCTCCTGCTGGGCTATCTATCCCTGATCCTTGAAACTTCTCCGGGAATGTCACTCCAAGTTCAGCGCCCCTGCACACAGGAGGCTACCGGGTACTCCATGGCAGTTTGCTTCCATCACTCAAAGTACACAACTTAGCTTCCCGAATTTTGAGTCTGCCTTAATCACACAGTTTTGGAACTGACAGTGTCTTGTACCTCAGTGGAGCCTTATATTTAGAACAAACATTCCTGAGGGACAGAAGATCAGTGGATCAGAAGATGTAACTGGTGAGAAGCTCGTCCAAGAAGGAAGGAGATCCTTCCTTCTTCTGATTAGGAATCTCCACCCCAAATCCCACACACACACACACACACACACACACACACACACAGGCCATGATGACAAGAACTGAAACTCAGCCCACCACAGCAGCGTGGCTACTCACAAAATAATAAACTGGCACAGGAAAGGACTCTCCGCACAGATCAGGAATATATGAGAAAGGAGACCCAAATCCCAGGTGCATAAAACGAGGTTAACACACCAGGCCACAGGACACCAGATGACACTCAGGAGATAAAGACACTGCCACTCAACTGAGAGTTGTGCTATAAGATCAAGAGCTCTCTGGCCACCGGGTCGATATGTAGTAGATAGATGGCCTGGTCTCTAACATACAAGGTAGACCTTCCCTTTGAAATGCTGGATTCACTGGGAACGTGAAATTTGACTGTTGGGATCCCCGTCATGAGCTACATAGTGGCTACAGCTCACACCGAAGCCATTTTTACAAGAGAAAATTAGTCACAAACAACAAAGTGTAATCAAAACGATAGGAAGAGATTCTAGGACAGCTACCAAGGACCAAGACGAGAAATGTTTTCTTTGGGAAATCCAGCTTCTGAGCCGGGAATGGATGAGGTAGCTTAGAAATGGGCATTACATTTCAGGTGGTGATGTCATCGAAGACAACAGGAGTAGGTGATTAAGGTCAGCTTTCTACCTTACAAATCTGTTCATTTGCTCTCTCATCACAACAGGAACGTGATTCGTCGGGGTGCTTGGTGGTGAGCAGCCATCCGACCTCCATCATGCGTGTCAATGGCACGTCCCCTGTGGAAGAAGGATGTACGACGAATTTAGAAAAAGAAACACTCTAATGGAACCTAACAATAATTTCACATTCCTTGTCTCTAGAATTCATCTTCGCAATTGACGGTTTCCACCCTCATAAGAAATCGCTGCCCATTGCAATCCTCAGAACAACTAGCAAACATGGAAATACCTATCTATACAGGCTGTGTTGCAAGAAGGTGGATGGTCAAGACCATGGAGGCTTTCCCTAGAAATTCCTCACTCCGTGAAAGTTCCCATTCACCCTTTAGAGAACCTTCAAAGGCACAGTTGTTACCTGCCTGCCCTATCGTCTCTCAAAGGACATCTAGTCTTCAACACATCACTAATCACTTCATCAAAACTTTGCTCAGGATGCCATATAGTTTTCTGTCCCTGTGAATTGTCTGACATTTGAAGTCTTGCTGTTTTTCTCCTTGTCAACATCCTGGCCTCGAGGCACATGGAGGACTAGCAAGCACTTCTGAACTCTATGAATAACCACACCTCCTTAACTGGTATTGTGATTGTTTCTGAGGTACTATCCAAGGAGATGATTCAATTTGGAGCTCCCCATGAACACGGGTCCCTTTATCCTGGTTGTTTTGTTTTGTGTTTTCTAAGTCCCACATTTTTGCTCCTTCAGCCCCATACACATGTATTCTGTAAGCAGACATTTTGTTTGGTTTTGTTTTTGCTACAAAATATCCTATTTTACCATCCAGAAAACTTTGCAGACAAGAGACTTTGAATCGACTACGAACCTTCCTCTGGTTTTCCATCTTCGGCTTCGGCCGATGCCACTGGCCTTTCTGTATTAGCTGGTGTCAGCACATCCAGCCCGCCATCCTCGGCCTGCCTCATATCTGGCAGGGGAATCTGTGGACGGGTCATTCGGAACAGGTTTAGTCAGGCTGCTTTCCTTTTCTGAAAACACGGCTCAAATTGTTGTTGTCAGAATGTATGACCTGACTAATTATGGAAGGGAGTCTAAAGGGAGACCTAGGTTATGCAGGGCAAATCTCGCCATTCCTGCCTTCGGCATCTCTACATTTTCTAGCACCCACTTATGGGGATGCAGACAACACAAGGGACACATACACAAACAGATTTCCACCTGACTGACCCAGGTATTTATCTCTCTTGCTCCTCCTCACGAGGTTGTTGGGTTTCTACTAATGGGCTTTGAGCATATTAACCAAACAAATTCTTGCTCAGACTTGTCCTGGAATCAAAGTCCTAAAGAGATTGTACAAGGATGTGTTATCATATAGGCGTTTCTGAATGCCAGTCATACTGGAAGTTGGGCATCTTGTCAGCCTTCCTCGCAGATTGTCACCTAGGGTGTCAGGAGAATGAGACAGAAGCTGATTCTTGACACTGGCTGAAGGCAGACTGATATAAACTAAGCAAGTTGAATGAATTGCCTTCAGACACAACAAAATTATCGCGAATGCAATGAGAAACAAAACACAACAAAACAACCCAAAAGGCAGACAAAGAAAAAAAAAATGGACATGTAAGGGAAGTGACTTTTCTATTTGTATTTGAAACATGTCCAGCATGAAACCCAGCAGATTGAGAATAAATGCATGCCATAACTCGGCAGCAAATTCATGTTTGTCTTTGACCTCGAGAATGGCAACAATCACAGACCAACATGCTTCTGGAGTTTCTGCATTGGTAAAGACAGACAGGCAAAATACTTAAGGCTGCCCCTTTGTCCAGTAGTGCTCCCCTGTTCTTGGACATTGAGGGAGTGCCACACACACACACACTGGAGACATCCTTAGCTCTCCTGTTAGCACTCAATCTCACAAAGAACTCTGAACAGCAATTTCCATGCTCAATCCCACTCTGTCTCAAGAGCCGTGTCCCTTGAATTTCTCCAATGGATGTGCTGGGATCCTCTCTAGGCTCTGGTGTTTGCTCCTGCTGGGCTATCTATCCCTGATCCTTGAAACTTCTCCGGGAATGTCACTCCAAGTTCAGCGCCCCTGCACACAGGAGGCTACCGGGTACTCCATGGCAGTTTGCTTCCATCACTCAAAGTGCACAACTTAGCTTCCCGAATTTTGAGTCTGCCTTAATCACACAGTTTTGGAACTGACAGTGTCTTGTACCTCAGTGGAGCCTTATATTTAGAACAAACATTCCTGAGGGACAGAAGATCAGTGGATCAGAAGATGTAACTGGTGAGAAGCTCGTCCAAGAAGGAAGGAGATCCTTCCTTCTTCTGATTAGGAATCTCCACCCCAAATACACACACACACACACACACACACACACACACACAGGCCATGATGACAAGAACTGAAACTCAGCCCACCACAGCAGCGTGGCTACTCACAAAATAATAAACTGGCACAGGAAAGGACTCTCCGCACAGATCAGGAATATATGAGAAAGGAGACCCAAATCCCAGGTGCATAAAACGAGGTTAACACACCAGGCCACAGGACACCAGATGACACTCAGGAGATAAAGACACTGCCACTCAACTGAGAGTTGTGCTATAAGATCAAGAGCTCTCTGGCCACCGGGTCGATATGTAGTAGATAGATGGCCTGGTCTCTAACATACAAGGTAGACCTTCCCTTTGAAATGCTGGATTCACTGGGAACGTGAAATTTGACTGTTGGGATCCCCGTCATGAGCTACATAGTGGCTACAGCTCACACCGAAGCCATTTTTACAAGAGAAAATTAGTCACAAACAACAAAGTGTAATCAAAACGATAGGAAGAGATTCTAGGACAGCTACCAAGGACCAAGACGAGAAATGTTTTCTTTGGGAAATCCAGCTTCTGAGCCGGGAATGGATGAGGTAGCTTAGAAATGGGCATTACATTTCAGGTGGTGATATCATCGAAGACAACAGGAGTAGGTGATTAAGGTCAGCTTTCTACCTTACAAATCTGTTCATTTGCTCTCTCATCACAACAGGAACGTGATTCGTCGGGGTGCTTGGTGGTGAGCAGCCATCCGACCTCCATCATGCGTGTCAATGGCACGTCCCCTGTGGAAGAAGGATGTACGACGAATTTAGAAAAAGAAACACTCTAATGGAACCTAACAATAATTTCACATTCCTTGTCTCTAGAATTCATCTTCGCAATTGACGGTTTCCACCCTCATAAGAAATCGCTGCCCATTGCAATCCTCAGAACAACTAGCAAACATGGAAATACCTATCTATACAGGCTGTGTTGCAAGAAGGTGGATGGTCAAGACCATGGAGGCTTTCCCTAGAAATTCCTCACTCCGTGAAAGTTCCCATTCACCCTTTAGAGAACCTTCAAAGGCACAGTTGTTACCTGCCTGCCCTATCGTCTCTCAAAGGACATCTAGTCTTCAACACATCACTAATCACTTCATCAAAACTTTGCTCAGGATGCCATATAGTTTTCTGTCCCTGTGAATTGTCTGACATTTGAAGTCTTGCTGTTTTTCTCCTTGTCAACATCCTGGCCTCGGGGCACATGGAGGACTAGCAAGCACTTCTGAACTCTATGAATAACCACACCTCCTTAACTGGTATTGTGATTGTTTCTGAGGTACTATCCAAGGAGATGATTCAATTTGGAGCTCCCCATGAACACGGGTCCCTTTATCCTGGTTGTTTTGTTTTGTGTTTTCTAAGTCCCACATTTTTGCTCCTTCAGCCCCATACACATGTATTCTGTAAGCAGACATTTTGTTTGGTTTTTGTTTTTGCTACAAGATATCCTATTTTACCATCCAGAAAACTTTGCAGACAGGAGACTTTGAATCGACTACGAACCTTCCTCTGGTTTTCCATCTTCGGCTTCGGCCGATGCCACTGGCCTTTCTGTATTAGCTGGTGTCAGCACATCCAGCCCGCCATCCTCGGCCTGCCTCATATCTGGCAGGGGAATCTGTGGACGGGTCATTCGGAACAGGTTTAGTCAGGCTGCTTTCCTTTTCTGAAAACACAGCTCAAATTGTTGTTGTCAGAATGTATGACCTGACTAATTATGGAAGGGAGTCTAAAGGGAGACCTAGGTTATGCAGGGCAAATCTCGCCATTCCTGCCTTCGGCATCTCTACATTTTCTAGCACCCACTTATGGGGATGCAGACAACACAAGGGACACATACACAAACAGATTTCCACCTGACTGACCCAGGTATTTATCTCTCTTGCTCCTCCTCACGAGGTTGTTGGGTTTCTACTAATGGGCTTTGAGCATATTAACCAAACAAATTCTTGCTCAGACTTGTCCTGGAATCAAAGTCCTAAAGAGATTGTACAAGGATGTGTTATCATATAGGCGTTTCTGAATGCCAGTCATACTGGAAGTTGGGCATCTTGTCAGCCTTCCTCGCAGATTGTCACCTAGGGTGTCAGGAGAATGAGACAGAAGCTGATTCTTGACACTGGCTGAAGGCAGACTGATATAAACTAAGCAAGTTGAATGAATTGCCTTCAGACACAACAAAATTATCGCGAATGCAATGAGAAACAAAACACAACAAAACAACCCAAAAGGCAGACAAAGAAAAAAAAAATGGACATGTAAGGGAAGTGACTTTTCTATTTGTATTTGAAACATGTCCAGCATGAAACCCAGCAGATTGAGAATAAATGCATGCCATAACTCGGCAGCAAATTCATGTTTGTCTTTGACCTCGAGAATGGCAACAATCACAGACCAACATGCTTCTGGAGTTTCTGCATTGGTAAAGACAGACAGGCAAAATACTTAAGGCTGCCCCTTTGTCCAGTAGTGCTCCCCTGTTCTTGGACATTGAGGGAGTACACACACACACACACTGGAGACATCCTTAGCTCTCCTGTTAGCACTCAATCTCACAAAGAACTCTGAACAGCAATTTCCATGCTCAATCCCACTCTGTTTTGTTACAACAGATTTCCACCTGATACATGTGCATGAAACATGTGCAGGAACAAAACCAGTGGATTGTTAAATAATACATGCAGAAAACTGGGTGACAATCATGTTTGTCTTTGACCTTGTTAATGACCATCAATCACTGAGAGAAAGTGTTCATATGCATAGAAAACATGATTTGTGGAGTTTCTCCATTTGTAAAGATAGTCACCGCAAACTACTCAAGGCTTCCCCTTTGTCCAATAGGCTCCCCTGTTCTTGGACATTCAGGAGCCCACACACACACACACACACACACACTGAAGACATCATTGTCTCTTGATAGCCCTCATTCTCAGAAAGAACTCTGAGCAGCAATTTCCCTGTTCAATCTTACTCTATTTCTAGAGCAGATTTCCTTGAATTTCTCTTCTAGGATCAGTTGTTTTCTCCTTCTGGTGTATTTATTCCTGTGCATTTGTCCTTCCTTTGGAATGTCATTTTCAGTTCTTGGCCCCTGCACCCAGGAGTCTAGTGATCATTCAATGACATTTTGGTTCCTTCACTCAAAATAGCATAGCTTCTGTATTTTTTGTGTCTTCCTCTATCACACAGTTTTGGAATGTACAATATCTTGTATATCTGTGGAGCCTTACATTTACAGCATAGATTCGTGAATGTCAGTAGATCAGTGGTTCAGAAGATGTAACTGAGGAGATGCTCATCCTTCAATGGATTTAGATCCTTCTTCCTCCCTCTTAGGAATCACTACTCCAATTACACATAGGCTTTCATGAGAAGAACTGAAATTCAATGCACCCCAGCGCAATGTCTGCTCACAACTTAACTAACTGGCACAAGAAAAGACTCTTTGGATTGGACCAGGAAACAATACAATGATTCCTAAATTTTTAGATGCATAAAACCTATTAACGCACAGGGTCTCAAGACACTAGACAACATCTGTGCAGAGAAGAACACTACAACTCTTCAGAGAGCTGAGCTATAAGCTAAAGAGCCCATAATACTTCAGGACAACTATGTAAAAAATGGCCAAATATCTATGAAACAAGGAAATCCTTCCCTGTAAAACACTACATGTGTCAAGACACTGAAATTTCACTTATTACATTTTTAATCTATATTTTGTAATAACTTTCAGCGGAGCAAATTATACAGAAGAAAATTTGTTACAAAATACCAAAGGACATTATAAAATTATGTGAAGAAAAGTTTTCAATATTATATCAAATTCATGTGTCACTATTTACATTAGGGTGTTGATAATGTACATTATTTTAAAATTGCCAATATCCTCAAATCCAACACCTACATGTGCATAATATCAGCTTAAAACTTTACATACCCACTTTTCTGGATTTGATACTGTATCATAGTATTCTTCATCATCTTCATTATGCCCAATGTTTTCATCTTGACCAGAGGAAAATCCTTTATTAGCTAGTGTAAAAATAAAGATAACACAATTTATAAACATCATAGTCAACCAGGATCTACAAATAATTTAATGTCAGATGAGACTGCAGTGCTACTTTCATTCAATAGTTTCAATTGAAGATATGAATCTTTTTTGAATATTCAAAAATCTTGCAATCATAAATATACCACCCCTGTCCTCACATGATCATGATAAGATTATAGTATGAGGTCATTAAATGTGTGGATGATTTCCTTAGATATTCATGACTCAGTGATTTTATCCAATGTATAGTCTAGTAAAAGCTAGGAAGAAACACATTCATGTTCTTTCCAGAATGTGTGTCTCAAAACAAGTTTTGAATATCACTAAACACTTCATGAATACCTTTCTGAGGACAGCACATATTTTTCTGTCAGTATCGTATTCTTGACACTTTAACCCTTCTAATATCTCTGCTGTTCCGTAGTCTTTTTTGGAACAATTTAGAGAATAAACCTTCTAGAGGATATGCCTTTTCCTACTCCCACAGCAGAGGATTTTTTTTTTTTTGTGAAGAGAACCAAGGAGATTATTTAATTTGCAATTCCAACCAATCTGTTGTTTTAGACAGTGGTTCTCATTCTGAGATCTGTGATGCTCCAGACATTCCCACATGAATTCTGTAATCTGTTTGATGCTGCAACACCTTGTAGACCTGATACTTTTAAAACAGACTACATACCATCCACTGGTTGTGGAGTTTGGAGTGTCAATGGTCGAGTTAACATACTGGCTGGTGGCACAGGAGCCCCACCATCTTTGTCTTGTGCTCCATGTGGCAGAGGATTCTGTGAAAGAGTCATTCGCAACATTCTTCAGTCGGGATGTTTTCCCTTTCTAAGAACACAACTCATCTTGTCATTTTCAGAAAGTAACACTTGATAAATATGGGAAGTGTATAGGGAGACCTAGGTTTTTGCAAGGCAAATCTAGTCTTCCCACTCAGGAGCATCTCTCGTTGCTTCTAGATCCCACATATGCAGAACAAGAGATCTGAGGAAACATGTTCACAAACAGAGTTCCACCTGATTGAACAAGGTAACCACCTGATTGAACAAGGTAATCATCTCTTATCATCTGACTCAGTATGTTTTTAATTTATCTGCTACTGTGATTTAGCACATTCACAAAAACCTTACTGCTCAGACTCTTCCTGGAAACAATGACTCAAGAAAGACTAGACAACGATGTGTTATGATAAGGGCATTGCAGACTGCCAGTAGTAATGAAAGGTGGGTACCATGTTAGCCTTTCTCACAGAATATCATGCAGGGTGTCAGGGTATTAGGGCAGAAGGTGATTCTTGGCACTGGCTTAACAGAGACTGACAAAAGCAACACAAGTTCCATTAATTTCCTCCACACATGATGAATTCCCTGAAATATGATGAAAAAAACGACCAAAGAATGACTTGTAAGGTAAGTGATTGTACTATTTGTAAGTGAAACATGTATAACAAGGAAGCCAGTGGAGTGAAAAAAAATACAAGCACAAACCAGGCAGCAAGTTTTCCTTTGATCTTGACTTTGGCAGGATACACAGGTAATGTATATGCCAAACTTGATTTCTGGAGTTTTTGAATTTGTAAAGACAGCCAGGAAAACCAAGCAAGTACGCCCCTTTGTCCTCTCATGCTCCGCGATTCTTAGGCACAGATCGGGAATGTATGAGAAAGGAGACACAAATTTTTAGATGCATAAAACGAGGTTAAGAGACCAGGCCACAGGACACCAGTTGACACTCAGGATATAACCACACCGCCACTCCACAGAGATCCAAGCTATAAGATCAAGAGCCCATTGGCCACCATGTCGACATATGATAGATGGCCAGGTCGATAACATATAAGGCAAACCTTCCATTTGAAATTCTGGATTCATCAGGAACGTGAAATTTGACTGTTGGGATCCCTGTCACGAGCTACATAGTGGCTATAACTCACACCGAAGCCATTTTTACAAGGGGAAATTAGTCAAGAACAACAAAGCGTAATAGAAACGATAGGACTAGATTCTGGGACAGCTACAAAGGACAAAGACATGAAATGTTTTCTTTGTGAATTCCAACTTTTGAGCAGGGAATGTATGAGGTAGCTTAGAAACGTGAAATTTGACTGTTGGGATCTCTGCCATGACTTACCTAGTTGCTATAACTCATACCGAAATAATTTTTAAAAGGGAAAATTAGTATTAAACAACAAAGCCTAAGAGAAACGATTGGATACCATCACTCAATAAATAGACAATCAAGAAGATTAAAAAACCCATTGTCCAACAGGACTGTGTGACTTAGGGCCCAGTCTCTTCCCTTTAGGACAATGGATGCATCAAGACTGTGAAATATGTCTTTTTACTTTTTCAACTCTATAGTTTGCAATGAATTACAGCGAAGCAACTTTTACGTAGGAAAACTCGTTTCTAAATCCTGAAAGACACTATTAAATTTTGTGATGAAATCTTTTCATTATAATAGCAAACTATTGTGTCACTAGTTATATTAGGTAGTTGAAAAAGTACATTACATTAAAATTGCCATACCCTCAAATCCAACACCAATATATGAATGATGTCCCTTTAATACTTTACATACCCATTTTCCCGGATTTGATACTGTATCATAAAATTCATCATCTTCTTCAGTTTGCTCAGTGTGTTCATCTAGACCAGGAGTGGATATCTTATTATCTAGTGGCAAACACACAGACCACACACACACACACACACACACACACACACACACACACACGTACACTCACAATTTATAAACAAACATAATAGTCTATCAGGACGTAACAATAATTTCATGTCAGAATAGACAGTAGACTACAGTACAACTTTCATTTAATAGTTTCAATTGTACATATAACCTAGCAATCCTTTAGAATACTCAAAAAAAAAAAAAACTTCAATCATAGAATCACCACCCCTGCCCTCACATGAGATGATATATTAGTATGAGATCACTGAAGATGACTTCCCTAGAAATTTGTGACTTTGTGAATGTATACATTCTTCATACAAGGATAAGCTGGGAAAGAACATACTCATGTTCTTTCCATGTTGTGTGTCTAAAAAAATTATGATTTGAACTTCACTAAACACTTCTTTATAAACTTTCTGAGGATAGCACATATTTTTCTATCTGTATCTTATGTTGATATTTTACCATTCTAAAACCTCTGCTGCTCCATAGTTCACTTGTGGCACATTTTTTATTATAAAGCCTTCTGGAAGATATGCCTTTTCCCACTCCCATAGGAGAGGAATACATTTGTTTTGTTTGGTGCTAACCAAGGAGATTACAATATTTGCAATTCCTACCAAATGTCTGCTGTTTTAGATAGTGGTTCTTATTTAAAGATCTATGATCCTCCAGATTTACCCACATGAATTCTATAATCTATTTGGATGATGCAACATGCCCATGTTATATTATCAATTAACATCTTGTAGACATGATACTTTTTAAATGGACTACATACCGTCCTCTGGAAGTCCAGATAGTGGTGTCGCCAATTGGACTTTCACATTGGCTGATAGCCCAGGTTGTCTGCAATCCTCAGCTTGTGTGCCATCTGGCAGAGGACTCTGTGAAAGAGTCATTAGTCAGGATGCTTTCCCTTTCTGAGAACACAACTCAACTTGCCATTTTCAGAAAACAACACTTGACAAATATGTGAAGTCTATAGGGAGCACTAGGTTGTTGCAGGGCAAATCTCGTCTTCAGGCTCAAGTGCATCTATCCTTTCTTCTAGTTCTCCCTTATGAAGAACTAGTGACCAGAAGAAGAAACACATTTACAGAGTTCCACCTGATTGACCAAGGTAATCATCTCTGTTCATCCTCCTCAGTATGAATTTTATTTATCTGCTACTGGGCTTTGATCATATTCACCAAATACATTCCTGCCCAGACTCTTCGTGTAAACAACAACCTAAGAAAGTGTAGGAAATGATGTATTATGATAATTGCTTTGTCACTGAAGCAAGTGACATTTTCCTTAAACTCCTCCAATAAATATGATGTTTTTCACTTTAAAATCTCCTATCCATTTCTCTATTCTGACATGTCAATGAGTGTTAGACCTTCACCTGCAATATTATGTCTTCTTCATCTTCTCAGCAAATTTGTTCCATATCTCATAGTATAGAGTACAGCTTTCTATATTTTATGTGTCTGGGTATATTACACAGATGTGGAATTCACAGTTTCCTGTAGCTGTGTGGAACATTGAGTCTTAGCTAAAATATCCATGAAGGACAGTTGAACAGAATTTTCTAATTTCATTTCCTTCTCTGATTATAGCAATATTTATGTGATTAAGGGTTGGTACTTCAAAACAAAACTTTCAGATGGGAACAAGACTTATCTTCTAGGCGGTTTTCTCTCTTGAACATATGGCCCTATCCTCTTTGTACATACAAAAACTTTTATTTATTCTTCAGGGGCATATTCTAGTCGTGTTCAGGTAAACTAGAGTATGATATTTATTTCTATATATATGTATAAATTGAACAATAACTGAGTCAGTGTCATAAGCTCAGTCATTACTCAAACTTTTACCATTTCTTTGAGGAGGAAATAAATCATGAAAAATACTTTCTTCTCATTATTTCAAACCATACATTACTCCATCTTATCTTCTTAATTGAAGACCTACAAATTTCCCACTGACAAACACAAAATATATGAGCCCTTCACCTTGTCATGGATGTCTGGAATTATGACACTACAATTGTGTACATGGGAAGTATCAACCTTTCTACTAAATCCAATTCAGGCTCACTTTTTTCGCATCCTCCATTCTATAAGCAGACTCTATAAGCACATTCTATAAGCACAGACACACTGTACACTCATCATTAGATGTAGAGCATGACTGTGACAAAATCCAACATCCCTTCCTGATAGAAACCCTTGAGGATCGATCCAGCAACAAGCAAAGTATTCTTTAACATAATCAATGCAATGAATACCACACACAGGCAGCAGTTTCCAACAAAGGACAGAGAAAGCATTTTGAGTAAAATCAGAAAGGAAATAGGGATAAACATTCTCACTCCTCCTCCTCAGGAAAATCCTTGAAATTGTACAGAGCAATGAGTCATGTCAAGGAAACAAACTGGACACCATCACGGGAATTCAGGCTAAAACAAGTTTTATTACCAAAGGAATCCATGCTGTACAAGAAATATCCTAAGGACTCCAAATGTAAACACCAAAGGGTAATGAACACATTTAGCAAAAGCACAGGACACAAATGCAGGTACTAAAGGAAGTAGTCTTTCTCTATGCAAATGGCAAACATACTGAGAAAGAAATGAATGACAAGATTTCATAAAAATGGCTTCAAATGATATTAAGACGGTGAAATATAATAATCCTAAGTCAGCAAATGAGAAAAAGAAAACTTTTTTATATCTAAGCAGATGAGAGGACATTATCATAGGATGGAAAAATGGGAAAGAATCGTTCTTTAAACTCCCCATGCATCAATAAGCAAAGGAAGGATTAACTGTCTTGCTTCTCAGACTTCCCATGAAATTTTCACAAAAATCAGATAACATCATCTTGAGTTTTGTATGGCAAATCCAATAGTAAGTAAAGTCAAACCAAACTGGAATGTCAAAAAAGCAAACAGCAAACGAACCAAAAACAAAACCTGCTGCAGCTTTCACCGTAGCAGAATTCCAATTGCACTTACAAATAGATTAATTACGATGGTACTTGTCGTCTTCATAGAAACAGTGATTGATACAGGCAACTTAGTTCTTGCATGCAATCCAGTATCCTACAGCCACTTGAATTTTGAAAAGGATTCCAACATTTCCCACCAGAGAAAGGACAGCATCTTTAACCAAGGGTCACGATGAAACTGGGTAGACTCTTAGACCCTTATTCGTATGCAAGGGGATCCTTCATTCTCAGGCTTTATAAATATTGACTCCAAATGTTTCTATGCTTTGTAGATAAGAACTGAAACTCGTAACATATTACAGGTGAGTGCAGGGGAGGAAACTTAACTCAGTAGCAGAGCAAAGGTCTTTCTACAAAGGACCCTGGTTTCAAACGCAAAGATAATAAAATTCACAGCTCCAAATATCCAGTTATCAAATGGAATCACACGAAACTAAACAACTTCTCATAAGACAAGGGTACCTCACTCAATAAATAGACAATCTATAGGATAAATAACCCACTGGTAGAAGATATGTGACAGAGTGGTATGTATGTAGAATATACAAACAATATACCCCTTACAACACAAGATGTGTCCTGACAGTGATGTTTGTCTTTATTGGTTACATATACCACATTTACCTATGACTTACACAGAAGCAATTTTTGATTTGGAAAAATGGTTACTATTTGCCAATGGGGTATATAAAATGATGTGACTGAATTAGCTGCTTTCATGGTAATGTCAAATTATTGTTTTAACTGTAATGGCATTTTAAATGTGCATTATTTTCAGGTAATATTTATTTTCTAAGTCAACACGACTAAGTAATTAATGTGAATTTTATAGGTTACATACCCATCCTTCATTCCTTAGATTTGAGTCTGAATGCTCTTCACGGTCTCCTTTGTTTCCGAGTAATGAATTTTCTGCTGCAGGATTTATATACACATTAGATATTATAAATATAACCAAAATGCACTTAGAAAGCATAATACTCGCCTAATACTCGATACAGGACATCATTACTTAATGTTAGATGATGATATGAATATCATATTGATCTTTTATATGCTCAAGTCACATCCTGTGTCTGCCACCATTTCCCTTAGCGTGTGAGATCAAGACATAACTCCTTCTCCACACATGGTCCTTCTCCAGGATCATGTCTGCCTGTACGTCACCATATTCTACCAGGGTATTAATGAACTAAACCTCTGAGATTGTAAGACTCCTGATTAAATGTTTCCTTTATCAGAATTGCCATGATCATGGTGTCTCTTCACAGCATTGCACAGTGCCTTTAGAACATAACTACTCAGCACATTGCTCAAATACAGAAGTTTAAATGTATACACTCGGAGGGCAATGTCAGAGGATGTTGCTGTAGAGGATAGATTGTCAGCTATGAAATTATTGGCACATATGTAGTAGATATGTGAAAATAATGCAGGGGTACTTCAATGTACATAAAACAATAATTGTAATCCACCATATAACAAACTGAAAGACAAAAGCAACATGGTAATCCCATTAGCTGCTGAAGAGGTCCTTACATATAATCGAACACCATTTCATAATAACTTTCACAGAGATACAAGGAACAGACCTCACGACAATAAAGGCAAAGTTAACAGCAAGGCAATTGCCAATGTCAACCTAAATGAAGAGAAACTCAAAGCATTTACACACACAAAAAAAAAGAAAATGAGACAATGTTGTCCACTCTCTTCACACCTATTCAACCTACTACTTAAATCCTTAGCTATAGCAGTAAGAAAACTGAAAGCAATCAAGTGGATACACATAGGAAAGGAAGAAATTGAAGTATCTATTTGCTGATGATATGACTATGTGTATAAATGATCCAAAAACCTTCTATACCAATAAAATTATACAGCTGATAAACACTTTGTGCAAAGCAACAGCATAAACAATTATCACGAGACTTCTGAAATACAAATGACAAATGGGTTGAGAAAGAAGTCAGATAAACAATACTTCAATACTTTCCATAGAAACAATACGTTTCAAAATAGCATGTGTGTGTGTGTGTGTGTGTGTGTGTGTGTGTGTGTGTGTATGTGTGTACATATATACACAGTGGTATCTCTTACTAAGCAAGTTAAAAACTTGTAGAATGAAACTTTCAGACACGGAAGAAACTGAAGATGGTATCAGAAGATATAAATAACTTTCATACTCGTGGATTGGGAGGATCAGTTGAGTGAAAATGACCATCATATCCAAAGCAATATACAGACTCAATGCAACCAAAAAAAATTCTAACACAGTTCTTCACAGATCTTGAGAGGGAAACTTTTAACTTCATATGTAAACACAAATATAGAAAGAGAGAGAGGAGAGAGAGGGGAGAGAGACTGGAGGAAGAGAGAGAATACAGAGGTAAGAGAGAGACTGAGAGAGTGGGGGAGAGAGGAGGAGGCAGAGAGAATAGCTGAGGAAATCCTGAATAATACAAAAACTGCTGAAGTTCTCTGATCTCAAATTGCACTACAGTCTATAGTACTAATACAAATTGGTAATGGCGTCAAAACAGACACATTGATCAAGGATAATAAACTAAAGGCTGATAAATGAGGTCACACGTATATGGACACGTGATTTTTGATAAAGGAGCTAGAAATGCACACTGGAAAAAAGACAGCATTGTTAACAAATGGTGCTGGAATACCTGGATTATGGCCTATAGAACACAAACACACCCATACTTATTCCTCTACATATAACTTCACTTTAAATGGATGAAGAACATCAACATACAACCAGATACACAGAACCTGATAGAAGAGAAGACAGAGAATAACCTTGAAACCTTTGGAACAGCACAAGAAGTAAGAACAAGAATAAATGGAACCTCATGGAACGAAACAGCTTCTGTATAGCAAAGGACACCATCATTTGCACAAAATATCAGACTACGGGTTGAGGAAAGATTGTTATCAACTACACATCAGAGAGAAGCTAACACCTAAAATATGAAAGGAACTCAAAAAACTGGACAACAAGAAAACAAAATAACTCAATTAAAATGGAGTATAGACCTAAACAAAAAATTCTCATAAGAAGAAAATCATGTAGCTGAAAAGCATGTAAAGAAATGTTCAACATTCATTGTCATGTAGGATATACATATCAAAACTACTGTGAGATTTCATATTACACATCTCAGGATGGTCAAAATTCAGCAAAACAAATGATGGCCCAAACCCACAAAACAAATGACATCTCGTGCTGGTAAGGATGTGGGATAAGGGGATTCATCTATTGAGGGTATGGGTGCAAACATCTATAGCCACTATGGAAATCAGTGTGGTGACTCCTCATGAAGCTGCGAATTCAAGATCCAGTTCTACAACTCTTGGGCATATACCAAAGGACTCTACGTCCTACTACAGAGATACTTGCTCAACTGTGTTCATTGCTGCTCTATTCATAATAGACAGGAATGGAAAACAGCCTAGTAGTCTGCCAGTGGGTGAATGAACAAAGGAAATGTGATATATTTTCATAATGGAATTTTACTCAGCTCTTTGAAAATATAAATTTCAGAGATAAATGGATGGAGCTAGAAAAAAAATCATCTTGACTGAGGAAACTCACACCCAGGAAGACAATTGTCATTGTATTGACTTATATGTAGATGTTAGCTATTAAGTCTTTGGTAAGCAAGAGGATAGGTATAGAGAAAGGGACTAAGATGGAGGTAAGGATCTCCTAAGGAAGGGGAAATAGCAAATATATTTATGAATGGACAGAAGGGTGGAGACTGCACTAGAATGTTCAAATGGAAACAGGTAAGGAAGATGGGGTAGTGGAGGGGATGCAGGGAAGGATGGCTAAATCTAAGGAGACTTTGATGGGGTCATATGGAGACCGAATGCAACAGAAGCTTGGTAAAACTTAAACAGATATGAAAGCATTCCAAAGGGAATCACTACATAATGGGAGAGACATTTCTTGCCACCAAATGAAACCTCCTGTCCTGGGAATTTAATTAATTAATTAATTAATTAATACCTAGTGCTGTCCACCCATACTGATTAGTATTCATGGATCAGGAAGGTACCTGGCTTTCCCCTAAAGGAGAAATGTAAATGCCAACCCAGCTACAAACTGTATTGTACGAAGATGATCTTCCTGCAAGATATGCTGGTGCGAGTGTGGCACGAAGCTTGTGGGGTAACCACTCACTCTCTGATTGCAATTGAGTCCCAGTTTGTGGGAAGGAATCTACCCAGCTCAGGTGGACGATAGCCTGAGACTAGATAGGTCAGGGCCCTGGAGAAAAACCAAGTAATGCTGTCCTGCTAACTGTACTTAGAAAATAAAATGATTCCTAAGGACATTTTCCACATCCATGGATTTGGATCTTGTTCAGCCATCAACAGAGAAACTTCCTCCTGCTAGTGCAGGGGAAAAAAAATGATGAAAAAAATACAGAGGCCCACAACTGGATAATATGCAGAGAGTGAGAGAGACTTTGGAACTCTCAGTGGTATGTGAAATGTCTCCATTAAAGCCCTCCTGTCAGAGCTCAGGGAATTCTGCTGAAGAAGCAGGCAGGCAGATTGCAAGAGCAGGTTAATATGCAAGACACCAAGGAAACAAAGCTTTCTGAACACACTAGGACTGACAAACAAATGAAGCCACAGACTGGCTGATGCAGAGGGTCTAAGCTACAAGGGGTACCAGCCCTGACAGGGTAAGTAGACACCACCCAGAAACGATCTCCAATTGGTAACACTCACAAAGGAACTCTGGCTTTCTCCACTGGAGTCTCATTGCCTATACAAACCACATTTAAAAGCAGTCCCTGTTCCCAGAAGCACACAGCCAACAGAAAACCAATACAATGGTACTATTGGAGGTTTCTTTTGTCTTACAATACTTTGTCCATTTTCTAAGCATACAGATCTTTTGCTCTTATAGTGTTGATGGGTTTCTGTGTGTGCCAATGAGTGTATCTCAGCGTTCATCTGTGTTTCTTGTGCTCTTTCTTGGGAAATTTTTCTGTTTGTTTTGCCTACTTCTGGTGAGTTTGCTTTATATTATCCTATTCAATTTTCCTTTATTATTATTTTTAGATGCCTGCTCTTTGTAATGAGACAGAGAGAGAGAGAGAGGGAGAGAGAGAGAGAGAGAGAGAGAGAAAGGAGGGTTGTATATATGTGGTTAGACAATTCTCTCTGAGAAAGAAAACATTCTTGCTCCACCATTTCTCTATGAAGAAAGACTAGGGAACATAAAATTGGAGGACTTACATGGGGAAGTCATGCAGTTATTGTGAGGTTTTTCATATTCATTTTCTAAAATTTTCATTCTGCCAAATACAGAAATGGCATCAGTTAATTTGATTTTTATGATAGCAAAACATTGATCAATATACTTCATTTGAAGATTTAAAATGTTTCAGATATTTTTCATAATATTTGCCATACCCTACACATTTATGAATCATGTGAAAAGAAGAAGACAAAGAAGACAAAGGAGGAGAAGACTACAAAGGAGAAGAAGAAGAAGAAGAAGAAAAAGGAGGAGAAGGAGAAGAAAAAGGAGGAGAAGGAGAAGAGGAAGAAGAAGGAGATAAGAAGAGCCCAATTCACTTTTTGTAATTGAAGGAGGAGAGGACAACGTGAAATGCTATTGAGTCAAGAGCATTATAATTCAAACCATCTAGCATATCTTGACAGGATGGAAAGTACCCTGATATTAGGAGTTCTTTTTCTGGCGCAGAATTTCTCTTAGGCTCCAAATCTCAGCATTTACTACTTTAGTTCACCAACTTACTGTGAATATTTCATCACGTGAAAGTATGCATGGAATTAGCAAAGCAGTATATTATGTTTTGCTTCTCAATCTTGAACTAATACAAATCCCAAAACAAGATGGGTGGTGATGGTGTGCACCCTTATTCCCCATGAAGGAGGCAGAAGTAGGTGGATCTCTGTGAGTTCAAGACCAGACTGGCCTAAGGTGCTAGTTCCAGGACAGCCAGGGATATTAAGCAGAGAAAACCTGTCTCAAAAAACAAAAACAAAAGACAGACAAACAACAAAATAAAATAACCAGAATCCCAAAGGAAAACCACTGTGTCATTCTTTAATGGGTCTGAACTAAAGAGTCAGTCAAAGATGAGAACACTATGGAATTTCAAGACATGGGTTGGTCTGTTGCTATTCTTCTTCTATCCAGTAATGAAGTACTTAGCTGAGTTTTGTCATAATGACCCTGCACATCCATGCTTATCACCAACTGACACAGAAGACAAAGTCATATTTCATACTTGTATAAACATACAGATGAGATGTGATGGGGTTTATGTGTAAAACATAGGTAACAATTTGTGTTCACAGAATTCTGCTCCGTGTCTTTCATTTGAGGCAGATATGGAAAGCATCCCAATGCTTGAGGCACAGACTAAAGTCGCTTGAGTAATCCTAAGTAATATGGAAAACACTGGATAGGTGTGCTGCCTGTGTTATGTCAAAATGACACATGGAGAGTCTGATAAGAGGGAGCCTTAACCGAGAAAATGCTTCTATAAGGTCTGACTATGGGAATTTTCTTACTTGGTCATCCATGGGGGAGGTCCCAACCCAATGGGAGATGTTACTGTCCTTGGATAGGTGGTCCTGTCTTCTATTAAAATGCATGCTGAGCAAGTAATGAGCAATCTGTTCAGCAGCACCTCTCCAACATCCATGCATTGAAACCTAACTCCAGGTACCTGTCCTGTTTGAGTTCCTGTCCTGACTTCCATTGATGAAAAACTGGATGTGGATGTATAGTCAAATAAACCCTTTCCTCAAGTTGATTTGGTCATGGTGTTTCATCACAGCAATAGTGATGGTACTAGAACAACAGGTCAATGACTACCTATCACCTTCCCTGAGAAAGGTAATAGAGATCTGTCACAACCACAGGGCATGATTCATGCAACATTTGCACACAGATTACTACTACTAAAGAAGGAAAACATTCTGAAAATGTTTGGACCCATGTGATATTTTAATGTATTCACAAACCCGTTTAGAGAGACAACACCAAGTAACTTATTGTGATGGTCTTCTAGGATACTGCAATGCTTTGAATACATGATCACATTCAGTTGCCTAGCAATGGGTGTGGGGAAACCTTAGTCTTGGCTGCCAGAGTACAGTACTACTATAATGGGAAAAATTTTGAATGTACAACCACATGGGCAATTGAACTACCCAGCTTTCAAGGCCCCATGACTATTACGGCAAAGACCCAGGCAAGGTTAGTCAAAAGTGGACTGAAGGACAAGCTCGATGGTGCCAAATGCCCATGAACCAAAGCTGACTCGGTTTTCCTCATGCCTGCCACATCCATCCAATATATGTTAAGACTTGACTTCGATGTACTTAGGGAATCTCTTTGGTTGTTTCAAAGTCGAGGAGTGGGAGTAATAGACAGCACAGCTTCCAGAGGAGAATGTTACCATTTTCTGTGGAAGTGTACATTGTGAGATTGAAACAGCCAGTGGAGAAAATGAGAACACAACAGGGATTCAATCCCATTGCCTGAGGGCTCTTCTTGGAATGAAAGAAAACATGGGGGGGGGTCTCCTGAATGATAAACAACTTTTTTTTAATTTTTATTTTATATACCTATCCCAGTTTCCCCTCTCTCTCTCCATTCCTCCCTCCCTCCCTCTTTCCCTCTCCCCCCACCCTTACATGCATCCCGACCACCCTCTCTTCCCATCTTTCCCCCCCAGTCCACATGTAGGGTGATGCTCTCCAGGAGGTGTCATCTAAATCTGTCATTTGGAGTAGGTACTAGGACTTCTCTCCTGTCTCTATGTTAAGGGAGTATCCCTACATGGGGTAGGGGGAGAGTGCACCCAAAGTCCTTTTGTGAACCAGGAATACATCCTGGTTCCACTGTATGAGGACCCTTAGACAGCTCAGGCCTTCTATCTGAGATACATGTTCAGGGGATCTGAGTAAGTCCCATGCTGGATTCTTAGCTCTCAGTCTGGGAGCCCATTAGCTCCTCCTTGTTCAGGTAAGTTGTCTCTGTGTGTTTATGCAGCATGGTCTTGTCCTCCCTCTCTGCATCTGGATTCTAGCTCAGCTCAGTGTTTAGTTGTGGGTGTTTGCTTCTGTTTCCAACAGGTACTAGATGAGGGCTCCATGATGGTGGATAAGTTAGTCATTGATCTCATTATCAGGAAAGGGTATTTATGGGAGCCTGTCTACATTGCTCAAATTGTTAGTTGCAGTCAGTCTTGTTAAAGCTTTAGAAAGAGAGGCTAGGAGTGAAGCTCAGTGGTAAAACACCTGCCCAGCATATTCAGGTGCCTGGGTATAATTCCCAGCCTAACCATAAATCAACTCTGAGATAATGTCTTTTGTACTCATTGCTGCTTCTCACTAATCTACAATTTCATCTGATCCTCAGCAGACAGGGTTGGCTAAAGCACTACCATTCCAAAACTTCTTAAACAACTGAAACTATAAACTTTTGCCTGACTTAAAATACAATAGTTGTAATTATTCTGTATCTACATTGGGGTTAATTAGCCTTTTAATGTATATACTTACACTTTTCTATTTCCTGCTTGGGCATAATCCAGCGCAGTCCATCCGAACATATCTAAAGACCAAACATTAGCTCCTTTATTTAATAAAAGTCTGACTAGATGTTCCGAATCCCATTTCACTCCATACATCAAGGTCGTTCTACAATGATAGAAAGATGATTAAAGTAAACAGTGAATTGCATGTATTTTACCAATTCATTGTCTTACCATTGTGTGGAGAATTGAGTATTTAGAAACTAGACAATTATCTTGAGAGCATAAGTGTTCATCACTGTCTTCTAGGCTATGAAGTGGAAATTAGCACAAAGATTCTTGATCCTCTTGATATGTGTGTGGGGTGTGGGGGATGGGGAGGTTAAATTAGTACACAGAATCATTTTAGTGGTAATCCATGATCCAGTTAATGTTAATATGACCTAGGTCCGACTTGACATAGTTTTAAAGCTTTGGTATTATGCATGTAGGTACTGACCTAACCAAGCTAGCTCGGTCTTTCATGCCTATTTGTATGATTTCTGAGACTTTGAGGCTCTTCTACGACATGAAATAGTACCTTAGGAAAAACCTGATATCAGTAAACGTCAAAGAAGGCAATTTGAAGAAAAGTTGCCCAACAGCCTATGATTTTACTTCAGTTCATTCTTAATATACTATACCAAAAATCAAGCACTATAAAGTTAAGTTTTCACAATAATTAAATAATTGAACTAAAACCTTATAATTTACAGAAAATGATTATATGACTATCCACATGACATTCTAAATAAGACATCAGGTATTATCACAGGGGACAGAAACTTGACTCTACATCATTTTTGTATTACTCGTTGCATATAATTTTTGATCTGACATGGTTTTTATCCATATTTTTTAGTTTATCCCATTACATTTTTTATTTGAGTGACTGTTACTATTTTAGAATACAATTAATGTTTAAAAACGCAAAAGTACATACCTTTGGTATGGGTCGCAAGCATGAATATTTGCACCTGATGTTATTAGCAATGCTGCGGTCAATAATTTTTTTTTCTGGAGAGCCAGCATCAGGGGGGTCAGGCCCTCCTGTAATGAAATCAACCAATAATTCACAATGCTGCCTATTCCCCAACTGAAGTGAAAACTTTATACCTGGCACAGTGAATATAAAGTTTTCCACAAAGTAGAGAGCACTAGAGATTTTCTTCACAGCAAACTGCTCATTCCTATGTTGTCATTGTAATTCTTCAATCCTGCCTACAGTTGTTGCAAGACCTCTCCAAAACTCATGTCAAACACTTTCCTTCCATGAATCTCTGTTCCTTTCACTACATTTATCATGGCATATTAGAGTTATGTGTTTGCTTCCTTTTAAGTGAAAATTATTTTAATTGAATTAAAATCATTCCCCACTCCTATTCTTACATTAGATACTCCCCTTCCCCCACACATCTCACCTCATTTAACTCTACTTAGTACTCTTCCCAGGCTCCTTCAAGTTAGTAGCCTCTTCATCTTTGATTATCTTTACTACATATATCTATATATGTGTGTACATGTATGTATAAACATATAAATAGAACCTACTGTCTCCATAGTTGTTCCGTATATGGTTTTTAGGACGGCCACTTTGCATTGAACAACCAATAAGGGGGTTTACCTTTAAGAGAAGCAAATTCTCATTCTCCAAGCAATCAACACTTGATAATAAATTCAAAATCTAGGGATGGAACACAGTGAAAGATTTCTTCTTCTACCTTAACATGTCCACTGGTATTATCATAATTCCAGTCTTTTTATGCAGCTGTTTCTAGGAGAGGCTGTTGCATGGAAGACTTCCTCATTATTCTGCCTATTACAATCTTTTCAATCCCTCTTCCTCAAAGTTTTCTGAGCCACAGACTCATGAGCTGTGATGTAGATGTACAAGCCAACATTTCTTGGGAGCATATCTCAAAGGAACCAACCCCCAAACAAGTGCCAAAGGATTTCAAAATTTTGTTGAATAGGTGTACTAAATTTTCCTCTCTAACTCAGAATTTCTACCTGTATTTCAAATGATATTTGTGTGCCAGATGTATCATTTTCCAACATGAAATATGAGAAAAACTGTGAAATTGTTCTTTTTCAAAAAAGTAAATAACCAAAATGTGCTTCTTTGGTAAATTCCTGTTTGACCAACTGTGTGTGCAGCAGACATTAGCATCTGAACAACTTGTTTCAGGGGACCCACGATAGCAATGCCAGTCCCTTGCTCTGAACATGTCACCAAAGAAATTGACTCAAAATAGCCAAAGCGCCATATAAACTTTGATGAATTGACTGTTTCTATCATGTTATATGATGCAAGTTGTCCTCACCCTGGAAAGCCCAAGACATGTTCCTTAAAAATTATTCAATTTAATTTTTGTTCATTTCATACATAGGTGCTGTAGTGACCTCATTTCAACCTTTCCTCACTGTCTCTCCTACTCCCCCTCTGTATCAACTCTTCTCATGCCCTCCCTACTGCTTCTAATTTTGATGACCTCTTCTTTAACCAGTATTGTTATACACACAAGCTTATCTATGCCTGCTTGTATGTGTGTATGTATACATATAACGTACTGAGTCCATTTAGCTTTGCTCATATTGTAAGTGTTAATGGCTAATGATCTAGCATTGCATAGTCAGAGTTTGTCTCTAAAGAAAACAGATTCTTTTCTCATCACCCATTGTTTTCCCAGTGATAGAACCTTGTAAGTTCCCCACCACTGTTGGCAATTCGCCCTGTATTGCCATCATGTGGGCCTTATTTAGGCAAAAAGAAGACAAAGATTTCCTGAGTTCAATATTGCATTATCTTGCAACAGGCACAATAGTTCTTTTGTCCTTAGAGGCATTTGACCCCTTTTCAATGATGTTCTCTGAGCCTCAGGGATGGGTTTGCACCAGTTGGGGCTGGCTAGTCAGCAAAAGAATCTTATGTTCACATTATTGGATTCAGCAAATGGCAATAATAATACCTTACAGCATTTGAGGATCTCTTGGACTCTAGTCAACATTAATTCCAGGGGCAGTTTACCTCTCCTGCTTTGTTAAACAGTCTATTGCTTTAGGCTAGGGGGGAGACCGTTTCATCCTGTTCTTTACTTATACTCCAATACATGTGTTTAATTTCCCTGATATGATAATTCCATGAGCGAGATAGACTTCCAATATTACTTTTTAAAGCATAGATCTCAGTATGTAGCCCAGTCTAAGCTAGAAGTCATCTTCCTGAAACAGAACCTCAGTCCTACTCTTGAGTTTACAAGTGTGCCATCACATCTGATCACCTGCTTCTTCAAATTCTTTTGTATCATTGCTCCAGTGTGATCAATGCTTAGGTTATAGTTCTAGGCAAGGTACAAATCAGAAATAAATAAATGCTTTATCCATCAGTGAAAACTGAATAATCCCTGTATGTACTTGCTTTGGTACACTGCAATCACTCAGTAGCTTGCACTTGTGTGTAATGTGAGAGAAACAGTGGATGTTGTCTGTAGTGTACACAACATGTCTGACTACAAACAGGATCAACCTAATAAATCTAAAACATCTCCTAATCAGAATGGTGTTATTTATATTGAAGATAATTTTTCAGGTGTTAGATATGCATCTATGAATTGTGCATAGTAGACAATGCTCAGATACAAAGCTGATATTGAGAAATAATTTTAAAATGCCAATTAATTTCATAAATATAAAATGTCAATTAAATTCATAAATGCACCAGACATCCTAAATCTATATCAAAACACCAGGAAACAAAAATAGAAGACTCAAATAGTTACATAGGGAAAGCAGGGGGACATGAGCAAATGGGACACACTTGGATGTTGAGTATGAAAGTGTTCACTGTAGGGACTGATTCAATCAAATGGGTCCAGAGGAGAAAGGAATTAAATCTTTATGAACAAGAAGAAGTCCAGATTTCTGAATTCTCCTACAGATTGAGAGTATACTGTGTTTCTAGAAGGTAAACTGTGCATGGAGTGCACTGACTCCATAGAACTTTGGTTCGCATTTTTTTTTTTTTTTAACCTTTGCTGAATGTTTAGCAACGGATTTGTACAAAGCAAGTACTGGTAGTGCAATCAACCATATTTAACTCAAAATAAAACAGTCCCCGATATAGTGTGAAAGTGAAATGTCACCCACAGGTTCATGTGATTGACACTGTAGCCTAGCTGGTCACTATGTTGCAGGAAGCTTGTGGAAGCATTTGGAAATGGATCCTTGCTCTCTGAGCTATTGTCATGTTGGCAATGTTGGGGTTAGTCCCAATATTGTCCCAGTTTCTCCAGCGGCTTTTGCTTTCAAGGCTGTGGACATGGGAGAAGGTGAAATGTAAGTTCCTGACAGGATGAACCAGCATAATTAAACTTCTGTGCTTTCTCGACCAAGACAAGATCATCCCTTGCGACACAGCAACTCTTTTCTTTCTGCTGATCCAAGCAGGAATGTTAAAACAATGACAAAATCAATATCAAGCACAAACTGTAATCCAGTCATTGGGATGGTTAGTTTCAATTGTCAAGGACACCACCTAGAATGACTTAGGAAGAGTGTTTCCATTGGGAAACTGAATCATTAGACAGACCCGTGGAAAGGTCTGTGGCCTATGTCCTGAAGCTTCTAATGATTTTACCCCATTATTGATGCTTCAGTCTTATTGTTCAGAAATAAACGTAGGCACATAACTATCCCAACACCAAGAGTTCAGTTTTCAAACGGTGTGTTTGTTTTATTTGAGTACCAAGATAAAGCTTACTTCCAAGGTAAAGTTTGCTTTCTTTTATTATTTTAAACTGGTTAGAAAAGTGGTGGAAAATATTGATAAAGTAGAAGTATTATACATGGCATACTTTGTGTTTTCATGAAGATTTGCTTTCCTACGAACAGGAAAGCTGTGTTCTCTATTACTTTTTTCAATAAACCAAGGTTATTTCTCCCATATTTAAAATCAGATTTATGAAAGTTCCATAGTTATTTTGACTACATCTACCCTTCTCTCTCTACTCCTTCCTGATCCACCCACTTTCCCTACCCACCATACTTTCTGTGCTCATTAATAGAACCCACTCACTGAGTCTAGGGATCATTGCAAAATTCTCTAAGAGACAGAGCAAGTCGATTGACCACAAGGAAACCACAGGGCAGATGTTCATATGAACTCACAGTCATTGTGACAGCACTCACAAGGCTCACCCAGGCAATATCAAGTCAGCCAAACTCTTCATTGTGGAGACAGGAAGTTAGGACGAAGTCCTATCTCTAGCTGGGGAGCTATTGGCAACTGATAGCTGTGGGAGAGGGAGAGCCAGTTTTATTTAGCAGTGTGACTCCCTAGTAGGCTGACCAAACTGCAGTGGATGGTCACAAACCCAAAAGCATATGGGCTGTGCGAACTGCACTAATTTCTTGCACTATAAAAGCACAACAACCATGTTGATGTTTAAATAAATACCAATCAAATGATTTCTAAATGTCAGTCAGGGAATACTTGAGCTTCAGAACCCAGATAATTGTGGCCCTATACATGAACTTGTGAAAGCAAACAGTTCCTAAATACTTGAGAATTTAATTTAGGTAATCTTTACCTCTGACATCTCTTCCGTAGTGCTCCCTGACGCCAAAAGGGCAGCCACGATTTCAAAGCAGTCGTTGTATATGGCATGATGAAGTGCCATGTCACCGTTCACGTCTTTCAAGTTCGGATCTGCTTCTTGTTGTAGCAGAAGCAAGACTGTTTCTGTTGAGCCAGACTGTACAGCCTGTGGATGTTATAAAAAGAAAAACATTGAAAATTCAAGTAATTCAAAACAGGCATTTCACGGCTTTCACTATGATTCATGTTTGAGTGTGATAGATGCTTTCATTTTCAGTATGAGCATTTAAGTGAAATATTTCCTGAAATTGATATATTTGAACTACCTTGACAAGTGGTGTCATTAACTTGTCGTCAACCATGTTAACTTCAGAGCCATTCATTAACAGATACTTTACAGCAGCTGTACATCCATGAAAGGAGGCATAATGGAGAGCCGTTCTGTGGGAGAAAGACACATGTTCTTATTGAAATTGTAGGATATTATGTCAGCATGTACAATCACTCACATTTTGCAATCATTATATGACATGTAAGTCCTCTGACTCCCCACGGACCAATGTTTAACTTTCTTCTAAACATGTTCATTTGCTCTAATTATTCACTATATTAGAGCACCTCACTCACTATCCAGAACGTTTGTTACAGTGGGGGGAGAGAACCCATGGCTGTTGCAGGCTAGATCAGTCATCTGTCACTCACTCATCTAGTTCTATCTGGAGCCAAGGTTCTGGCCCAGAGAGGCCTACTTGTACAGAGAGAGCATGACCTTTGGCTTGAACTCCTACTTGACTTTGCATCCTGCTCTAGGTGGCATCCTCACCAGCTATCCCCTAGTCCATCAATGCAGTGATTTCTTCATCCTTTACATGCAGATCCAAACAACTCCTCTCCCAGTGTACTATGACACATCAGTGAGGATCTTTGCACCCACTCTGCATGGGCTTCTGCACAATAGATCCACATGGTGGACATTTAAATTATTAATATTACAATGTGATGAACATTTCAAGTAAACGGCAATCCATTATCTACTTTACAAAGATTTTCAAGGTTATTTATACACTTACAAGATCCCACAATGGTGTTGGTTTGCTTTTATTTAATTTGAGACAGAGTCTGCTTCATTAAGAAAACTGCAATCATTCATGCTCTTAATATGACATGCTGCCCAACTTAAGAATTTCTTTGGCTCACATTTGAACTCACCAAAAATTGGAATGTGACTGACAATTCATATTTGCCAACAATGACTGCTAACACTTAAAAGCTATGCCCTCATGCAAATATCATGGTGCCTTAGACTAGTTGATATGTGACATATATGCTTGGCATTCCTAGTCTCTTAAGCTAGATTCAAATAAATGCTAGTTTTGAATGCAGTGTAGGTAAGAGCTGTGAAACATATCAACAGCAAAGTGTAAATGCAGAGGAACTTTTATTTAGTTTTTTTTTTTTTTTTTTTTTTTTTTTAACGAAAATTCAGCTGAAGGTAACTTGGGATTCAAATCAGTTGGTTTGGCTCATTCTTCACCATAAAGACAGAGAATTCATAGGCAGCAGATATTTGCTATGCCTAATGGCAGTATCTAAATCTACTTTCACAAGGGAGATTAAAGACTGTGGGCCACAACAACTTGGGCCCAATTGGAAAAGCAAGATGAGTTTGCTGCTTTCCAAGTTATGAAAATCCCAGTAAGCTTTATTCACCTCTACCAGGAATAACTAAATATATCAGAAGTAACTTGCAGATAACCTGGAGCTTGTCAGCAAATGGTGCTAAGAAAATTGTTACTCATCAAGGCAGTGCTGAATTAAACCCTTCAGAATGATATGAACTAACAAGTAAGAAGCTTAAGAGAAATAACAAATCTGAGAAATCTATGAAGGTACAAGAATGACATTCCTAGGACACTAGTGAGAAACAAAGAAAATGAAGGGTGATAAGAACACAGCTATCTTTCAAGTTCAAATTCTTTGCATGATTCTTGTGTAAACGTATATATATATATATATATATATATATATATATATATATATATTTACAAAACATGGGTACACAGTGGTATAAAGATTAGTTGAACTATATTTGAGTAATTTCAATATATTCAGTGGCTTTAGTATGAGAAACTGTACCAGCAGTGGTAGCTCATGCCTTTAATCCCTTCACACATGCAGCAGAGTCAGGCAGATCTCTCTGTGAGTTTGAGGCCAGCCTGGTCTTCAGAGGGAGTTCCAGTACAAGCTCCAAATCTCTACAACAAAACTTGCCTCAAAAAATAAAAAAAAAAAAAAAAAAAAGAAAGAAAAAAAAAAAAGGCTCTATACTTGGCATCTGTACTCTCTACATGTTTATTACTTGTTATTGCATATATTGAAATGCAATTCCATTTGTTTACTATTGTATAGTCAATAAAATGCCATACATGGGGATTATGAAGTGACAGGGAACCTCCTGGGACTTTGGTCTAGTGCTTATGCTCAATAATATGACATGGACCCTCTCAGACCTCAGATGACCAAGAGCCTGCCAGCTAGAAAGCCTAGCTGGGCTCTTCCACTCCTGTTATCCTCAACAGATCCAGGGAAGGTAGGTTTTCCCCATCTCCCATCATCCCATTTCTTCATGCCCAACTCCCATCCTGAGCTTCCAAGCCCTCTTACCGCTGGTGTTTGTCTTTATGATCTATGGAAAATTTCTTCTTTTCGATGAGTCGGATAAGAACTCCGATTTTCCCTCTACAGGCTGCCAGATGAAATTTATTTTTTCCCATGTAGCGCTGCCTGTATATCTTCTCTTGACTGGACCGCCAACAACATAAGTTGTTTTGGCCAATGTCAGAGGACTTACAGAATTGTTTTGGAGTTTGCTGTTTTTTAAGACACCAGAGAGTCCTTAAGGAGGACAGCATCTTCTGTGTCCACCTTCCTCTCGGCTTAAATATTTGGGATTAAGTGTAGTCCATTAACATAAACATAAAAAACTACGTATAAAAGTGGTCTAAAACCATCCTTGTGTCGATCAAAGAAGCGACTCAAGTGTTGCCTGTTAAGCACAGATCCAAATGGTTACTTAACAATCGTTGCCAAGCAACACTGGTAAATTCCAATATGCACCTTCTTCCTCATAGGTCACAGCCCCTGAAGTAAATGGTGTCAGTGCACATGTGCAGTGTAGGTAGGCCTGGTGCCCTTGCTTGCCTTAGTTTATACTTACCATGCAAGGTCTTTATTCTTCAAATTTGAAGAATACCTTTATTCCCTACATTAATCTTAGTTGGCAGTTGCTTTGATAGTGTAAAATTCATCTGTCTAAAATTTTATCTAGGGCTTTTCACTGAAAGGTCATGTTATTTATATGAGCTGGCCTTTGTGAAAAAGACATCCTCCCTCTTCCCCCCCCCACCCCGTGTCTTACTCTATGCCTATTTCTCTCTCATCTCCCTCTATCTCTCCTCTCTCTCCCCTTCTCTGTCCATCTCTCCTCTCTCTCCCGCTCTCTCTGTCTATCTCCATCACGCTATCTCTTTTCCTGGTTGTTGAACATAAGAGTATTTGACTCTACAATACCTTCTGATTATAGGTTCATTCCCCCTATCCTCCCTGATCTTCCTCACCAACCCACCCACACAAATCAGTCCTTTCTCCCAGTAGTTTCTTCCTTCCCCTCAATTGACCCCTCCAGTTTCCAATTTCTCCCACTCTGAGCACCACAGCTCAGGTGCTTGCAGTTCTTTGGAGACACCTCTCAATGGGCATGGGAGGCACATGAAGCTCTAGGGGAATTCTGCTCGCTAAACACTCTAAACAGCAGGAGGCAATTGAAATTAGACTAAAAAATAAATGACTATTTGTGCTACACAACTGTTAGACACTGAGCTTATTCACAAAAAGTAAAATACAATCTATGTCTTCATTTTCTGTTTGTTTGTTTCCGTTTGTATTCCTAGAAAGAAGACTCCATAATAACATGTGAGCAAAATATGTTTCAAAATCAAGTGTGCTTAAGAATAAACAGCCAACACACCAGAAATATAAATCTGCCTTAGTTAAGAGCACAAAGAGGGAACCTTCAAGACAAGCTTAAATGGCCTGGAAGCAGTTAAGGTCACAAAAACAAGTGCAAATTATCACCATGAAGGTGGAACAAATGCATTCACCTGCCCCTGACAAGCAGGGGTTTGTATCCCTTTCCATCAGTGGGATTAGATTTTCACTAACCCCACTTGGGAAGGTGAAAGAAAAAGGAAACTTGGCTATATTAGTCGGGGGACAGAATTATTAAGAGAAAAGAGGAAGTGTGACTAAAGAGATATGTTTTCTGATTTGTGTGTGAGTGTGTCTACTTGGTAGGATGACTTAAGTATTGAAATGAATTTTCATTAAAAAGCCCACTGTTTCTCTTGGGAGTTATTAAAATGGAAAGAAACCCATCATGAGAAAGCAGATATTGGAATATTTGGAACTTTTCTACTGGTAATTAACAGCTGTAAAGTCCACCGAGGCAAAAATAAAATTAAGTAGCTGAAACAATGTCCTGTGACCACTTGCACAGGCTAACTATTCTCTTCCATATCTGTGTTTGCTTGAAGATGCTGGCCTGTGTGCTGGGGTGTGTCTGAAATGGATGGGAGATGGAGAATAAAGCCAGTGAATGGGTCATGCTGAAAGGACAACTTTAAATGTACATAAATATTGCTGCTCTGTTCATGCCTATATTTCCTTAGAAAAGAATTTATACTGTGAAGGATAAAAAATGAACTTAGGAAAAGGAGCTGAGGAAGGAAGTCTCTTCCTCCCCTTGCTGTCTGTAAAGGAACAGAGGCTTGGAATGGGGAGATGGCACAGGTGGTAAAGCACCTACCGTGAAAGCATCAAGATCTGTGTTCGAGTCCCCACAAGATATCAGG
Source organism: Phodopus roborovskii (assembly GCF_943737965.1). Classification (NCBI taxonomy): domain Eukaryota; kingdom Metazoa; phylum Chordata; class Mammalia; order Rodentia; family Cricetidae; genus Phodopus; species Phodopus roborovskii. Next base: position 48,886 of record NW_026126656.1, read on the forward strand.
CAAGTTTGGACAGAAAACGAGGGTGCCTCGGGCTGCTGACCAGCCAGTCTAGCCCAGTCAGAGATTTCTAGGTTCAGTGAGAGATCCTGTCTCAAAAAGTAATGTGGAGAGGGATCCAGGGGCTCCTCTGTCACCTTCTGGCCCATGCACTTTTTAAAGGTCTTTCAGTTCCACGATGAGCTACTCCTTCTTGGGACTCATCATGTGTACTTGAGGCTTTCTTCGAGGATTGGTGATTTTGGTTGTTCCTCTATGGTTTACATTGAGATAATAAGACTGGACAAGAATGGAGACAGGGTGAGTGAGCAAGTATTCAATTTGTACCTGAGGTGCTCAAGACTTCTGATCCATGAATGCTTCTTATAGGATGTCAGCCTAGGTGCCAAATTTTCCAGAATACATGTGTGGAAAGAAGTATGCAGAGTTTTTGCCTTTGGGAAGAACCATGCTAGTGCCACCTGGCTATGAACTCCTGACCTCATCGAGGCTTTAGCTTGAAACTTTAATTTCTTGCATTGTTCATGCTCTCCTCATTCTCCCCTCTGAGTCTGGCTAAACAGGCTGAGTTCAGTCTCCATCTCACTTGTTGGCACTTTAGTGTCTTAGGTTTGTGTGGAGCAGCTCTGTGCTCTCATCTGCTTTCCATATCTCCACAGAACCCTTCTCTCTCATTATCTTTTTCTTTATGAGCTCATCACTTGCAATTCATTTGCTGTCCCCATTAAAGCATCCAAGAAAGGGTAAGAAATAAGGGTGTACTAAGTCAAACTCTTTGAAGCAGGAGACCGTGATTTGTGGGGGCACTTATTTACATGTATGTGTATTTAAAAATGGATTAGACCATGTTTGTATTTGTGCTTAAACAAACACCTTCAAATGATCTCTGGGCACAAATAGAATGTGTTCTCCATATACTCCACTCCTTCAACTACTCTTAATTCTTTCCACATGTTGGCTCCCTGTGCTTTGTGTATGTATGTTCATGTAGATGTATGCAATTATGTGTGCAGGCATACTGTTCCAAACATGAGTGTAGTGTGTGTGGACTACAGGTTAAAGTTTTATGTCTTCCTTAATAGCTTTTCTCCTAGCTTTGTGGACATGGGTTTTCTCACAGAACTTGGAGTCCATTGGTTCATTTAGCTTGGTTGGCGAATGTACTCCACAGATGCATCTGTTTGTGCAATCTGTACATATCTCCCAGAACTCACTGGCTATAGACACCTGTCCACATAACTGACTTTCCTTGGGTGTTGGGGATCTGATCTCAGGTCTTCACACTTGTGCAGTACAGTACAGTATGGGGCCCGAAGCTGTAGCTCAGTACAACCCTTGTTGACTGAGCCATCTCTCCAGCTACAACTGGAGCTTCTATTTATAGAATTTAGGGGAAAAGAAAGGAATTTCCCCAGGAGTAAATGTCAGGAAAGTTTAAACCATACAATCATAGCCTAGTCGTGTATATTGGAGGCTTTTCCCAAGCTGCGGGGCCTTCAGAACTCTGAAAGGAAGCATGAGCATGAGTGTTAGTTTTCTAGATAGAGGCAATGGTCAAGACTCAAAAGAGTTATTGTACATGTCAGAGAGCTTGAGGCTGGAATTGATATCTTCACTGGAATTTTTGCAGCATGCATATAACCCTAGTCACAACTGTCACTTGAAGTTATTTCTTCCTTTTATCATTTCTTTGCCCTTGTTTGGGACACAGGAGTCTTGGGGAAGGATCTCTTCAGACTGTCTCCCTCTGCCTCCCTCCTTCTTGAAGTCACATATGTCTAACTTACACCTTGAGACAAAAATGAACAGGCAAGCACAAACATGCACCCGCATCTTCTCCTCTACCCTCCGCACTTTCTTCATGAAGGGGGAACTGAAAACACAGAAGTGTGTAGCTGGACACAGGCCCAGAAATCTGGAAAGTGTTTTCTGTGGGATCCCCATGGGGAAGCTCAGGGCTGCCAACAGCTCTGGCTCTGGGCTTCAACACACCTTCGGTCCAGTACCTGGCACTCTCTACTCCCCTCTTCACCTCAACCCATAAACCCATACAGGGAGCAGATAGCAGCAACTATGAGTTTCAACTTGCAACAGCCAAGCCATGTGGGGAAGGGAAGGAAAGCAGACAAAAAGGACCTAAAGGTCCTGGAAAGCTTTACCTTACACCTGGCCTGACAACTCCTCTTTGTGTACAGGCATTTACTAAGCAGCTTTTTTGTGGGTATTTGGATATAGGTGGTTCAAGGAGAAATTAGAGATTTTTGGGACTGGCAGGGCAGCATGCGAATCAGCTTTGAAGAACCATCAAGAACATCAGCAAATAAGAAACAGGTACTAATTGTCCAGATGATAGGTGAAGGGTTAATTACAGACATTAATTACTCTTATAGCTGTCCTATCCTAAAGAATCTGATCTCATACCTGATACCCTTTTAGTTAAGTTACAAAAGGATTGTAACTGTATCTATATAGTCTTCAACCCCTTGGAAGAATTGAGAAGGAAAAGAATATTACCTGGTTGAGGAGGAAGTGCAAGCAAGTGACTTCTAAAACATACAAGAAATGACAGAAACAACTGGCTATCTGGACAGTCACCCAAAGTTAAGATGTCCATCTGTATGTTGTAAATATGTGTTCCTTTTTTTTATTGAGTGCTGAATAAAGCTGTTTTGACCACTGGCCAGGCAGAATACAGTTAGGCAGGAAAGCCAAACAGAGTTACGGAGAGAAAGAAGGCAGAGCTGAGGAGACATCACGTGGTCTTCGTGGAAGCAAGATGCCAGAAGGTTACCAGTAAGCCACAGCCAAGCAGCAATACACAGATTAGTAGTGAAAGACCCCAGGAGGGCTTGAACACTCATGCCCCCAGTCAGGAAAGGCAGCCCCCCCCCCCACAAATCACTCACGAGAAACGGCCTTGCTGCAAAAGCATGAGGTCTTTTATATTCCAGTGCACTGGGGTCCACAGCCATACTCCACGTGGGGTAGAGGACTGGGAACCCGGGGTACAGGGTTCAGACAGCTTTTATAGGGTTACAAATAAACCCTGGCATCACAAACCAATCATCTCATAATATCCAGTGTGGAACAATCAATTTGAACTATCCAAGCCCCCGCTTTGCCCTGGAAGTCTGCTTTCAATAGGGCTTCTGGGTAGTGTGGCAGGGCTCATTTCCTGTTCTCATTTAATCACAGGTGTTGTCTGTAAATCACCCTGTCATAAAAAGTCAAGAATGACCTTTTGCCTACTCTCTGCTAGGGGGCAGAGTCCAGGGAAAATTAGGCTAAATTTTCCATCCTTACAGTAGAAATGGGTTAATTTCTTAGAGAGAGCTAGACAGTAGTAAACATGGAGCATCGATCAAGCAATTACATTTAATACTAGCCTGTGAGTGATTCTTTCATAAGAGGTGGTAGTGACCAACAGGCAGGAAAAAATTCTGTACATTTGGGACCAGGAGAGACAGAGAACATCTTCCATCTACATTATACTTCTTCTAGAGTTAGAAAGAGATAGTTCAGTATATAAGAGCTATATATCAGGCTGCATACACTGAGGGCATTTGTTCACATCCATTATGCCATTCCCAAGTTGGGGGGGGATGTGGGGGTTTAATATAAAAACTCAACAAGTGCAGAGCAATGATAACCAAATTTGGCTGCTTGTCAGGATTGCTAGAAGAGCTTGCACAGATTACCATGTCATGCCACACCAGCCCCAGTGGGGACAGTGTAGCAATGTCTGAGAAAAATCTCAAATGGCTACCTGTGCAGAGGTTTGCACCACAAGTGGTTATTCCTCCTGGGAAGAAGTGGCCAGGTCCCTGCAGCTCCTTGCTTGGCTGGCTGATTGGAAAGGGTGCTGGGTGCATTTTGTGCTATGATAACAATAATGCTTTTGATTATTGGTGTTTTGGCCTGTAGCTCCACTGTTAGTTCAGAGAAGCCTGGAGAAGGCTTAGATACAATTTCGGGAACTGAAAGAGATGCAGACTAACAATCAACAGATGGATGCTGTCCTCTGTACCCTCAATTACAATACTCAAAGAGCTAGTTGAGACTTCAGGTGTCAGCCCAAGGCCTGATAAATTAACATAGCTAAAGCTGTAGGAATTTGCCCACAAGGAGACCCTGCCTAACAATAGCCAGCCCACAACAAAGCTGTTGTGGGATTTACTATAAAACTCAAACTTGAGATCTTAGGGCCCCTAAATCAATAAAACAGTACAAGAGTTCTTAACAATGTTGTTAAAAGTTTACTAATCAGAGGCAATGACTATTCCCTAAACTCAGTGAGCCAAATCCCTGGTCAGCTGACCACAGGCAAGCCAAAATAGATGTTTTTAAGATCTCATGCTTCAAGGGAATTGCTGACATTTATATAATATGTCTGTAAACTTTAAACTGTGGTCAAAGATCTGTTCCTTGAACTTTCTGCATAAAAACCCAATGCTCTGAAGTTAAAACTGCAGCAGTTGCAAACCTGCTCGAGTGTGTTTGTGTCTGTCTGTCATGCTGAAGCCACTCTTGAGCTGGTCATGGAGTTTTCATCTCCAGGCAGACCTATTGCCTACTGAGCAGTCTGCCTCATTGGATGTGAGCAGTCTGTCACATCCAAATTACTCAGAATCATTACGGTTTGGTGATGGAGTCTAGAAAATGGAATTTAAATAAAACTGTTTAATGTTGGTTTTTGTAATTTGCAGGTCTTGAGAGTTTCTAACTCTCAACTTGGCATCATGAGGAATCTTAACCTTAGAGCGATTATTTGCTAGATGGTATATTCTGTATATTTTCAACTTTAGAGAGTTCCTGTACTAATTGATGATATTTTAATTTACATGCATCTTAAATAGCCAACTAATTGTCCTGTGGCAAAGGCATCTAGCTAATGTCTGGCACTACAGAAGTTTCTAACTGGTGTAAGTGACTGCATAGACCACTGGATGTACTGAATTTGGGTGATTATACCTACTGATGCTTTAGATAAAATTATTTTCAATGCTAAAATCTTCCAACTCTTGAAGTTGACTTAAAATGATTCAGTAGGAAACTTGGGTTCACTCTTGTATACTTGAAAATCAGTCACACATATCAGTGTATTTATGGTCACTTGGGGTATCAGCTATTATTTATAACACTGATTTACATGTATTTGTGAGACATTGAGATGACTCATCAGAGGAAAGCACTTTGCTGTCTAAGCCCAACAGAGAGCTTGATCCTGGGGGTGCATGGTAGAGAGGATCAAGTCCTGAAAGCTGTCTGCTGACCATTGCACTTCAGGTGTAGCAAGTACCTGGACTAACATATCAAACATACAACACACATACACCACAAATAAACATTTAAAAATAGTATTAGTATTTAAAGTATACTTAGGATATGTGTGGTGAACCAGTTTACATAAGCCTAGATTCATTGTTTAATTTTTATTCTTAATTTGTATGATATAACAGCCTCTTCTGAAAAGTTCTGGCCTTGTAGAACTAGATTGTTCTTATAGCTATATAGGAGAGATTTGCTAAGTATGATACTTGGAACATTTCAGGCCTATGAGATGGGCCTGCATAAAATATTTTCCATTTAATATTTGTGGTTTATAAGAAGAATTACATGTCTTTAACAAGATATAGAAAGGCTGTGCCTTTTTGTAAAAACCCTTACATTTAAGTAATAGAGAATTCAATATTTCACTGTAATACAAAAAGACATATTTTTATTTTGGTTTGGATTGATATCTGGAAAGGTTCTTTCTGTGTAGCCCTGGCTGTCCTGGAACTTGCTATGTTCTTTGGCTGGCCTTGAACTCAGACAGATTCTCCTGCCTGTCTCCCAAGTGCGGGGAATACAGGCTTAAACCACAATTCTTGGCCTTGGTCATAGGTTCTTTGAAACCAAGTGTCAATTTCTATCCTTTCTGGCCTGGAAGTTGCTGAGTAGAGTAGGCCAGTTTCAAACTCAGAAACTTCTTGCCTGTTCCAGAGCCCAGGATTAAACCATTTGCCACCACCCCTGCCTGAGATCCTTTTATATGACTATTAAATGCTCATTAGTGGTAGCTGTGCTGTGGCAAAGTAAAATAACATATGTGGGCTTGAAATTTGGGGCCAGACTTCATTAAGACCTGCGTTTTTATAGGCCATGGTGGCCTTGAATTCCTTATTCACCTGAGGATGGCCTTGTCTTGATCACTTTTTTAAACTACATTCATTTATTTATTTTACACCCCTCCTACAGTTTCCTCTCCCTCCCCTCTTCCAATTTCCTCCCCAAACTCTTTTCTCCACACCCCTGCTGCGACCCCCTCCCCCTCCCAACAAGCTTGCCTTCATTTCCCTTCAGAATGGGGCCTGCATCCCATGCATATAAACAAAACATGGCATATCATTTGCACTTGAACTAAGCACCTCCCCTTGTATTAAGGCTGGGTAAGGCAGACCAGTATAAGCAAGAGGTACCCAGAAGTCAGTCAAAGCCTTAGAGATAGCCCCTGATCCCACTGTTAGGAGTCCTGAGCTAGACCAAGCTGCACAGCTATCACACCCTGAAACTTAAACCTCACAAAGATTGGACAGTTACCTTGATCTTCTTAACCCAGCATAAGCTTATTATCGAAATATGTAAAATGTGAAAAAAGTTACTCCTTTGTTGATATTGTATAGGTTTTGATTCAGAGTTTAAGGATCATCTTTGTTTTCTATCAGAACTAGGTGCTTTGTTTGCTTTTTATCCTTTGTGACCCATGTTTAAATGAACTAGTTCTAAATCATCACTATTACTTAACTTTCTATTTTCTTTTAGTTTTAGCTTTAACAATTATGGGTTTTTGTATTGTTTTGTTTTGCATATCTTAACTTCCCCATTATTCTAGCTACCTTTGTGTTGGGATTGAAACCCATGGAGGGTCTCATGTTAGGCAGCAGCTCTACCATTGAGTTATTCCTTTCCTATAAATATTTGTTTAATCTTTGAAGGTCCTTTTCTTTGGTATGATTTCAGTAAATAGATTAAGCCTTTTGCTTAATAAATCTTTTGTATTAGTTTTTGCTTCATCTAGGGTTTCTCTCACAATAGGATAATTGGGCAATTAGATGCTTTCAATTCTTAGTTTTAGAGCTGTTTGTTGTTGCTGTTGTTTGTTTTATGTACCCTAACTTAGGATAAAGTTTGTGTCTGCCTGAGGGACACAAGTATGGGAAACATGAAACTTGTCACTTTTTCAGAATATAATGTTTGTGTTAGTGTGGAAAAAAGAGGTCAAAGTGGTGGTGGGTTTTTTTTTTTTTGTTTGTTTGTTTGTTTTGTTTTGTTTTGTTTGTTTGGTTTTTTTTGACCTATTTAGATTACATGAACATTTCTTGATTAGACAAACAAGAAATAAGAACTTCATGGAGAAAGGTTAAGTATACCAGAAATTCAAAAGTGTTTTTTCTTTTTTCTATTAAATGCTTTATTTCTTTTACATACCTTGTTTATATACAGTTCCTCTCTTCTTGTTCCCACCCCAACTTCCTTTCTACCCCCAACCACTCAGAAAGGGGAAGGCTTTCCATGGGAGTCAACAAAGCTTGGCATAGCAAGTTTAAGGCAGGACCAAGCTCCACCCCACTGCATCAAAGCTAAGTGAGGCATCCAACATAGCAAATAGGTTCCAAAACACCAACTCATGCACCTGAGAAAGATCATGGTCCCACTGCTAGGGGTATGGATGTAGAAGGAGAGATAGATAGTGGTTGAATATATACTATTTAATGTGGTAAACAAAATTGGGCATTTGTAATCCAATTAAATTTGGTCAAATTTAGAGACAATGTTAATCAAGTTTCAAAAAGATGTTTAACTTCTTTCCCATTTTTGGTGTTATTTTGGAAGGTGTAACATAGCCAACCTTGTAAAAGAATACTAGAAAATAATGGCTCATAAATTAATCAAAGAATATCTCCTGAAATAAAAAATACTCACCTACGTTTTTACAAATTGTGAAATTTCACCATGTAAGCCATTTAAAATGACTCTCTGTGACAGATGAAAAAAATAAATAAACAAGATTGAAAGGTAAATATAAATTTAGAAGCAAGTATTTCATGAGACAAAGTTATGGTAGATAAAGAAAATCTTTGCAAAGCCTCAAAATATGCTTAACCTCTGTTAATCCTAAAATGCAAGGAGAAAGACCACTGACCCAAATCATCATGGACAAATTGCAGGAAGCAAGGAACTTAATAAAGCAAGAATTTTTGTTTATGCACATGAGCTGCTTGCCCCTCAGATGGAACTCAAGTGGTCAACCCTTGACGTGAGGAAGACAAAATTTTATAGCTCAAAAATAGGGGCTTTGGGAGTTTGGGAGACATGATTACAAGGTGGTCATAATAAGGTTGTCTTAACAAAAGATGCCATAGCAAGGTAGTTAGAACAAACTTTTGCAACAAAGGGAGTGTGCAAAATAGTTATTATAACTTTTTGAAAGTCATGGTTGTGGTATTGTAGAATTTGAATTTAAGATGTGTTATATTCGTTTATGCTGTAGAATGTTTGTCCAATGACACAAAGATGTGATGCCTTCCTTTATGTTGTATTAGTTTGACTTTGTGAAGCTCTGTTATCTTGCATGTCTAAAACACTTGATTGGTCTAAGAAAGAGCTAAATGGCTGATATTTAGGCAGAAGAGGGCTAGGAGTGTTGGAAGGCATGGAGGATAAATGGGAGAAATCTGGGAGGATATCAAGGAGCAAGAAGAAGGGGCCAGCTACCCAGCCACCCAGGCACCCAACCAGCCACCCAGCCACCCATGGAGTAAGAGTGAAAGTAAGATATACAGAAGTAAGAAAACGTAAAAGGCCAGAGGCAAAAGGTAGATGGGAAATGTAACTTAAGAAAAACTGGCAAGAAGCAAGCCAAGCTAAGACCAGGCATTAATAAGAAAAAATAGGCTTCCATGTGATTTATTTGGGAGCAGGATGGCAGGGCTCCAAAGAGCAAAGAGCAAAAGAATGAGGAGTGAAAAACAACAACAACTACATTGTGGTTTACTGGAACTGGCAGTATGGAACCATGTGTAGTTAAGGTTATAGGTGGGATATAAACCAATCCTTGAGAAACAGGTTTAGTCATAAACAGGATTGAGCCTAGCCTCTTTATTATGTGTCGGTGCCCCCTCCATCTTGGCACAAGGTCAGAGAGTTCAAAACTGTCCTCAGGAAGTCATAAGACCTAAGGATCAAAGATGTGACCTCAGAAGGATGTTTGACTGTCTTATTGTAAATAACAACCAAGCTGAATGTGAGGTGTGGCTACTCCTGACTCTCAAGGCTAGGGAAGGAGAAGTTGAATCTGAGGTGTGACCACTCCTGATCCTCAAGGCTAGGGAAGAAGTTGAAGCTAAGTTGTTGTTACTGAACCCTTAGAAAAAGTGAGGAAGGAAAGTCATGTTCCATATACATGATACTGTGTTCCCCTTTTTCGATAAGGTATATGAATGGTGAAAAATTAACTCGTGGCATTTCAGTATTCACTGAGCTGCTGTCCTCCTGACTTTGATTCTGTGTCTCTGTTTTTTCTTTATCATCTATAGATAGCGTTTCCCTCAACTACACTCCCCCACTCAGGCATGAACTTCTTTCCCTCATCAATGCAACCCCACTCAGGTACAAACTTGGGGCCGCTTGGCTGGTTCTGATTGGAGCCCCATAAAGACACCTCCAATGATTATGTGATGGGTTTTAAGCATAAAATAAAGGCAGGCTTGTTCATTACTCTTGCCCCCACCTCCTCTTTTTAGGTGCTGGGAACTGAATGGAGTACCTCACACATCATAAACACTCTTGCTACCACTAAACTCTATTCACAGCCTGTGCCTAACTTGCATATATAGGAACATGCAGATTTTCTCAGTTGAATGAAAATAATAATTGCATACTATTCATGTATATTTATACATGTCTAGAGAAAGCCTGTGTGTGTGTGTGTGTGTGTGTGTGTGTGTTTATATTACGAGCTGTCACCCTATAATCATATTTTTCCCTGCCGTATGTTGGTCATGTAACAAACACTATTACAAAGCAAGAAAACCATTCTACCCTTGATATAGCAATGCTCTGCACTCAGTGATTTCTTGCCTTTTGTGAGGATACCACAATTAATTTATTAGTATTTTTATTACCTGAGTAAAAATTCTGTTTTAAATTAAATGCACTTATTTTCAGACAGCCTACATGACATGTTCTTTCTGGGAAAAAGGAAACAAAGAAAGAAAGAAGAAAGAGAGAGAGAGAGAGAGAGAGGGAGGGATGGAGGGAGGAAGAATGAAGGAAGAAAGGAAAGAAGGACAAAACAAATAAATCATGGTCAAAATGAAATCTTAAGATGACATCAGTCCTATTTGTCCTAAGTCCTGGTGTTTTATGGATGGTAAGCAGCAGCTGGTTATGGTGACAGTTGCTAGACCTAATTTGTTAACATTTTCCCTTCTCTAAGCCACCCTCAAAGAAAATAATGAATGGAGGCACCATCTGCACTGTAGTCTAGGAGAGCAACAACGCCATCTAGATTCATGTTTCCACCTATAAAAAATGGTAGTTATAAATTTTTAATGTACAACAGAAGAGAGTTATTTGGCAGAACAGAAAAGTGCAGATCAGAAATATATTTTGACCTGTTTTTGTTTGTTTGTTTGTTTGTTTTTTGTTTTGTTTTGTTTTTCCTGCTAGATTATTTTTGATGGACAGACTAAAACAGATTTCTTCTGAAGTTTTGATGTTGGAAAGTTCCTCCGCCTTCTGGCAAATTCAGAAGTACATGTCAACAATTTATTAGTAAAAGCATAAACGTTTGAATTTTCGCTCTTAGGGACATACAGTTTAACAGTGGAGCATGCTCTTTGTATTTCAGTGTATATTACAAAAATTAAAGCAATGCTGATAAGCAGTCTAGTACAATCTAACACTCAGAAGAAGAAACTTTTGTATTTTTTCGAGCCACTCTCACTGTCACCCTGGCTGGCCTGGAACTGGCTTTGAAAACCAGGCTGCCCTCAAACACAGAGATCTACTTGCCTCCTGCACCCTTGGCTTAAATGTTCATGTGACCAACCTACACCAAATTAGAAAAGATGAATCAACCCTTCAGAGATGTCACTTGCTCTAGGGACCCATAAAGTGTAAATGGAACCAACTGATCTCCAACAGTTCTGTTCTACAAGACTGCATAAATTTATCCACCAAAAAATAACCTATTAAAATTAGAAGTTAAGTCCATCCTAACCATAAGCATGATCTCTACTGCTGAATAACACTATAGTCTGAACTTTATTTCTTTATGGTGATACACATTATTGTCATTTTTGCTGACTTTTATTTACTGATGTAACGATAACACTGAACATTTTTTTAAATTCTCAACATTTCAAAGCTCTTGAATAGATACTGCAGCAACAACACTAAACTGGAAATTCCTGTGCCTTTACCAGCTTTACACTATCAAGGTGGTAATGTCTAAAATGAAAGAAGATAATGCCATAGAATATAAGAACTGATTTCATAATTCATACAACAAATAAAATAATATTTGTTTGTTTCTAAAGTAAAAGAAAAATGCCTTTAATGGACTGGAGCTAAAGAAAGTTACAAATATAATTTGTACACATAAAATTTAATGAATATAAATAAGTTCAAGGTGTAATAGACTTTTAAGCCACAGGAGCTGACAAGAGAAATTGTTATGTTTTCAGTAATGTTTCTGTTATTTACTTATGTACCCAAAACAGCAAAGTAGAAAGTAAGTAATAGGAAGTCTGCTGGGCTCAGGGACTGGAAAATATAGGAGGACTTCTGAGCTATGCTTCATTAGCATGTCCATGAAATGCATGTAAAATAACTTGGAAATCCTTACATAGAAAGGTAATATTCCTAGATACTGTGAAAAGGCTGATATGCCTCTAACTTGTAGTCATTCTCAACTTCTCTGGGGCCAGGAAGGTTGTTCTTTGAGCACCTCAAATTAAACACAGATGTCTATAATCAGGTTAGTTATTTGTGCAATTTTCATGCAGTGCTCTTGAATCTTCTACTTGGACTCTTGGCACAGCCTTATTAGTCATAATTATGTATATGATTTTAAAAGGTTGTGTAGAAAATGTGATGCTTTAGCAAATGGTCATAGGTTTGTAGAACAATGTTAATATTTTAAGAAAACAGAAGAGTTTGAATGTGTTCAATTGCACTGAATATTCACATACATAGAAGGGACAACCTTCCATATAAATGCATTCATCTTTTTTCCCCCAATACTGGGAAATGGGGTTCCCATTTATTTGTACTATTTATAGCATCTCTTCAGAGATATTATTGTTCATTCCAAAATTTTACAACCCAGTTACCACAAAACTTTGCCCTAGTCTTCTCATCCATTGTATTTTAGCTCATTTTGGTCTTGACTGGCAAGGTGCCTAACTTGTATCTATCTATTAAGGCCGTTGTCTGTTGGTTATTGCTGGGCTCATAGGTATTAGTTACCTTATTTGATACAGTACATGAGTTAAGTCCTGTAGCTTTGATATGTTCCTTTCTTCTAATGGAAACTCTTTGAATGTGAGCTTGCTATATAACCATATAGCAGTTATTTCCAAATCACACATCAAAATAAATTTAAGAAACTAGAATTTTATATGTTCCAGTTTCTCACTGATACATAGGGATTTAAATTATCTACCTCAGTATATGATAGTCATGTGTTTATTTCCTGAGGATCAATTACGGATTGTGTTAAGTGTGTAGCACATGGAAGATGTTACTCTGATGGTTTAGTTTCTGATACTGAGACATTTTTTTAAAAGCCTTATCAGTCTTTCACTTAGAATCTGCTCCACGAGAAACAAATCAGGGTCATGTTCCTGTACAACTCCTTTCATGTCTTCAACCTCTGGCCTGGACCCCACATCTGCATCTCCAATCATCTGCTTCAATATATTTTTTTCTCCTGTACCACAATCATGGAAGACAAAATGGAATACTTCCAAAACTTCAGGACCCGATTCTTAGACTGACCATTGCCTCCAGCTTTGCAAGCCAACCTACAATTTAATAATTCTCATATGGATGTATCAGTAATAAAAGAATGTGAATATTCATACTAACTGCATTATGCAAAGACTCTTCTAAAATTCTTAATGCATGTATGATTGTTGTTTTTCTTTTCAAAATTAATGTTGGAGTTTCCTGCTTTAGAATTGATAACTCCCAAGCTCTTGGTAGAGTAATTGAATTAGCAGTGTTTGTGTACATTTTCCAACTCTGTCAAAATGAAGGTTTTAGAAATTCTGAGAATACAAGTACATACTCGGTAAAACTGCTGGGGTTTTTGTTGGTTGGTTTGATTGTTCTGCCTGTTAAATCACATTCATTTAAATCTGATTAGAAACACTGATTTTTTTTTCAGTTTATTTTTAAGTATTTGTACTATCACCTCATAGAAGTCAAGGGAAAATGAATGTAGTTTTAGTGAGAATTTCCTGGTAGTATTGATGTTAAGTGATTTTATTTATTCATTAAGGAGAGCTTTCTCAAACTGGTTTCTGTCTTTTTAGTCTCAACGTTTTTTTTTTGGGGTTTTTTTTTTTTTTGTTTGTTTTTTTGTTTGTTTGTTTGTTTTGTTTTTGTGTGTGTGTGTTTCTATTTTATTCTGTAAGATGACTGTAATTCTTTAGTATTATGGGAAAGGGTTTAATTAAACAGTCTGTGAAATAATATGAAACAGTCAGTAAGAAACATTGTTAAGCATCAAAAGTATGTGAGGTTTCTTTTTTTGTGATACATTTTTTTAATTTTATTTCAAACTAGCTCATTTTATATGTGAACCCAAGCCTCCACACCCTCCAGTCCTCCCCAATTCTCCCCACCAACCCCCATCCCATCTCCTTTCTGCTCCCCAGGGAGCAGACTTCCATGGGGAGTCTTCAAAGTCTGTCATATCATTTAGAGAAGTGCCTAGGCCCTCTCCTATAGTCTAGGCTGAGAGAGTATCCCTCTATTTGGCATGGGCTCCCAAAGTCCATTCATATATGAGGGATAAATACTGGTCTATTACCAGAAGCCCCATAGACTGTCCCATCCTCCTAATGCCCACATTCAGGAGGTTTGGGTCAATCCTATCCTGGTTCCCCAGGTGTCAGACTGGAGTTCATGGAGACATTTAAGGTAGCCTCTTCCCTATTGCTTGGATTGTTAGTTGGGGTCATCCTTATAGATCTCTGCACATTTCCCTAGTGCCTCTTAAAACCTATAATAGCTCCCTCAATTGTGGTATCTCTCTTCTTGCTCTCCTTTGTTCTTTCCCTGACTCAAAGTATATGAGGTTCCTAAGTGCCAGCTTTTTTGCTATCCCTTTTGAAAACATGGAAAAGTTGGTATACAGGGTTTGATGGGTCGGGATGTTGAAAGAAGTCATATAAAATAGGAGACATTTATTCAGGTAGTTGCCAATAAAGTACTAAGAACTAACATGCATGGCTCCTGCTTTTCTTAGCCTGCCTTGGCAGTTTTAGTAGAGTTGAGCAGACTATTGTTTTGCTTATATTGTGAGCCTGTTCTTCCTGCCATCATTTCAAGTCTTTATGCCCACTATATTACTGTATGTGCCAAGCTTTCATGTTGAATGTTCTAGGAAACCAGATTGTCTTATAGCTATTTGTTGCCTAGGAGTTTCAGGTTGTTAGTGATGCCAGAATAAGTTCTTTATTTTCATTGGATTTTGAACACTTTTGGTTCTTACAGCAGCTGTGACACAGGTTTCCCTGCAGTCTATCATCCACAAGTTTCTGACTGCTGGACCATCTCCTTTCAATGTCACCACTCTGATTTCTCTACCTGATCAGCTCTCTAGGCTAGGTATGCTTTCTTCCTCCTAGTTTATAAGAGATTGTCTCTCTTCATGGTTTAATTGTAACTAAAGGAACCTCTGTTTTTGGTTTCAGAGAATTTTAATTAACTATTATTTTGTTTAACTTTATATATTGACATGCACTCAGGTATGTTTATTTTCTTTTACATTAGACATTCTATTTATCTGAGTTTTTAAATGTGTATTAACACATAATATATTTTAGCCAGGTTATAAAGCACTGGTAAGGCTTTTTACTCAAAGCAAAATGCTAACTATACTATAACCTCAGTTTCCCTGAAGTAGCACACACACTTGAGAACTTGGAAGTTATCTTGCACTGTTGTTCAATGATTTTGGACTAGAGGAGTCAGAGATCACTTTTGCCTTTGTCATAGTCTCCTCTAATGTATACCAAAGGGGAGATGCACATGGACAATGACTCACACAGCTAGAAATCACTGAGTACTGATGGGATTTTAACATCAGTGAGAGGGTCCATTTAGAATTTGGCAATGTGAGTGGAATTGAAGAATGTCAAGTGGAAAGAATACTAGGCAGGGCTCAATTAAAATTTGGTTAAAGTTTTACTAGATTTTAGCATTTTAACTGAAGAATGCTAGATAACATATATAGGAAGATATATCAGAATTACACCTGACTTCTCCATGGAAACTCTGAAAGCCACAAAGTGCTGGACAGATGTTCTCCAAATACTAACAGACCACAAATACCATCCCAGACTATTATACCCAGTAAACTCTCAATCACTGTAGATGAAGAAAATCCAGATATTCCATGACAAAACCAGATTTACACAATACCCATCTGCAAATACACCCCACAGAAAGTTCTAGAAGGAAAATACCAACCCAAGAAAATTGACTACACTCACAAAAACATAGGCAATAGATAATCCCACTTTGCCAGAAGCCAAAAGAAAAAGTGTGGTAAATATAATACTCTCAATACCACCAGCACCAACAAATCCAAAAGAAACGAGAATTAATAATCACTGGTCCTTAATTTCCCTCAATACTAATGGTCTTAATTTGTCTATAAAAAGACACAGGTTAACATAATGGATATGAAGACAGACCCCATCCTCCTGCTGCATACAAGAAAACACACCTAAACTGAAAGACAGACACTACCTCAGAGTAAAGGATTGGGAAATATTTCCCAATCAAATGGGACCAAGAAACAAGCAGGTGTATCTATCCTAATATTTAACAAATTAGATTTTAACTAAAGTCAATCAAAAGAGATAAACAAGGTCATTTTGTATTCATCACTGGAAAAATCCATCAGGACAAAGTCTCAGGTCTGAAATTCTATGCCCCAAATACAAAGGAACCCACATTTGCAAGAGAAACATTACTAAAACTCAAATCTCACGTACAACATCGTAAACTTATAGTGGGAGACTTCAATGCCAATTTCTCACTACTAGACAGGACCACAAGCAGAATCTTAACAAAGAAACAAAAGAACTAACAGAAGTTAGGACCTAATTGGGTTGAACAGACATCTATAGAACAATCCATTCAAACACAAAAGAATATACCTTCTTCTTAGCTCCACATGGAAGCATCTCTAAAATCAACCACATAGTCCGCAACATAACAAACCTCAACAGAACAAAAACATTGGAAGAGCCTCCTGTATCTTATTAGACCACCATGCTTTAAAATTAGAACTCAACAAAAACACAAACTACAGAAACCCTACAAATTCATGGAATCTGAAAAGTCCACAATTGCACCATTCCTGGATCAAGGAAGAAATAAAGGAGGAAAGTAAAGACTTCCTAGAAATTAATGAGAATTAAGACACAACATACTCAAACTTATGGTACACTTTGAAAGCAGTACTAAGAGGAATGTTTATTGCACTAAGTGCCCACATGAAGAAAGTGGAGAATAGTCACATTAGAGAATTAACCACACAACTGAAAGCTCTAGAACAAAAAGAAGTGAACTCATTCTTGAAAAGTAGACACCTGGAAATATTCAAATTGAGGGCTGAAACAATAAAGTAGAAACAAAGAAAACAAAACAAAGGAACAATGTAACAGAGTTGGTTCTTCCTGAAAGTCATCAAGATTGACAAGACTTTATCCAAATTAACCAACATGCAGAGAGGACATGCAATTTAGAAAATAAGAAATGAAAAGGAGGACATAACAAAGGACACTGAGGAAATCCAGAGAACCTTCAGGTCACACTTTGAAAACCTGTACTCCACATATTAGAACACTTAATGTAAATGAACAAATTTCTAGATAGATATCATCTACAAAAAATATATCAAGAATAGGTAGGCAATTTAAATAGACCTATAACCCCTAATGAAATAGAAGCACTCATCAAAAGTCTCCCAAGAAAACACCAAACAAAACACAAACCAAGGCCAGATGGCTTCAGTGCAAAATTCTAACAGGAATTCAAAGAAAAGCTACTACCATACTCCTCAAATTGTTCCACACACAGAAGCATAAGGTGCATTACCAAACTCTTTTTGATTGGCTACAATTACCTTATTACTCAATCCACACAAAGACACAACTAAGAAAGAGAACTACAGACCAATACCCTTAATAAACATTGATATAAAAATACTCCATAAAGTACCTGCTAATTGAATTCAAGTACACATCAGAGAAATCATCCACCATGACCAAGCAGACTTCATCCCAGGGATGCAGGGATGGTTCAACATATGAAAATCTATCAATCTAATCCACTATACAAACAAACTGAAAAAGAAAAACAATGTGATCCTTCCACTAAATGCGGAAAAAGCCTCTGACAAAATCCAACACCCCTTCATGATAAAGGTCTTGGAGAGATCAGGGACAACAGGAACATACATACACATAATGAAAGCAACACACAGTAAACCAACAGCCAACATCAAACTAAATGGAGAGAAACCCACTGTTTGTCCACTAGGTCCATATCTCTTCAATACTGTGCTTGAAATTCTACCTAGAGCAATAAGGTAACAAAAGGAATTCAAAGGGATACAAATTAGAAAGGAAGAAGTCAACATTTACCATTTGCAGATGACATGATAGTCTACAGAAGAGATCCAAAAAACTCTACCAAGGAACTCCTACAGCTGATAAACGCTTTCAGAAAAGTGGCTGGATACAATATTAACTCAAATAATCAGTAGTCCTACTATATACAGATGATAAATGGGCTGAGTAATAAATGAGAAAAATAATACCCTTTACAACAGCCACAAAGAACATAAAATACTTTAGGGTAACTCGAACCAAACAAGTGAAAGACCTGTAGAGCAAGAACTTTGAGACTTTCAAGGAAGAAATTATAGAAGATACCATAAAATGGAAAGTTATCCCATGCTCTTTGATAGGTAGGATAAACATAGTAAAAACGGCATTCTTGCCAAAAGTAATCTACAGATTCAATGGTATCCCCATCAAAATTCTTGTAGGTATATAGGAAATATTCACAAACTCTGATACTTGAAATATTTCAGCTACTATGAGGAGTGTATGCACAAAATATTTGGCAATTGATATTGGTGATCTATAAGAAGAATTGTATGTCTTTATCAAGACAAAGAAAGGCTGTGCCTTTTTGTAAGAATCCCTATCTTTGGGTAATAGAGACTTCAATATTTCACTGTAATGCACAAAGACATCTTTATGTTTTGGTTTGAAATGATATTTGGAAAGGATCTCTCTATGCAGTCCTGCCTGTCCTGGAATTTGCTATGTACTTTGGCTGTCCTTGAACTCAAAGACAGATCCTCCTGCCTCTGCCTCACAAGTGCTTGGAATACAGGCTTAAACCACCATTCCTGGCCTTGGTCTTAGGTTCTTTGAAACAAAGTTTCATTATGTATCCTTCCTGGGCTGGAAATTGCTCAATAGAGTAGGCCTGCTTCAAACTCAGAGAGCCTGATTCCAGAGCCCTAGGATTAAAACATGGGCCACCAAGCCTGCCTGGGATCCTTTTTATATGACTACTAAATGCTATATGTGTTAGCTGTCTTGGCAAAGTAAAATGTCATATGTGGGCAAAAAAAAATATATGGGCTAGGCTTCCTTCAGACCTGGTTTTTAATTGACCATGGTGACCATGAGTTCCATGTTCACCTGAGGATGGTCTTGTCTTCATGATTTTAAAATTAAACTTATTTATTTATTTTATACCCCTACTGCAGTTTCCTCTCCCTCCTCTCCTTCAATTCCGCCCCACCTCCCCTCTCTACACCCCTGCTGCTGCTCGCTTCCTCTTCCCCCAGTACACTTG
The DNA here is from genome assembly GCF_943737965.1 of Phodopus roborovskii. Classification (NCBI taxonomy): domain Eukaryota; kingdom Metazoa; phylum Chordata; class Mammalia; order Rodentia; family Cricetidae; genus Phodopus; species Phodopus roborovskii. The sequence continues at coordinate 68,050 of NW_026126656.1, forward strand.
TCTTCCTTTCTGTTCTCCCACATCAACAAAACATGGTTTGTCATGTTGCAGCACCTGAAATATGTACCTCCCCCTAGTATTAAGGCAGGGCACAGCAAACAAGTATAAGGAAGAGATACCCAAAAGCCAGCTATAACCTTAGAGACAGCCCCTGATCCTACTGTCAACTGTCAACACTGTGAAACACAAACCACTCAAAAGACTCTACAGTTGTCTCGATCTTAATCCAGAATAATCTTAATATCATAATATTTTAAATGTGAAAAAGTTGCACCTTTGTTCATATGACATAAGTTTTGTGATGGGAGATGTCATTCTGTAAATGTGTTTCTCTAAATGGTTAATGAATAAAGCACTGTTGGCAAAGAGGAAGGCAAGATGGGCTGTACTAGAAGACAAGGAAGAATCTGGGAGAAACAGGAGGAGAGTCAAGAAGTTAAGAAGATCTGGATTCCCTCTCTAGTAAGATAAGTTCACATAAAACACTTAGATTAATAGAAATGAGTTCATATTGGAAGTCAGTTTATTGATTTTGTTTTTTCACCAGTAGTTTATGAGTTTACCCAAGGCCTCTGGGCTCTCTATTCTCTGGACGTGGTAACCAAAGCAATGTTGGGTATGTGTTCCTTCTGGTGCAGTGGCCTTAAGTCAAGTTAGACATTGGTTGTCCTCTCCCAGAAATTCTGTTCCCCATTGTCATGGCAAGGAGATGGGGTGTTGTCTACATTTCTCTTTCAGTATGTTCTTTTAGTATTAGTTTTAGATGCCTTTTGAATTCTAATGAGAGAGAAAAGAAAATGTGTGGATTTTTAAGGCTTAGATGGTACAGAGAATGTAGCAGAAATTGGAAATGGGAAAGGAATACATCTTTCAGGGGAAAACTACTGGAAAGTAGTTTTCTTGCAATGACAGTTCTCATTGCAAGAAAAGTTATATGCTAAGGTAAAAGGTGCCTGTTTATCTTATGGTCAGTGGATTATTAGCAAGTCTTCAATTAAGAAGAGAATATGGTCCTATATTCAACTGAACGCCCTATAACAGGATGTATAAGCAGAAAGTTTGGTTCCAGAATGAAGCCTTTGTTGAGAAGATACAACCAAAGATGCTCCAACTTTTCTATTTTCAATTAAGCATAAAATTAAGTCAAATGTTCCTCCTGGAATATAGTTACTGACAGGGAGGAGTGATAAGAAAATGGAGGAGGCTACAGATACCCACAGAGACAGCTGAAATGAACTAGGGGGAGCTAATGGACCTTCTAACTGACAGCTAGGAATCCAGCATTGGTCTGACTCAGACCTCCTGAACATGGGTCTCCGTTAGAAGGTCTGGGCAGTCTAAAGGACCTGACGCAGTGGAACCAGGATGTATCCCTGGTGCAGGAAAGAACTTTGAGAGCACATTCCTCACAGATGGATACTCCCTTAGACTAGAGGCAGGAGGGTGGGCCTAGTCCCAACTCCAAATGACTGGACAGATTTTGTTGATTACTCCTGGAAGCCATCACCCTCCGTGTGTAATGTGGGAGGAATGGGATGGGAGAGAGTTCAGGGGGCATGGGAGGGATAGAGGAAGGGAAAGGGAAATGGGATAGATATGTAAAATAAGAAAAAATAAAATTGTGTCAAATTCTCCTCCATTATCATTAAATAATCCACGTTATACAACATAATGATCCATCCTGGTCAAAGAGTATGCATACTGTCTACCTAAAATCTATTTAGACATAGGAATCTATGAACTGTACCATGAGGTCACCGAAGCTCTAGCACTGTTTTGTCCTTTCTTTCTCTTCTTTCTTTTTGTTTTTTGTTTATTGTTCATTTCGAGACAGGGTTTCTTTGTATTGCTTTGGAGCCTCTTCTGGAACTAGCTCGATAGAAGAATAGACTCTCCTGGAACTCACAGAGACCCTCCTGACTCTGCCTCCCGAGTGCTAGGATTAAGGCATGTACCACCAAGCCTGGCTTGAACCTCTATAACTTTGTTGGCGAGTTTCTAGTAGGCAGTGAGTAGTTCAGCATTGAATATTTCAGGTGACCTGTTCATACTCCTATTCGTTTATCACCCAGAAGACTGCTGCAGTGCTGCTATAGGACTCACCTGAGTCAGAATTTCTCAGAATAGGTCAGCTTGAAACAGACAAGACTGCTGGAATTCTCCATCTAAATGGGAAGCAGACACAAGGCAACGCCTAGGAGGGAGGGCAAGGAGGACATGTGCTGAGAAAAGGAAGAAGAACAAGGATGATTCTGTTCTCTCCACTAGATTTTCAGGAGAGCTAGGGTGTGGAGAAGCTTGGGGCAGAGGTCTGATGTTTCCAGAACCTAGAAGATGCAGGAGAATGTGACTAAGATGCCCAGAGAAGATGAGAAAGATGATGAGGAGAAGGAAGAGGAAGAATGAGTGAAGAGGAACTGTGTCACAAGGAGGAGGAATGTAGAGTTAGCAGGCTCAGGGGACATCACAGAAGAGGGTAGGAGACTGTAATAGACACAGGGGAAAGTACATCTGCTGCAAGACTGTGTCTCCTATGTATGACACGGCCCCTGAATCTAGGAAACCTGACAATATGGCTGCCTAAACAGCACTCTCCATCAAGAGCTCCAGGCAAATAATGACTATTGAGACAGGGAGGGTAAGCTTCCCTATCGATGACTATTGATGAGGCCCTTAGTTGTTCTAATTCAAGTCTTATGCCCTGTGATCACATTCCTATGAGGAAAACTAAATGGACTCAGTAGGGAGTATTAATATATTTATTCGTTTATATAGGTGTATGCAACAAAAATAAAATGAGAGGGCATGAATTCTAAACTGAGGAGGAAGAAACAGAAAAAGTTTGGGATAAGAAGAGGAGACATGTAAATGCTGTAATATATAGATATTTAAAACTACAAACTATTAAAAAAAAGCTACATACCTGAGGTCTGCTGCTTTGCTGCGTGTTCATCTCGCCTGCATAATGTGCACTGACTTCTCCAGTGGAGCCCAACTGTCTCTGAAATTACGAAGCAGAAGCTTGTTCTTCAACTACTAAATTCTTGTTGTAGTCGCCAGGGCCCATAGACTGAGGAAGAGAAATAAACAGGTAAGTAGAGAGGGTTTTTTGAATTTTCTTGTAAACTATGCTTCCACTTCGTGGCATTCACATTATTTTCAATAGTTTCCTGTGCAAGGATACCAATCTCATAGTAGTGAGTTAGAGATTCACAAGCCTCTTTCATGAAGACATGAATCTTTGACCCTTAAAGGAACACAAGGCTGTAAAGGAGGAGAGTATTCAGGCCTTACTCTGCGCTTGCGCACTGAACAATATCAGCGCTCTTTGATGAGGTCAGGATCACAGGGACATGCAATTGCGCATGAGCACTGAGGTACATTTGCATGGGCACAGCTTCACATCCGCGTGGACATATGTGTAACTGCTAAGAATTGTTGGAGCATATTCGTTAACGAAGGTGGCTTTACACCACCATTTCTGATCAATGTATCCACAACTGATCGACTCTCACCACTTGTGCTCAGTACCCTGACATTGTGAGGACAGCAGGTTGCCTTCTAATGGGTGATGGTATCAAGACAAATTACAGGAGGAGTGCGGCACAGAATGTTCGCTTAAGGTATGTCTCCTGCAGCCCAGGGAAGACATCCCGAGAAGGTCTTCGTGAGCTTCTTGACTTTAGAGAATTTTAGACTTTAGAATACTATTGCTGGATATACAGAGCATTAAGAGAAGCTATGAGGGTCTTTTGGAGTTTTTTGAATGCAGGAAGACATGAAGCTTCATGTTCTTTTTTGCCTGAAAATTTCTGCAGATATATCTCATAGAATCACAGAAGTCGGATGCAAACAGCTCTAAGAATCTGAGACAAAGAGCTATGGTTTCTCAGTGTGGGTGCTCACAGGTGGATCACACATGTTGAAAGCAGGTAAGAGGCCCTCAAGCAGGATCCATGGCAGAGAAGGAATGAAGTCCAATATGGGAGGAGCCATCTCTCTTGTCTTCCCAAAGGAGACTTATGTGGGGAGTGCCCAGCTGTGCTTTCTGTCACCCAACTTTCCCATAATTTTGATCTGCATAGTTGGGCCGGTTTGGGTGCTTGGGACATCTGTGTGAGCAGCAGGATGGGACACAGATTATAACTGTTTCCCCTTCCATGGGAGCCTCTTACACCCCATAACTCTGTCTCATGCATAAAACAAATACATGTAACTTGTCTTAGTTTTGTGTTCATGTGCCTTCTTAGTTTTGCCAACATTTAATCTCTTCAAGGAAATCTTTCCATTCCTTGTTTGTAAATTTTATTACACACACACACAGACACACACAGAGATACACATATATAATTACATGTATGTTCTCATTATTTTATATTATTTTAACTATAGAGTGAACATTATTAGAAATGTAAAATATAACAAATACAGTTATTGAAAAACTACTAACTTTATAAAGATTTCCTTAAATATACTTACCTTCCCAATTACCTATACCATTTCTTGAAATCCATTTATTCTCTGTCATATGTACTCCTCTGTCTCTCATGTTTTCTGTCTACTATAATGACTGTGTTTAATCTGAGCCTCACTTCCCCATTTAAACACAGATTTTCCTCTAGGTTAATGGTTCTTTAGAAAATGGGGTGGGGGAAACTGGGTCCCTTTAGATTAAAATTTTGCTGTTTCTAATGTTGTCTAATGTTGCAAGAAAATTTTATTTAGTTATCATCTGCCATGCCTTGATAATCAGTCTGTTATATACCTGCCATTATCATAAATCAGAAGAACATTGTTCTTTGAAAAACCACCTTTTTTATGTACTAAAGAATTTGTAAGTTGCTCCCAATTGTCACTGTAAACATCAAGAGTTGCTATTGTCATTCTAGCATCCAAATGATAATAATGCATCATAAGCCAGCCATGGCAACACAGCCCTATATTCTGTGCCCTTTGGTACCTGTGGCCAAATTGTATGAATTTGTGTGGAGCTTGTGAAAAAGGGATAAGTATGCCTTGTGTTTTGTTTTGTTTCTTTGGTTTTTCGAGACATGGTTTCTCTGTTTAGCTTTGACTCTTATCAGAGCACTTACTCTGTAGCCTCGAACTCCCAAAGATCCGCCTGCCTCTGCCTCCCAAGTCCTGTGAATAAAGGCATGTGGCACCACCACACAGCCCATGTCTTGTTTTTTTAGAACAGGATTTTACACTCCTTGAAACATAATTCCGTCAACATATCAATAATAATGCAAATGGATGTTTCATTAACCTATTAAAAATTAGTGATATTTATTATATATCAGGCACAATAAACTTATCAGAAATATACTTTTAAGGACTTGGAATGGATTCTCTTCTTTTCATATCTTTGAAACTATCTTATTTAGCATAACTTCATACAATCTAACAAAACCACCACATTCCTCTCCCATCTCCCAGATGCTGGACACCACTGTGATATCCTCTGTATCTATTCATTTTCTACTGTGCACACTTAACATTCACAAGATCACATAACATTTGACTTTCCGGACGTTGATTATTTAACTTAATAAAATGCCCTCAAGTGTATCCAAATTGTGGACTTTATCCAAGTCAGTGCAAAATAATATTGGTTGTATGTGCCTTCTACATATCATTTATATTGAAATGGATCTATGGGTTGTTCAAATAATTTGACTTTTGTTTTCCAAAATCTTGTTATTGATTCATAGTGGATTTCACATCATGGGTCTTAATTCCTTTCTCTGCCCCTTTCCCCCCATCCCTTCTCATCTGCCTGATGGGAAATGTCATTCTGTAAATATGTTTCTCATACTGGTTAATGAATAAACAATGTTGGCCAATAGCAAAGCAAGATAAGCGGGACTAGGAGACAAGGAGGATTCGAGGAGGTAGTAAGGAGGAGTCCAAATGAAGAGTCTGGAGAGAGCAGGACGCCAGCTATCTCTCCGGTAAGATGGGACTTAGATGAACAGAAATGGGCTAATACTAAAGACAGAGCTAGCTGATAAGAAACAAGTACCTGGCCAACAGCATTATATCAAATCCAGACCTCTGTATGTTATTGGGGGCTGGCGCCGCCATGGATCCTGGCCGGCAAGTAAAAACCCTATGGCTACTCCTTACATATGGCACATGGGTCTTAATTACTCTCTCTGACCTTCTCCCCCCATCCTTTCCATCAGTCCTCTTGCCTTGCAACCCCTCTCCAGGATAAAACAAGATAAAATTGAAAAGAGAAGAAAAGAAATGTCTGTCATGGAGATCCTGTAACTTTGGGTCTGCAGGACCACCCTGTTTTTGGGCTACAGCAGATGACTGGGTGGAAGATGGGAAGGGTTAATTCCTAGCTTTATACTAAGTCTGGGTGGTTGCTGGGGTGGTTAGACCACCTGCTCTGCTTTAAATTTATCACCGGGGTGAGCTGCCTGGTACTGTCCTGAATAGCTAACACTTTGTGGAAAACTGCAGGACTGGGGCTGATTCTCTTGATCTCATATTCTGGGACAAAGTTATAGCTGTTGGTAGACTCACCAATAACCATGCCACTAGAACCAGCTGTGTCATGCTGCCCAGGTGAGGTGCAGGACATTTTGGCCTTCTCCAAGGCTGCTGTCATTGTCCATATTGTTGCAGCTAACTCTGTGCAGCACTATATTCTCTGCCTTCAGTGTTAAGAGGACATCACCAAAATCACAACTGCAGCCAGTCTACAGGTACATACAAGGCCTTTGGCCACAGCACAACCATCAATAGCACGATTCCTCCTGGTGACAAGTTGTCCACCTAAATCAGCCCACTACTCTCTGCCTTCACAACTCTGTATTGGCTTTTCTTAATAGGTCATGAATCAGACAGACGGTATCTCTTTCTCTCTCCCTCACTCCTTCCCTCCCTCCTTTCTTCCCCTCCCCCTAGGGCCTTCCCTCTCTTCGATACCCACCATGTATTTGTTCACCATAACAGAGCGCATCAGGCTACTTGTGGGCCCATGTCTTATCTTCCAGCACCAGGGCAGAGATCCCTAGCCCAGCATGAGTCATTTTCTCCCACTCAGTCTTACTGGTGCTGTGCTTTTTACCTTCTCTTCAGGGATACAGTGTGCATCTACAGACAAATGTCCTATCTCAAGATATGTGGACAGGATGGCTCTGCCAAGAGAGCACAATGATGAGCGACAGCTCTGCAGTAGAGGTGGCAGCATGTCTCATGAGTCTAGCCTCTTGGGGGTGAGATGTGCTGGTCGTCTATAACCTGCCAGGCCTACAATCCCAACAATTGGACACGTGTGCTGAAGAGAACTTGCAGGGAGATATCCCTTTCAGAATTCCCACTTTTCATTATTTCTGATGTATACGCCATGAGATTGCTGTATCATTTGTGAGACACAGACACCAACACAACACTTGTTGAATTATTTTAAGGTTCTCCACACGGTCTCCTTTGCCTTCCACACTTTTAATTACTTCATTAACTATTTATTGTGGTTTTCCCTCCCACTAATCCTCCCAATTACTCCCCTCTTCCCCTCCCAGCCATCTGGATCCACCCCCTTTGTGCCTCTCATTAGACACCAACAAGGTTCTGATGGATAATATTATAGTAAAATATATATTGTAAGGGCTAATAAAAACTAACACACCAGATTCAGACAAAATAAGCAATCAAAGAAAAGAGCCCAAGATGAGGCAAGAGAAAGAGATATGGATAGAGACACTAACTTATTCACTCACTTAGCAATCTCTTAAAAACATAACACAGGAAGCCTTAGTATTACACAACTTATCTGTAAGGTAAAAATAGTGTACTAATAAATAATGATAAATAATTAAATTATATTATCAAAAGAAACCCAGACACAACATTATGAGACAAGGAGCCTTTAAAGATTGAGTTGCTTTCTGTTGGCCATCGACTGCTGGCCATGGAGCCTACCACGAGAATAGTTGGTATAGTTTTTGTGGAGAAAGTTAAATTTCCTTTGCAAGAGGTTGTGTATTGGAGATTGGTTCTTGGTTAGGAATGGGGACACATGTTCACTTCTTTCGGCTCTAGGACTCATTCTTGGGCAGATCTATGCACCACTTAGAATTCTCTAAGTAGTGAGAGAGCAGAACACACTGACACACAGACAGACACACACACACACACACACACACAGAGTTTAAAAAGAGATAGAGAGAGACAAACTAACATACAGAGAGAGAGAAGAGAAGAGAGAGAGAATAAAGTATGCATTCACGAGATCTCCCAGGGGAACAAATTCGGTGATAGGATTTTGATTTTGCTGGAAGCCACTAGCAGTTATTCTATCAAACATTCTGTCTTCTTTCTATGTCCTGAACCCACAAGTAAGAGTGCATACAAATCAAATGGACAGGCATGTGAGCTGAAGGAAATTTCAAGTGTGCATGAATATTGCCTTTCCTTCAGAAAAAAAGTCACATCATTGTTTAGAAAGCAGATGAATTACTTATCAGTTAGGGCTTGCAATTTCACTAGGAGATGTGTATGTTGACATGTCGTATGGTATATTCATTCAAAATCCCTCTCATTCTCACAGGACAGCACTGCATTTTGCCTGTGGCAATGGATGGACCGACTTGGGTACTCTCCTGGATAAAGATGAAAATGTGTGGTGAACACAATTGCACTCTGCTGATGAAGGTAGATGGGAAGTAACAATCAATTTGAGCTTGGGAATGTTTTGATTTACTTAACTACAAATAGAACAAATTTACTTTACTTAAATATAAGTAGTTAGGGTGTATATAGAATATTTATCTGGATTTCCTTGAATTAGAGATCTTGAAGTTATCAAACCCACGGGCTGCCCAAAGCTTCCAAGGAGATATCATGCACAACCATCTGGAACACAGTACTGATCCTGACAGAAAAGCTGGTGGTGGTGACACGGTTTTCTACCATTCTGTCTATCGGAAGCCAGGGATAGATTCTGTCCTTCTAGAGCTGGTGCTCTGAATGAAGGCAGACGTGAGGTGCAGATCACCCACCTTTGAAATACATGGGACATGTGTAATGTGGGAGAATGTGCAAGGAAACTGTGAACTTACTGTGAACCAATGATGGGGCAGGGTATAGAATTATCACAGGGTAACCCTTTAGAAAGAAGTGTATACAACATGATAAGTGACAGCACTTAAAATCAAGGATATAAAGGCAATGCCCTGGCTTGACCACATTATTAGTGTTGGATGCTACAGACTTAGTTTGGAGTGTGCTGTGACATAGATCTCTGGACTTTCAATGTTAATAGTGCAAGTGGAGTTTTCAAGCTCCTTTTTGTGTTTGAGAGGCAGTATGCTCATCACCTTGGATTTATTCCTTCATTTTCTGGTTCCCATTATCTGCACTATGGTAAACATTTCATCAGAATGTCTGTATTATCTGTATAATTATACTTCAAAATGGAGAGTTTGTGCAAACTGCAGACAATATTCTTTCTACTCAAATTTCCTAACAACAATGCAAGTTATTTATTTTGCTATGATGTATTAAAACTAAAAGTAGATTTCATTGGTTCATTTTTCACCACTGGCTTACATTTGCCTAGGATAAAGATAACCTTAAAGAGTAAGTCAATAGTACCATAGTAAGTGTGCATTATAAACACTAGCTACTCTAGACTTGATGCATACACCTGAAGTCACACACTGTAATGGCCTGCAACATGTAAGGTATACTTACAAGGGCTAGCCTGAGCTGTGTATCAAGACCCTGTTTCCTTCTCCCAAGAATGATAGTATATACAAGACTGTAAAGATTGCTCAGTGGTTAGTAGGAGTTGCTGAGCAACCAACTGATTACAACCCTACTCTCAGCACTAGACAGGGCCACCAGACAGAATCTTAACACAGAAATAGAAGATCTAACAGAAAATATACCCAATTGGCTTTACCAGACATCTATAGAACATTAGATCCACACACAATAAAATATACCTTCTTCACAGCTCCACATGGAACCTTCTCTAAAATTTACAACATACATGGCAAGATAAAAAACCTCAACAGATACAAAAAAAAAAAAAAAAAATTGGAATATCTCTCTACACCTTATCAAACCACCATGCTTTCATGTAGAAATTCAATGAGAACACAAACTGCAGAAACACTATATACTCATGGAAACTGAAAATGCACAATTTAACTATTCCTGGGACAAAAAAGGAATGAAAGATTCCCGAGAATTCAAAGAGAATGAAGACAAAATATACCCGAACTTACAGGAAATTTTGAAAACAGTGCTATGAGGAATATTCTTTGAACGAAGTGCCCATATGAAGAATATGGAGGGTAGCCACATTACACAATTAACAATACAACTGAAAGACCAGGAATTAAAAAAAAAAAAAAAAAAAAAAAAGCAAATCTCAGAGGAGTAGACACCAGAAAATAATCAATCATAGCTGAAATGAATAACGTAGAAACTGGGAAAACAATACAAAGAATCAATATAACAAAGAGTTGGTTGTTAGAGAAAATCAACCAGATACACAAAGCTGCATCTGGACTCACCCAAAATCAGAGAGAGAGAGAGAGAGAGAGAGAGAGAGAGAGAGAGCATGCCAATGAGCAAATTTGGAAACAAAAGGGGGCATAACAAAGGTCACTGAGGAAATCAAGAGACTTTTCAGATCACACTTTGTAAACCAGTACTTCACAAAATTTGAAAGTTTAAGGAAAATGTACAAATTTATGGATAGCTATCACTTTCCAAATTTAAATGAAGAACTGATAAGCAAGCAAACAGACCTACCTAAAGAAATAAAAGCACTCATCAAAAGAATCCTACCCAAAAAAATCTCAGGGCCGAATATCTTCAATGCAGAATTCTATCAGAAATTCAGAGAAGAGCTAATACCAACATTCCTCAAATTGTTCCACACAATGTAAACAAAGGTTCATTGCTAAACCTTTTTAAAGAGACTACCAAAGCCACACAAAGACACAACTAAGAAACAAAACTACATTATCCAACATGCACATTGATGAAAAGTTCTCAATAAAATAATGGCAAATCTAATCCAAGAACACATCAGAGGAATCATCCCCCATGCCAAAGAAGGCTTCATCCCAAGGATGCAGGCATGGTTCAACATATGAAAATTAACAATGTGACCTACCATATAAACAAAATGAAAAAGATAAAGAATATGATCATCTCATTAGATGCTAAATAAGCCTTTGACAGAATCCAACACAATTTTATGATAAAGGTCTTGGAGAGGTCAGGGATAACAGGAACATACCTAAACATAATAAAAGCAATATACAGTAAACCAACAGCCAACATCAAACTAAATGGAAAGAAGCTTAAGATGATTCCTCTAAAATCAGGAACAAGACAAGGCTGTCCACTTTCTCAATATCTCTTCAATATTGTACTTGACATTCCAGCTATAGCATTAAGGCAACAAAAGGAGATGTAGGGGATACAAATTGGAAAGAAAGAAGTCAAACTGTCACTATTTGCAGATGATATAAGAGTTTACATAAGTGACCAGAAAAACTCTGCCAGGGAACTCCTTAAGCTGATAAACACCTTCAGCAAATTAGCAGGATACATGATTAATTCTAATAAACTGTAGGTCTAGTGTATACAGTTGATAAAAGGCTGAGAAAGAAATCAAAGAAACATCACTCTTTACAATAGCCACAAGCAATGTAAAATATATTGAGGTAACACTGACCAAACAATTGAAAGACTTTTATAGCAAGGTCTATATCGCAAGAAGTTTGTGTCTTTAAAAAAAGAAATTAACGAAGATAATAGAAAATAGAAATATCGCCAGTGCCCTTGGATAGGCAGTATAAACGTAATAAAACTGGCACTCTTGCCCAATCTACAGATTCAATGAAATCCCCATCAAAATCCCAGCATAATTCTTCACTCAACTTTAAGAATAGTACTCAACTGTATATGAAACAATAAATGACCCAGAATAGTCAAAACAACCTTGTACAATAAAGGGACAATAGAAGGAATCACCATCCCTGACTTTAAGCTCTACTATAGAGCTTATTGTACTGATAACAGCTTGGAATTGGCAGAAAAATAGATATGTATACCAAAGGAATTGAATAGAAAACCCATACTAACCCACATACCTATAAACACCTGAAATTAGACAATGTAAAGAGGAAAACATCTTCAACAAATGGTGCAGGCACAACTGAATGATGGTGTGTAGAAGACTGCAGATAGAAACATGTCTATCGCCATGAACAAAACACAAGTCCCTGTGGATCAAAGACCTCAACATAAACAGAACCACACTGAACCTCATCGAAGAGAAAGTGGGATGTACCCTTGAAGGAATTGGTATAAAAGGACTTTAAGAGCCCATGACCATGAAGGGATACTCCTTTAGCCTTGATGCAGGAGGTGGTGCCTAGACTCTAATCCAAATGTCTTGACAAATTTTGTTGATCTCTCCTGGAGAGCATCACCCTCCCTGTGGAAGGGATAGGAGGGTGGTCTGAAGGCCTGAGAGGGAAGGAGGGAGGCAGGGGCAGTATAGGGAGAGGGAGCTGGAATGTGTGTATAGGATAAGTATAAAAATAATAATAAAAGAAAGAAGTTTTAAAAAATGAGTAGATGTAGGGCTGGCGAGATGTCACAGTGTTAAGAGCAGTGGCTGTTCTGACAGAGGACATAGTTTCAGTTTCCAGAGCCAGCATGACAACTTGTAACTGCCTATAACTCCTTTTCTCAATAATCTGATGCGTCTGTGGATTCTATAGACAGAAAATATAATTCAGTGCACAAGCAATTATGCTTGCAAAACATGCACCAACATATTAAATAACTGAGCCATTTTGTTTTATAGCAATTGTGAATCAGGTTTGTGGGATCATCTTTACCTTTGAGAACATTATATTTTCTGAAATTTCTGACAAACTTGTTTCTTTCTGACAAACTTGTTTCTTTCTCTAAGTTGTCTTTATCTATATTCTTCCTTGATCAACTTGCCTGTTTTTATTCCAGCGACATTCTGGTTTTTACTAGTATACTACAACTTTAAAACTGGGTTTGTAATAACCTCACGATATTCTTTTTAATTACCCAGAATTGATTTCTCTCTACTGGAGATACAGGGATTTCCCTGGGAAGGGAAAAACAGAATAGTTTACAGGTGGATAGGGAACAGGTGGTGACAGGAACAGGAGGGATCATATGGGGGGAGGGTGGGGCAGAGGGAGAGAGTGCTGGGTGATATGACTGGAAATAGGGTTGGCAATTGGAAAGTAATGTGAAAACTAAGTGCATTGGAATCTTCCAAGAGTGACCCTAATGAGTACTTGTAGAAATGGAAGACTCAGAGCATTATCTAGTCATCTCCTCTAACCTAATAGGCATAAATGGTGGGTCTAGGACACCAACCCTGCCACAAAACCTTCAACCCACAATCTGTCCAGGATGCAGGATGTTTTGGGACAATGGTGGTTCTGAGCTTGTGGGCGTGACCAACCAATGACTGGTCTAACTTTAGACCCCAGGCAAGAGAGGGATCCCATGCCTGACTTATGAGAAATGTCATTCTGTAAATATGTTTCTCTCATTGGTTAATGAATAGAACACTGTTGGCCAATACGAAAGGGAGATAGGTGGAACTAGGAGACAAGGGGGAGGGAGAAGGTAGTAGGAGAGGAATTCCAAGATGGAGGAATGAGAGCAGAACGCCATCCCCTCTCTCCAGTAAGATAAGATCACGTGGAATTACTTAGATTAATAGAAATGGGTTTCTTTTTAAACAGAGCTAGCTGATAAGAAACAAGTAACAGGTCAACAGCATTATATCTAATACAGAGAGTCTGTGTGTTATTTTGGGCTTGATCCAAGGCTGGTGGAAAAAATACACTCGTACCACCTGACACTGCCTGAATGTACAGCAACAGGAGCTCGATCATACAGAGACCTAAGGTTGAAGTAAAGAAAACTGGCAAAAAGGAAAAGAAAAAAAGTCATTGAATTGGTTCCTAATGACAGTCTGCTATACTCCTAGATCAGTGCCTATCCCTATTCACTAGACAGGCTTCCTCCAGAAACTTACAAGAACAGATGAAGAGACCCACAGTAAACATTAGTCCATGCCCAGCAGACTCCCACAGAAGAGAGAGAGGAAGGAATGTAGGAGCTATGGATGTCCAGTACATCAGCAAACAAGGACCACAGAATAAACTAAGCAGAGCTCATAGTAGTTCAGAGGCTCAAGTGGTAACCCTGGAGTGTGTACACATCTGTGCTAGGTCTTTACAGAAATGTTGTGGCTGTTTAGTTTCAGGTTTTGTAAGACTCCTAAATAGTGGGAGTGAGGCTGTCTCTGGCTCTTTTGCCTGCTCTTTGGATCCTTTTCCTCCTATTAGAGTGCCTCAACTGCCTTGAAATGGGGGTCTCTACATAGTCTTTTTATATCCTGTTATGCCCTGCTTGGTTTATATACCTGGGAGGCCTGCTTTATTTAAAAAGACAACTGAGGAGTAGGGATCTGAGGGATGGGGGAGATAATTGCATAAATTTGTAAATTACTTTTGTAGGATGCCCATTTTCACAATATTAATTCTAGTGTTCAGCTAGCATGGGAGATATTTCCATTGTGTGCTGTCTTCACCTATTTGTCTCTTCAAGACCTTAACATATTTTATCACACAAGCATGTCACTTGCTCGGCAGAATTATACCAAGACATTTTGTTTTGAAAGCTCTTGTGAAAGGTACTGTTTTCCTTATTGAATTTAAATTTTGCATTTTTTAAATTTCTATGAAGATGGCTACTTGATTTTATGTTACTTCTATGTCCTTCTCTTGTTGTGTTGAAGGTGTTTTTCAGTTATAGATATTTTTTCTGGTAGAGTCTTTGGGGATTTTGTATATAAAAACCTTATCACTTGAAAATAAGGAGACCTTGAGTAATTCCTCTATTATTTGTATTCCCTTGATCTGGTTCATCTATTTGAATGTTCTAGCTTAGATTTCATATACAATATACAATAAATATAGAGAGAGTGGCCATCCAATAATACCGTTAAAGAGGTTATTCACAAATGACACATGTAGACCTTGAAAACAGTTTATTTTAATGATGGATATTTTAAAAATTGGAAAGTAATAAAAAATAGAATCGTCAATGAAAACACAAAGAGAAGATAAACCGGAAATAAAAATAGTAGATTTTAAACAAAAATTTCATAGTCAAGCCTTATCAACTTCACAAAATACCTAAGAGAAAATTTCCAGTCTGGATGTCATGGAAGAAGTTGTCAATGACTTGATCAAAGAAGAAAAATTATTCAGGCACAAAGACAGTATGGAAAGTCTAAACCTTTGAATAATATGTAGATAGGAGAAGAGATACAGATCAGAGGCATAGAGCACATCGTTGTAAACAAAGTCAGGGAAGAAAAGTATGCTAATATGCAGTAATCAATACCTATCCTTTGCATTTAAGTTGATATTGACTATAGACTTGTGAATACCATCTATTATGTTGACATTTTCTCCCTTGTATCTCTCGTTATTCAAGGATTTTATCATGAGTTGTTGGATTCTGCCAATGACCTCTTCTGCATCTAATTAGATGATCAAGTAGTGTGTCTTCTAGTTTATTTATATGATGGATTATATCTACCAGTTTGTGTGTTTTCACCCATCGTTTTGATGTAGCCTACTTGATGGTGGTAGATACTCTTTTTGATATAATCTTGGGTTTGGTTTGCAAATATTTTATGTTCATAAAGGAAATTAGTCTATAATTCTCATTCTTTGTGAGGCATTTGTGTGTTGTATGTATTAGGATACTTATGGCCTTTTCAAATAGTTAGGCAATGCTGCTTCTGTTTCTATTTTAAGAACAACCAGAGAGTATTGACATTCGCTCTTCTTTGTTCTTTGAAGGTTTAGTAGTCTATGGAGAATCGTCCTCTCCTGGGCATTTTTTATGTATTAATTTATTTTTTTTATTTTTGATATTGATTGCAGTGCCCTCTCCCTTCCTTCCTCCCTCCATCTTTCCCTCACTTCCACCCTCAAATGCATCCCAAAACCCTCCCATCCCATGCCCCCCCCCTCTCCTCCACATGTAGGGTGATGCCCTCCAGGAGGGGTCATCTAAACCTGACAAATCATTTGAAGTATGGAATAGGACTCCTCTTCTGTCTCTAGGTTAAGGGGGTATCCCTCCATGTGGGATGTGTCCACAAAGTCCTTTTGTGCACCAGAATATATCCTGGTTACACTCTACGAGGATCCTTAGACTGCTCAGACTTTCTAGCTGAGACACATGTTCAGGGGCTCTGAGTCAGTCCCCTGCTGGATCCCCAGCTATCAGTCTGTGGGCCCATTAGCTCCTCTTTGTTCAGGTCAGCTGTCTCTATGTGTTTCTGCAGCATGGTCATGTCCTTCCTCTCTGCATCTGGATTGTAGTTGAGCTCAGTGTTTAGTTGTGGGTGTTTGCTTCTGTTTCTACCATGTACTAATGAGGGCTCCATGATGGTGGATAAGTTAGTGGTTGATCTAATTATGAGAGAAGGGCATTTCTGGTAGCCTTTCCAATGTTGCTCACATTGTTAGTTAGGGTTAGTTTTGTAAGTCTCTGGACATGTCTTTAGGTTCAGTTTTCTCTTCAATCCTATAATATCTCCCACTTACTTTCACTATTCTCTCTCTCTCTCTCTCTCTCTCTCTCTCTCTCTATCTTTCTCTTTCTCTCTGTCTCAAGAAGCCTGGTAAAAGTGAAAACCATTCTATACTTGGGAAAGTTCAAGAGATAATAAAACTTAAAATGAATTAATAAGGTCCTTTAATTATTTTTTTTGATGCAAACACAAAAGTTTCTCTTTACATTTCAAGCTGGCCTGTTTGGGTTTCACTCAGTGGTGGGGGAATGAGATGCCAACCAGCCATAAAGGAAAGCCCTTAAATGGGAAGACCATGAGGTTGAAGGCCACACATTTCAGAGTTTCCATGGCTACTTATGGTCATACAAAGTACAGAGAAAAGCACTAACTATACATTTCAAGCAAGATACATTTGAGAAAGATAGAACAGGGAATGGGGTTTCAGCGTTCGAGGCTCAGAGGACCTGTCAATTATCCCATGGCGTGACTGATCATTACAACTATCAGGGAACTTTTGACCAGCAATTATCATACATAGTAATGTTTGACATAAGTGGTGGACTGTCACCTCCTCTTCTCTGAAAGTGGGCTCAGGTGCCAGCTATGGCACTCCTGATTTAAGGAGTTACATTTTCCTTTACCATCAGAAGTTCCCTTTCTCTGAATAGCTTAGGGCCCAAGTTCTTTAACTTTGATTAATTTAATTTTTGGCCCATCATTCCCCCTTACTTTTAGGTAACCTATTGTGGGGTTACTAGAAAGAGATTCTTGGGCAGTTTCTGGTACAGGTTAGTAATTCCTATGTATTCAAGTTTCCTTTGGATTAACATCTCAACCAGGGTAAAGGAGCCAAGTATTCTTTCCTATGCTACTTCCTGCTGAGTTTTGTGGTGTTGTTGCCTGGCTCATGAGAAGGCTAAAATGCTAGCCAAAGCAAAAAAAAAAAAAAAAAAAAAAAAAAAAAAAAGTAGAACTCAGTAATCAGTAAATGGATCATTTATCAGAGGCATTAGTTTGCAGACTCTGTTGAAGATTCACATCGACTGGACTGGTTCACATCCACAACAAGTCCAGGGCTAGCTGTCTTTAGGAGCAGGCTATAGTCAGCAACTGATGCCTGTCTTCCAGAAGTGGAAATCTGTGGAGACATGTTTAAACTGTGAAGAGAAGTTAAAACTTACATACTTAATTGGAACTCTTAGGTCCATAGTTTTAGTGATCAAGAAGGACAGGAGTCCCATCCTCAGGAACATACAGGTGAGATAACAAAAGCTTTACTCATCTAGAGTCCTTTAACCTGTGAGAAGAGGATCCAAGCTTTATGACTTTTGGTCCTCTGAAGCCTAAATGAACTTTATTATATAAAAGAACATAGAAGTTTTATATATATATATATATATATATATATATATATATATATATATATATATCATTACCAATCTGTACTTAAATGCATACTGCAGAAAAAGCAGATATTGGGCATCTGTAAAACAGCAGGAATATATTTATACCTTTGAGTCCTGGCACAAATGACTTGTACATGTTTCTTCTGTCCAGAGAGATCCAGGTATAGATTGGACAGAGGTGCCTTAGGCTTGATGCTAGCCTTTTATGTTTATACTTAGATGACACCCAAAATAAATCTTAAATCTTTCAGCTTGGGGCTGAACAGCAGGTAGCCACTGCTGCTATGCTTAGTTTTCACACCAGCCTGGTGAAACAGCCTCACCATCCCCAAATAACACACAGAGATGCTATGTTAGCTATAAAGCTATTGGCCTGTTACTAGCATTCCTTGTTGGCTAATTCTATTGACCTAAGTACTTCCAAATGGTCTTATCTCACCAGAGAGAGGGTCTGAAGTTCTGCTTTCTTAGTCCTATATGTTGAATCTCCTCCTAACTTTCCCCAAATCCTCCTTGTCTCCTAATCTTGCTTTTCTATTGGTGCATGTATGTTAAGTATTGTTATATTTTCTTGATTATCTGATACTTTGGTCACTATGATTTGACTTTTGTTGCTTCTTCTGATTCATTTAGTTGGAAGTCTATTTCTCATATATTAGGATGGCAATAACCCTTTGATTCCTGCCATTATTTGCTTATAATACCTTCTCTGTCCTTTCATTGTAAGATGGTGCCTGGCATTAAAACTAAAATGCTTTTGACAACACAAAGTATGACCTGAAAATTGTCTGGATTTCCTCTGTGTCAAGGAAGAACTAATACCACTACTCTTCAAACTGTTCCACAAGATAGAAACATTGCCAAATTCTTTTTATGAGGCCACAATAATTCTGGTACCCAAACCTCACAAAGACACAACTAAGAAAGAAAACTACAGACCAATATCCCTGATGAACATCGATGCAAAAATACTCAATAAAATACTGGCAAACCGAATTCAAGAATACATCAGAGAAATCTTCCAACAGGACCAAGTAGGCTTCATACCTGGAATGCAGGGATGGTTTAATCTACGCAAATCTATCAATGAGATCCACCATATAAACAAACAGAAAAAGAAAAACCATATGATTATCTCCCTAGATGCAGAAAAAGCCTTAGACAAAATTCAACACCCTTTCATGATAAAGGTCTTGGAGAGGTCAGGGATAACAGGAACATACCTAAACATAATAAGAGCAATATACAGCAAACCAACTGCCAACATCAAACTGAATGGAGAGAAACTTAAGCCAATTCCTCTAAAATCAGGAAGAAGACAAGGCTGTACAAGAGAACAAGATAACAATAGGTACAAATTTACTAACCTGTACCTGAAACTTCCCGAGAATCTTTTTCTAGTAACCCCACAATGGGTTACCTAAAAGAAGGGGTGAAATGATGGGCCAAAAATTAAATTAATCAAAGTTTAAGAACTCGGGCCCTAAGCTATACAGAGAAAGGGAACATCTGATGGTAAAGGAAAATTTAACTCCTTAAATCAGGAGTGCCATAGCTGGCACCTGAGCCCACTTTCAGAGAAGAGCAGGTGAGAGCCCACCACTTATGTCAAACATTCCTATGTCTGCTAATTGCTGGTCATGAATGTTCCCTGATGGTTGTAACGATCCTTCATGCCAGGGTATAACTGACAGATCCTCTGAGCCTCTAAACCTGAAACCTCATGCCCTGTCTTATCTTTCTCAAATGTATCTTGCTTGAAATGAATAGATAGTGCTCCACTCTGTACTTTGTATGACCGTAAGTCATAGAAAGTCTGGAATGTGTGGCGTTCAGCCTCATAGTCTTCCCCTTTAAGAGCTTCCCTTCGTGACTGATTGGCATCTCATTCACCCACTACTGAGTGAAATCCAAACAGGCTAGCTTGAACAGTAATGAGAAACTTTTGTGTTTGCATCAAAAAATAATTAAAGGACATTATTCATTTTAAGTTTTGTTTTCTCTTGAACCTTCCCACGTATAGGAAGGTTTTCACTTTTACCAGGGTTCTTGAGAGAGACAGAGAGAGAGAGAAAGATGGAGAGAGAGAGATAGAGAAAGAATAGAGAATATAAGAGGGAGCCATTATAGGATTGAACAGAAACCTGAACCTAAAGACATGTCCAGAGGCTTACAAAACTACCCAACTAACAATGTGAGCAACAGTGGAAAGGCTACCAATAATGCCCTTCTCTCATAATGAGATCAAGGACTAATTTATCCACCATCATGGAGCCCTCATTAGTACCTGATGGAAACAGATGCAAACAACCACAACTAAACACTGAGCTCAACTACAATCCAGATGCAGAGAAGGAGGACAAGACCAGGTTGCAGAAACACATAGAGACAGCTGACCTGAACAAAGAGGAGCTAATGGGCCCACAGACTGATAGCAGGGGATCCAGCATGGGACTGATTCAGACCCCCTAAACATGTGTCGCAGCTAGAAAGCCTGAGCTGTCTAAGGGTCCTCATAGAGTGTAACCGGGATATATTCCTGGTGCACAAAACTTTGTGGACACATCCCTCATGGAAGGATACTCCCTTAACCCAGAGACAGGAGAGAAGTCCTAGTCTTTACTCCAAAAGATTTGACAGGTTTAGATGACCCCTCCTGGAGAGCATCACCCTACATGTGGAGTAGGGGGGCATGGGAAGTGAGGGTGTTCAGGATACATTTGAGGGTGGAAGTGAGGGAAAGATGGAGGGAGGAAGGAAGGGAGAGGGCACTGGAATCAATATGTAAAATAAAAATAAAAAATTAGTATATTAAAACAAAGCCCAAGACAGGACTGATTCTCCATAGACTGTACTAAACCTTCAAAGAAGAAAGAAGAGCGAATGGGCAATACTCTCTGGTTATTCTTAAAATAGAAACAGAAGCAACATTGCATAATAATTTGAAAAGGCCATAACTATCCTATACATTCATCACACAAAAGACCCACAAAGAATGAGAATTATAAACTAATTTCCTTTATGAACATAAATTATTTGCAAACCAAACCCAAGATTATATCAAAAAGATTATCCACCATAATCAAGTAGGCTTCATCAAAAAGATGGGTGAACCCACACAAACTGGACAATATAATCCATCATATAAATGAAGTAGAAGACACACTATTTAAACATCTACTTAGATGTAGGGAAGTTCATTGGCAAAATCCAACAACTCATCATAAAAACCTTGAAAAACCAGAGATAAAAGGGGGGAAATTATCAACATAATAGTTGGTATTCACAAGTCTATAGTCAACATCAACTCAAATGGAGACTATAGGTATTGATTACTGTAGATTAGCGTACTTTTATTTGTTTTTTTTTAAATTTGTTATATAACCAATTCCATTTAAATGAAAACAAATATTTATAGACAATATTTGGGATTTTGGGCGTTGTCCTTACCAAACTACTTCCTGCTGGTAAGGGGTTCTGTCATGGGGTATTCTAAGAAGATGCAGAAATCCTGGCTGTAGGCTGTAGGGCTGCTTTGTCCAGCTCTTTTGAATGTAGGATCACCTTATACTCTGTTTCAGGCAGTCCGGCTTGATCAAATCACATTAGTGTGGAAGGAATCCACATCTTTTCATTTTCTGTGGAAACAAAAATAGAAATCCTTTTCCCCAGTAACTTGTCCTTCAACTTAAATTTTGGAGTCAAAGCATTTTTTTTTAATTTAATTTATTATTTTACATGTCGATCCCAGTTACCTCTCCCTCCCTCCCTCCCTCCCTCTTTCCCTCCATCTCTCCCTCCCTCCTCCCCTCCCTGTACCCTCTCTGCCCTCTCATATGCACCCTAACCACCCTCCCCTCACATCCCCGCACCCCAATTCCATATGTAGGAGAATGACATCCAGTTGGATTCATGTAAGCTGTCTCTATGTGTTTCTGCCACCTGGTCCTGTCCTCTCCATCTGCATCTGGCTTCTACTTTGACTCAGTGTTTATGTATGGGTGTTTGCTCCTGTTTCCAACAGGCATTATTTGAGGGCTCCATGGATAAGTTAGTTGTTGATCTCACTCCCCAGGAAGGGCATTTATGATAGCCTTTCCACAGAAGCGCAAATTGTTAGTTGGCAGCAGTCTTGTAGTTCTCTACACCTTTCTTTGTGTTCAATTTTGTCTTTAAACCAATATTGGCTCCCTCTTTTATGTTCTCTCTCTCTCTCTCTCTCTCTCTCTCTCTCTCTCTCTCTCTCTCTCTCTCTCCTGTCTTCTATTCCTAACCGGGCTCAATCTTCCTAGTTGCATGTGTTTTCCTTTCCTCCCCCTTGTTTTCTCCTACTTCTCTCTCCATTCGCTGCCCCTGCCCACTACACCTGAGCTTTGGGGGACATGTCCCTTTACATGAATCTCTTAGAATACACCTTGTATTCTAGATCCTCTGGTGGTGTGAATTGTAGGCTGGTGATCCTTTGTTCTAGGTCTAAAATCCATATATGAGTGAGTACATACTATATTCCTCTTTTTGTGACTGGGTTACCTCATTCAGTATGGTTTCTTCAAGTGCCATCCACTTGCCTGCAAATTTTAAGATACCATTATTTTTTTCTGCAGAGTAGCATTCCATTGTGTAAATGTGCCATATCTTCATTATCCATTCTTCAATTGAGGGGCATCTAGGTTGCTTCCAGGTTCTTGGTATTACAAATAGTGCTGCTATGAACATAGTTGAACAGATGTCTTTGTTGCATGGATGTGGATCATTTGGGTATATGCCTAAGAGGGGGATTGCAGGATCCTGTGGTAAACTACTTCCCATTTTCCTGAGGAACTGCCATTCTGATCTCCAAAATGGCTGTATGAGTTTGCACTCCCACCAGCAGTGGAGGACTATTCCCCTTTCTCCACATCCTCTCCAGCATGAGTCATCATTGGTGTTTCTAATTTTAGCCATTCTGCCAGGAGTAAGATGGTATCTCAAAGTTGTTTGGATTTGCATTTCCCTGATAGCTAAGGATGTGCAGCACTTTCCTAAGTGCCTTTCACCCTTTTGATTTCCTCTATTGAGACTTCTTTGTTCAGTTCTGTACCCCATTTTTTAATAGCATTATTTGGTGTTTTGTTGACTAGTTTCATGAGTGCTTTGAATATTTTGGTGATCAGCCCTTTGTCGGCTATAAGATTGGTGAAAATCTTTTCCCAGTCTGTGGGCTGCCGTTTGGTCTTGTCCACTGTGTCCTTTGCTTTACAGAAGCTTCTAAGTTTGAAGAGGTCCTATTTATTAATTGTTGCTCTCAGTGTCTTTGCCCCTGGAGTTATGTTCAGGATGCGGTCTCCTATACCAATTTGTTTAAGGGTACCTCCTACTTTCTCTTCTAAGAGGTTCAATGTGGCTGGATTGATGTTGAGGTCTTTGATCCACTTGTATTTTAGTTTTGTGCATGGCGACATACATGGGTCTATCTGCAGTCTTCTACACACCCTCATCCAATTGTGCCAGCACTGTTTGTTGAAGATGCTGTCCTCACCCTATTGTATAATTTTAGTTTTTTTGTCGAAAATCAGGCGTTCATAGGTGTGTGGGTTAATATCAGGATTTTCAGTGAAAAATTGTGGTGGAATTTTAATGGGAATTGCGTTGAATCTGTAGATTGTTTTTGGCAGGATTGCCATTTTTACTATGTTTATCCTACCTATCCAAGAGCATGGGAGATCTTTGCATTTCCTGGTATCTTCTTTAATTTTTTTCTTTAGAGCCACAAAGTTCTTATTATAGGTCTTTTACTTGTTTGGTAAGCGTTACACCAAGATACTTTATGTTGCTTGTGGCAGGGTAGGGCACAGGGGTGGGGGGGCAGGCTCACAGTGGGGATGGGTGGGGATGTATCAGAGCTCCAAGGGTGCTCTCGAAGGGGACAGGAATAGGAGCAGCTGTATCAGGGGCCAACACAGGGGCTTGGGTGTTGGAGGACGATTAGCATACTTTTCTTCCCTGACTTTGTTTACAAGGATGTGCTCTATGTCTATGACCTGTATTTCTTCTCCTTTCTACATATTATTCAAACGTTTAGACTTTATGTACTGTCTTTGTGCCTGAATAATTCTTCTTCTTTGCTGAAGTCATTGATACCTTCTTCCTTGACATCCAGACTGGAAATTCTCTCATATTTTCTGAGGTTGATAAGGCTTGACTATGAAATTTTTGTTTAATATCTACTATTTTAATTTCCAGTTTATATTCATTTTGTGTTTTCATTGATGATTCTATTTTTTATTACTTTCAAATTTTAAAATTTCCATCATTAAAATAAACTGTTTTCAAACTCTCCTGTGTCATTTGTGAATAACCTCTTTAAGGGTATTATTGAATGGCCACTCTCTCTGTATTTACTGTATATTGTAAATGAAATCTAAGCTAGATCATTCAAATAGATGAACCAGATCAAGGGAATACAAGTAATAGAGGAAAGGAATTAGTCAACGTCTCCTTATTTTCAAGTGATAAGATTTTTATATACAAAATCCCCAATGACTCTACCAGAAAAAAAAAAATCTACAACTAAAAACACCTTCAACACAAGAGAAGGATACAAAAGTAACACAAAATCCAGTAGCCATTCTTCACCGAAATTTAAAAACTGCAAAAAAAAAAAAAAAAAAAAATGAAAATACAATAAGGAAAACAATACCTTTCACAATAGCTTTCAAAACAAAATGTCTTGGTATAATTCTGGCCGAGCAATTGAAATACTTGTGTAATACAATATGTTAAGTTCTTGAACAGACAAATAGGTCAAGGCACCACAGATTGGAAATATCTCCCATGCTAGCTGACCACTAGAATTAATATCGTGAAAATGGGCATCCTACGAAAGTAATTTACAAATTTATGCAATTGCTTCCACCATCCCTCAGATCCCTGCTCCTCAGTTGTCTTTTTAAATAAAGCAGGTCTCCCAGGTATATAAACCTAGCACTGCATAACAGCATATAAAAAGACTATGTAGAGACTCTTATTTCCAGGCTATTGAGGCACCCTAATAGGAGGAAAAGGATCAAAAGAGCAGGCAAAAGAGCCAGAGACAGCCTCACTCCCACTATTTAGGAGTCTCCACAAAACCTCAAACTAAACAGCCACAACATTTCTGTAAAGACCTAGCACAGATCTGTACACACTCCAGGGTGGCCACTTGAGCCTCTGAACTACTATGAGCCCTGCTTAGGTTATTCTGTGGTCCTTGTTTTGCTGATGTACTGGACATCCATAGCTCCTACATTCCTTCCTCCCTCTCTTCTGTGGGAGTCTGCTGGGCATGGACTAATGTTTTCTGTGGGTCACTGCATCTGTTCTTGTAAGCTGCTGGAGGAAGCCTGTCTAGTGAATAGGGATAGGCAATGATATATGAGCATAGCAAACTATCATTAGAAACCAATTCAATAACTTTTTTCTTTTTTTGCCAGTTGTCTTTGCTTCAACCTTAGGTCTCTGTAGGATCGAGCTCCTGTTGCTGTACATTCAGGCAGTGTCAGGTGGTATGAGTATGTTTTTTCCACCAGCCTGGGTTCAAGGCTGCACCAGCCCCAAATAACACAGAGAGACCCTGTATTAGATATAATGCTGTTGGCCTGTTACTTGTTTCTTATTATCTAGCTCTGTCTTAAAAAGTAACCCATTTCTATGAATCTAGTAATTCCACATGGTCTTATCTTACTGTAGTGAAGGGATGGTGTTCTGCTCTCCTTCCTCCATCTTGGAACCCCTCCCTACTACTTCCTCCCTCCTTCTTGTCTCCTAGTTCCACATATCTTCACGACATATTGGCCAACAGTGCTCTACTCATTAACCAATGAGAGAAACATATTTACAGGATGATAACTCTCATCAGTCAGGCATGGGATCCCTGCCTGAGGTCTGAAGTTAGACCAGTCATTGGTTGGTCACTCCCACAAGCTCGGAGCCACCATTGCCCCAACACAACCTGCAGCCTGGCCAGATTGTGGGTTGAAGGTTTTGTGGCTGGGTTGGTGTCATAGACCCACCTTTATTGCCTAGCTGGTTTAGAGATAGATGACTAGGTAATGCTCTGAGTATTCCATTTCTACAAGAACTCATTAGGGTCACTCTCTGGAAGTTTCCATTACACTTAGTTTTCACATCACTTCTCAAATGCCAACCCCATTTCCAGTCATCTCACCCAGCACTCTCTCCCTCTGCCTCACACTCCCCTACATGATCCCTCCCATTCCCATCACAACCTATTCCCAATTGACCTGTAATCTATTCTATTTTTCCCTTCCCAGGGAGATCCATGTATCCCCAGTAGAGTGAAAATTAAATCCCAGTAGAGTGGGTAATTAAAATATATAAATGTTGTGAGGGTATCACAAACCCAGTTTTAAAGATGTAGTATAGAGCTATAAACCAGCATGTCACTGGAGTAAAAACATGCATGTTGATCAAGAGAGAATAGAATCGAAGAGCCTGATATTTTTCCACACAAAAAGGAAGACCTTATTTCTTTGGTGCCCATCAAATTGGATTGCTGCATGTAGAAGACTGAAAAAATCTATATCTGTCTATCAGTTCAAAACTCAACTCTGGATGGAACACCGACCTTACCATAACACCAAATACTCTGGATTAGAGGGGGGACCTATGGACCAGATTTGAATTCATTTGCACAATGAAGGTCTTTGACAAACAGCAAATGAATGAAAGCTCATGCACCACAACGTCTTCTGTATAGCAAACGACAGCATCCTTCAAGCAACTGACAATATATAGAAATCCTTGACAATTATACCTCTGATAATAACATCTCAACAAAGAAGAGTACAGAAAAATAATGAAACAAATTATCCAGTTTAAAAAAAAATGTGGCACAATGAGCTAGTACATTAGAAACCATTGACTGTGGTTGTGATG
Organism: Phodopus roborovskii; assembly: GCF_943737965.1. Taxonomy (NCBI): domain Eukaryota; kingdom Metazoa; phylum Chordata; class Mammalia; order Rodentia; family Cricetidae; genus Phodopus; species Phodopus roborovskii. Next base: position 95,014 of record NW_026126656.1, read on the forward strand.
CCATGATCAGACTTAATGCAGGGGGAGTGGAGTAGGGGTCTTAGTTATAGCACAGAATAATGTGTCAAAATGTGTTGACTCCTCATGTGAGACCTCACTGTTAGGGAGGAGTGAATTGGGGATTGGATGGGGCAGATGAGGAGGAATGGGAGCCAGTAGGCAGAACTGTGTTTGGAATGCAAAATTAAATTTAAAATCAGTAAAGTAATATTTTAAAATGGGGCACAGAACTAAGTAGGTATTTCTTTTTAAATTTACATTATAATCAAGCTTTTTTTATATGTCAATCCCAGGTCCTTCTCCCTCCCCTCCTTCCATGCCCTCCAAATCTATATCCCATCACCTTTCTGCTCCTCAGGGAGGATGAAGCCTTCCAGGAGGGGTTATTTAGAGTCTGTCATATAATTTGGAATGGGGCATAGGCTCTCTGCCATGTGTCTAGGTTGAGAGAGTATCCCTCTATGTAAAATGTGCTCCCCACCCCCACAAAATTGGTATACTAAGAATAAATACTGATCCACTACCAGAGGACCCAAAGATTTCTCAGGCCCCCTAACTGACACCCATCTCCAGTGGGTCTGGCTCAGTCCTATCCTGCTTTCCCAGCTATCATTCTGGGATCCATAAGCTCCCGCTTCTTCAGGTGAGCTGTCTCTGTGCATAGTCTTGACCCCTTTGTTTATCACTCTTTCCTCTCTGCAACAGGAATCCAGGAGTTCAGCTCAGTGTTTTGCTGTGCATGTCTACTTGTTTCCATCAGCTACTGGATGAAGGACACAGGATGGCATATAAGGTAGTCATTATCACTGAAGGGCACTTAAGATAGCCTATCCGCTGTTGCTTAGATTCTTACTTGGGGCCATCCTTGTAGATCTCTGGACATAGACCTATTGCCAGATTTTTTTATCTTATAATGGCTCTCTCTACTATGGTATCTCTTTTCTTGCTCTCCTGTGTTCTTTCCCTGACTGAATCAACCTCCTCCCTCATGTTCTTCTCTAACCTCTTTCTCCTTACTCCCTCACCCCCTCCATGCTTCAAATTTGGTCAGGAGATCTTGTTCCTTTCCCCTTCTCCAGAAAACCATGTATATCTCTCGTAGAGGCCTCCCTGTTATCTAACTTGAATCCAAAAAATAAAAAACAACAAAGACAGTTTATGCCTGAGAGGTGTGGAGAAAGGAAGCACTCCTCCACTGCTGGTCAGAGTGCAAACTCATATAGTCACATTGGAAATCAGTATTTCATTTCCTCAGGAAAACTGAATTCAGTCTACCACAAGATCCAGCAATTCTACTCTTAGACCTATACCCAAAGAATGCCCATTCATACAAAAGGGTATCTGTCCAACTATGTTCATAGCATCATTGTTGTAATAGCCAGATCCTGTAAGCAATCTAGATGCCCCTCAACAAGAGAATGGATAAAGAAAATGTGATACATTAACACAATGTTTTACTACTCAAAACAAAACAACAACAAAAACATAATGGAATCTGGGTATAACAGGAAACCATCCTGAGTTAGGTAACCCAGTCACAAAAAGAAAAACATGATATGAACTCACTTACATATGGAATTTAAGCAGATCTTTCTTAAAAGATGAAATCCAAATGGCTGAGAAACAAAGAAATGTTAACACCCTTATTTTATCACAGAAATGAAGATTATGATACTTTGGAATTCTTTGTAACACCTTTAAAAATGGACAAGAGCAATAAAGCAATGACAGCTATTGCTGGAAGGAAACACTCACTCCGTTCCCATGGGAGAGAAAACTGCTCTGAGCACTCCAGAAATCAGTGTGCGGGTTCCTCAGGAAGCTGACCATGGATCTAGTCTCACCTCTCTTGGACATGGACCCAGTGAATACTGCAGCCTATGACAGACATTTGCCTAACCATGGTCGTGGTTCTATTAATAACATTCACTACAGGAAACAGCATATATATCAATGATTTATGAACAGATATTGACAAGTCGTACTTTTAGATAATGGAATACTATACAGCTGTTCAGAACAATAGAATTATGAATCTGCTGGTAAATGAATGGAGCTGGATAAAATAGTCCTGAGTGAGGTAACCCTGATGCGAACTACAAATATCTGTTTTTTTTCTTAGGTGTTCATGTTAACACTGATGCTCTTCAAATGTGTGTTTCAATCTGAACAGACATAGAAGCAAAGTACATAATAAAACACAGGGCAGAGGACAGGATTCCCCAAAGTTTAATAAAAATGTAATAGTATCCTAAAAAGGTAACGGGAAAACTCAAATAGGAAGACAAATGTGAGACTAAAGTGATGGCAGAGTAAAGGGCAGGGGGATATAGACAAAGACAACTTACACAAAGAGACAAGTTTGTAAGAAAGCTCAGAAAATATAATGCTCCCAAAGGTAATGATGATCCTGCAAATCTGGTGCACAACTAGTATAAAACAAAATGGCTCATTTTTATAATATGTTTGTGCATGTTTTGCAAGCATAATTGTGTGTGCACTGAATGTGTGTCTCCTGTATATAGAGGCCAGAGATGCACCAGAGTACATGAAATGGACTTATAAGCAGTTACAAGTTTTCATGTTGATCCTGGAAACAGAACCCAGGTCTTCTGCCAGAACAGCAACTGCTCTTAGCACTGTGTCATCTCAAAAGCCATATATCTACTCAGTATTTAAAAAGTTTCTTTCTGTTAGTATTTCTTCTTATTTTACATATAGATCCAAGTCCGTTTCTTCCTACCATGTACCCCAATGCCCTACCCCATCCCATCACCCCGCAACTCTACAAGGAGGGTGATGCTGTCCAGGCATTTAGAGTAGGGTCAAGGCCCGGCCTCCTGCCTCTAAGCAAAGAGAGTATCCAATCCCCACAGAGTAACAGGAATGGGCAGCCAAAATCCTTTCCTGTACCAGGGAGACATCCTGGTTCCATGTCATTGGTCCCTTAGACTGCCCATTCTTTCCTACTGAGACACGCTTTCAGGGGGTCTGAGTCAGTCCAATCCTTTTTTCTTAGCTTTGAGTCTGGGGTCCACGAGCTTCCCTTGTTTAGGTCAGCTCATTCTGTGGGTTTCTGTAGCTTGCTCCTGACCCTTTTTCTCATCACTCCTCACTCTCTGCAATTGGACTCACACAGACATAAGCTATTCGCAGTATAGGGTTTGCAGTACCAGGCATTGAATCCTTCCTGTGACACATGTGTCACATCCAATATGAATGTGCTTAGTTATCCACACAGCTATCATGACACTACAGCACTAGTTGGCCTAAGTTGCCTAGAAATTCATGTTGTAGCATCAAAGGTCCAGGACTGAGGGAAATCACTGTTGGTTTTATGCTACCAGTGATCACTATCACACCTAACTCTGAAATCAGGCCAGTATGGAGAGATGGAGAGTTTCATGGTCACTTTGTTTGCATGACATTGAAAATCAACCAAAGTGTGTGGTAAACACAGCAGTAGATTTTTTTCATTTTATGCATGTCGGGTATTCTGGATCTGTTGCAATTGGCTGTGTTGCTTTTGAAGCCTTCCTGACAATTAACTCATAAGGAGTTATCTCATCCCTCTTTTTAGAGATTCGAAAATAAAAAAAGAAAAGAAAAAGAAAAAGAAAAAAAGAAGAAAAAGAAAAAAATATCTTCTGAAGCAGAGATGTGATTGCTTTCCACGTACCACTGAGCAAAGTCTTTTCCTGTGGTGAGATATCCACCTGCCCACACCTGTTGCTCTGAGGGGGTGGATACAGATGCAGACATGACTTGGTGGAACTAGGTCTGGCATCGGGAACTCTGGATCATACAGAGGCATCCTTTGGACTGGAAACTGCTGGTGTTCATCTGTCTCTTTTGTGAGTTATATTTCCCTGAAGAAATATCTATTCTTCCTACCTGTCATCCCCAATCCTTATCTTTCCCCGATATCTGGTGTCAGAATGGATCCAGATTGGCACTGGCTCCGGGAAATTAGGTCACACCCAGGTGGCAGCAGCCTGCTTCCCTGAACCCAGGCTTTCAGCAGCACAACAGTGCCCCCAAGTTCTGTGGTCTCCTTGCTCTAAGTGCTCACAGGTGCCTGTGTTGCCAAAAGCTGCCTGCAGCTGCCAAGTCTGTGCTTTCCCCACCCTCTTTCACCACCACCACCACCAGATGCTCTGACCGCCGCCTCCCAAAGCTGTTAGGGGCACTACACTGCCTGCTCTGAGAATTAAGCCTCTAGCAGGTACAGATAATTGTTATGCCAGGGAACAAGGAGGCAGAGCACTGGGTGGGATTGCAGCCTTCCTGCAGCTGGCACAAGTCTGCACTGCAGTTTGGTGCCTGTTACACCACTGCCGTCCCTCTCAACCCCCACGTTGCGCTGAGTCTGTGCACAGAGCAGCAGTCTCTGCTTCTACAGTCCCAGTCATTTACAGGAAGCTTCATTTCACTCTTCCATCTAATAACATTTGTAGACATTAACAGGGAGGTTATCATCTGCTAACAGATACCATTTGGTTGTACACTTGTGCCACCAACTGGCCATCTGTAATTACTGCAGTTTTAGATTGCAACCAAACAGGATCCTGCACCAACTACTCTGCAGGCTGGAATCTTTCACCTGATCCACAGCAACAGCATCCTGATATGGTAATTGCAACATCCTTCACAATTTAAGTCTATAAATTAAATGAGATCAATTGTTGCATACCAATGGAAGATAATCTTACGATTCAGGACGTTGGGAGTCTTTTGTTTTCATATATGGGAGGAATTTTAGCAGAAGAAAACCATGATTTCACCAGTGTATACATTTTTTCTGATGATAGCAAGGGGTGTCATGGTCAATACAGTACTTTTAAAATGTATTTAATTTTTCTCATTTTACATATCAATCCCAGGACACACTCCTTCCCTCCCTCTCTCTCTTCCTCCCTCCCATACCGCTAGACAACCCTCCCATCTCATACCCACCCAACATCACATGTAGAGTGATGCCTTCCTGGAAGCGTCATCTAAATATGTGAAGTCATTTGGACTAGGGACTAGGCCCTCTCTCCTGCCTCTAGTTTATGGGAATGTCCCTCCATGTGGAACGTGCTCCCAAAATCTTTTTGTGCACCAGGGATACACCCTGTGTCCACAGTCAGAGGTCCTTTAAGTTGCCCAGGACTTCTATTTGAAATGTGCCACATCTTCTTTTTCTTTTCTTCAGTTGAGGGGCATCTAGGTTGCTTCAAGGTTCTTGCTATTACAAATAATGCTACTAGGAACATACTTGAACAGATGTCTTTATTACATGGATGTGGATCATTTGGGTATGTGCCTAAGAGTGGAATTGCTGCATCCTGTGGTAGACAGATTCCCATTTTCCTGAGGACCCGCCATACTGATCTCCAAAATGGCTGTACATGTTTGCATTCCCTCTGGCAGCGGAGGAGTGTTCCCCTTTCTCCACATCCTCTCCAGCATAAGTTGTCATGGGTGTTCCTAATTTTAGCCATTCTGGCAGGAATAAGATGATATCTCAGAGTTGTTTTGATTTACATTTCCCTGATAGCAAAGGATGTTAAGCACTTTCTTAAGTGTCTTTCAGCCTTCTCGATTTCCGCTATTGAGAATTCTCTCCTCAGTTCTGTACCCCATTTTTAATAGGGCAATTTGGTGTTTTTTGACTAGTTTCTGGAGTTCTTTGTATATTTTGGAGATCAGCCCTCTGTGAGGTGTAGGATGAGTGAAGTCTGTGGACTTATGTTTCGTCTTGTCATCTGTGTCCTTTGCTTTACAGAAGCTTCTCAGTCTCAGGAGGTCCTATTTATTAATTGTCGATCTCAGTGTCTGTGCTACTGGAGTTATGTTTAGGAAGCAGTCTCCTGTACCAATTTGTTCAAGACTATGTCCCACTTTCTCAGAGGTTTGGTGGCTGGATTTATGTTGAAATCTTTGGACCATTTGGACTAGAGTTTGTGCATAGCGATAGTCATGGGTCTGTCTGCAGTCTTGTACACACATCACCCAGTTGCACAAGGAGGAATCTAAGAGATGCATACAAGGTCCCTCACAGAAGGGGAAAGGAACAAGATCTCCTGAGCACATTCAGAGTGGGGAAGGGGCAGTGACTAGGGTGGGAGCTAGGCAAAAGAGAAGGGGAGGAGAGGAAAGCCCTTGGGACTGGGAAGATTGAGTCAGGGGAGGAATAGATGGGAGAAAGAAAAAAAGAGAGAGATACCATAAACAAGTGAGCCATTATAGGTTTGAAGAGCAAAATGACTCTAGAGAAAAATGCAGAAACCTATAGGACTGACCCAAACTAACAATTTGAGCAAAAGTGAAAAGGATACCAGAAAAGCCCTTCCCTGATAATGAGATTGATGACTAGCTTATCCACCATCATAGAGCCCTCATCTATAGCTGGCAGAAACAGAAGCAGACACCACAGCAGAACACTGAGCCAAACTTGAATCCAGATGCAAAGAGGGAGGACAAGACCAGGTTACAGAAACACACAAAGACAGCTGACCTGAACAAGGAGGAGGAAATGGGGCCCCAGACTGCTAGCTGGGAATCCAGCATGAGACTGACTCAGAACCCCTGAACATGGGTCTCAGTTAGAAAGCATGGGAAGTCTAAAGGACCTCTGACAGTGGAACCAGATCGAATCTCTGGTGCTCAAATGGATTTGGGAGCACATTCCCCATGGAGGGTTACTCCCTTAAACTAGAGGCAGGAGGGGGGGCCTAATCCCTACTCAAAATGACTTGACAGGTATTGTAAACCACTCCTGGAAGGCACCACACCCTGTGAGTGGCAGAATGAGATGGGAAGGGGGTTGGTGAACATTGGAGGGACAGAGACAGGAAGGGAGGATATATATATATATATATATATATATATATATATATATATATATATATATATAAGCAAACTAAACAAAGACCACATATATGTTAATGTCCTACTACTGATCTATACACACTCCAGGATTGTCACTTCAGTCTCTGTGAACCACTATAAGCCCCTCTTAGTTGATTCTGTAGTCCCTGTTTTGCTGACATTCTATACATTCCTGGCTCCTCTATTCCTACCTCCCTCTCTTCTGTGGAAGTCTCCTGGCCTTGGAATAATGTTTGGGTGTGGGTCTCTGCATCTGCTCTTGTAAGCTGCTAGAGGAAGCCTCTCTAATGACTAGGGCTAAGCACTGATCTTAGAATACAGCAGACTATCATCAAGAACCAATTCACTGACTTTTTCTTCTTTTGCCAGTTGTGTTTGGTTCAACCATAGATCTCTATAGGATCCAGCATCTGTTCCTGGACATTCAGGCAGTGTCAGGCATGGCATCCCTCTCCTGGCTGGGGTCTAACGTTAGACCATTGGTGGGTCACTCCCACAAGCTTGGAGCCACCATTGTCTCAGCATATCCTGCAGCCAGGCCAGATCGTGGGTTGAAGGTTCTGTGGCTGGGTTGGTGTCCTAGTCCCATCATTATTGCCTTGCTGGGTTGGAGGAGGTGACTGGATAATGCTCTGAATCTTTCATTACTATGAGTCCTCTTTAGGGTCACTCTCTGGAAGTTTCCATTGCATTTAGTTTTCTTATCAGTTCCCACATGCCAACACCATTTCTAGTCATCTCACCCAGCTTTCTCTCCCTCTGCCCCACCCTCCCCCATATGATCCCTCCCGTTCCCACCACCACCTGTTCCCAATCCATCTGTAATCTATTCTATTTTTCCCTTCCGAGGGAGATCCGTGTATCCCCAGTAAAGTGAAAACAATTCTGGGTAATTAAAAAAAATTGTGAGTGTATCACAAACCCAGTTTTAAAGTTAGAGTATAGAGCAATACTAGTAAAAAACCAAAATGTCACTGGAATGAAAATAGGCAAGTTGATCAAGGAAGAATATAGATAAAGACTACTTATAGAAAGAGATAAGTTTGTCAGAAAGCTCAGAAAATATAATGTTCTCAAAGGTAATGATGATCCCACAAATGTGATGCACAACTACTATAAAACAACATGGCTCATTTATGTAATATGTTTGTCCATGTTTTGCAAGCAGTACTGTGTGAGCAGTGAATTGTGTTTTCTGTCTATAGATTCCACAGACTCATCAGATTATTGAGAAAAGGAGTTATAGGCAGTTACAAGTTGTCATGCTGGCCCTGGAAACTGAAACTATGTCCTCTGTCAGAACAGCCACTGCTCTTAACACTGTGTCATCTCGCCAGCCCTACATCTACTCATTTTTTTAAACTTCTTTGTTTTATTTTTATTTTTATACTTTTTTACATACAGATCCCAATTCCCTCTCCCTCCCCTGCCCTTGCCTCCCCCTTCTGTCCCAGGTCCTCAGACCACCCTCGTATCCCTTCCCCCTACCACTCCACAGGGAGGGTGATGCCTTATAGGAGAGATCAACAAAATCTGTCAAAGCATTTGGATTAGAGTCTAGGCCCCGCCTCCTGCATCAAGGCTAAGGGAGTATCCCTTCATGGGAATGGGTACCAAAAGTCCTTCTGTGTAGCAGTGATACACCCTGGTTCCACTATCAGAGGTCCCTTAGACTGGCCAGGCTTCCCTCCTGAGACCCACGTTCAGGGGTTTGAGTTGGTCCAACCCTTGCTTCCTACCTATCAGTCTGGAGGTTCATGAGCTCCCCTTGTTCAGGTCAGCTGATTCTGGAGCCTGGTCTTGAACCCCCTTCTTATCATTCCTTCCTCTCTGCAACTGTATTCCAGGAGATGGGCTCAGTGTTTAGCTGCAGATGTCTGCTTCTGTTTCCAACAGCTACTACATGAAGGTTGTAGGATGGCATATAAATTACTTATCAATCTCAATATCAGGGAAGGGAATTTAATGTAGCCTCTTCCCCCATTGCTCAGATTGTTAGTTGCATTCATCCTTGTAGTCTCGGGACATTTCTCTAGAGTCACATTTCTAGTTTTCTCTTCAAACCTATAATAAGCTCCCTCTATTATGGTATCTCTGTTTTTGCCCTCATCTATTCATGCCCTGACACAATCTTCCTGTTCCCACTTGTTCTCCTCTCCTCCCCATCCCTTTCTCCTAACTCCCACTTCACTCACTGCCCCTTCCGCCTGTTCCCAATATGCTCAGTATTTCTTGCCCATTTCTTGCCCTTTTGTGAGGGACCTTGAATGAACCTCTTAGGTCCTTTCATGTATCCTAGTTTCTCTGGTGGTGTAAACTGTAAGCTGGTGATCCTTTGCTAGGTGTCTAAGATCCATATATGAGTGATTACATACTGTGTTCATCATTTTTGTTTTGGGGTTACCTCACTCAGGATGGTTTCTTCAAGTTCCATCCATTTCCCTGCCAATTTCAAAGTTGCAGTGTTTGTTTTTGTTGTTGTTGTTTTTGTTTTTTGTTTTTCCATTGAATAATAGTCCATTGAGAAATGTACCACATCTTCTTTTTCCAGTCTTCAGTTATGGGGTATGTAGGTTGCTTCCAGGTTCTCGCTATTACAAATAATGCTCCTATGAACATAGTTGAACAGATGTCTTTGGTGAATGGATGTGAATTATTTGGGTATATTCCTAACAGTGGAATTGATGATTATGTGGTAGATTGATTCCATTTTCCTGAGGAACTGCCATACTGATCTCCAAAATGGCTGCACATGTTTGCTCTCCCACCAGTAGTGGAGCAGTGTTCCCCTTTCTCCACATCCTCCCCAGTATAAGCTGTTATTGGTGTTTCTGATTTTAGCCATTCTGACAAGAGTAAGATGGTATCTCAGAATTGTTGGTTTTGCATTTCCCTGCCTGATGGCTAAGGATGTTGTGCACTTTCTCAAGTGTCTCTTAACCATTCTGAATTCGTCTATTGAGAAATTTCTATGCAGTTGTCTCCCCCCAGTTTTTGTTGACTAGTTTCTTGAGTTCTTTGTATGTTTTGGAGATCAGCCTTCTGTCAGGTGTGGGGTTAATAAAGCTCTATTCCCAGTCTGTGATCTGCCATTAGGTCATGTCACTGTTTCCTTTGCCTTACAGAAGCTTCTCAGTTTCAGGAGGTCCCATTTATTAATTCTCAATCTCAATGTCTATGCTACTGGTGTTATGTTCAGGAAGTAGTCTTTTCTACCAATTTCTTCAAGGGTACATCCCACTTTCTATTCGAAGAGTTTCAGTGTAGCTCCATTTATGTTGAGGTCTTTGATCCATTGGGACTTATGTTTTGTTCATGGCGATAGACACGTGTCTATTTGCAGTCCTACACACCATCATCCAGTTGTGCCACCACCATTTGTTGAAGATGCTTTCCACCTTACATTATCTAATTTCAGGTGTTCATAGGTGTGTGGGTTACTATCAGGATTTTCTATTCAATTCCATTGGTATACATATCTATTTTTGTGCCAATTCCAAGCTGTTATCAGTACAATAAGCTTTATAGTAGAGCTTAATGTTGGTGATGGTGATTACTCCTATTGTTCTTTTATTGTACAAGGTTGTTTTGACTATCCTGGGTCATTTATTGTTTCATATACAGTTGAGTACTATTCTTTAAAGGTCAGTGAAGAATTGTGATGGGATTTTGATGGGGATTTCATTGACTATGTAGATTGTTTGTGCTAGAGTGCCACTTTTATTATGTTTATACTGCCTGTGCAAGAGCATTGGAGATCTTTCTATTTTCTACTATCTTCTTTAGAGACTCAAACTTCTTGCTATATAGGCCTTGCTATATAGGTCTTTCAATTGCTTGGTCAGCATTATCCCAATATATTTTACGTTGCTTGTTGCTTTTGTAAAGTGTGATGTTTCTATGATTCTTTCTCAGCCTTTTTATCATCTGTATACAGTAGAGCTACTGTTTATTAGAGTTAATCTTGTATCCTGCTAACTTTCTGAAGGTGTTTATCAACTTTAGGAGTTCCCTGGCAGAGTTTTTCTGGTTACTTATGTAAATTCTTATATCATCTGCAAATAGTGACAGTTTGACTTCTTCCTTTCCAATTTGTATCCCCTAGATCTCCTTTTGTTGTCTTAATGCTATAGCTGGAATGTCAAGTACAATACTGAAGAGATATTGAGAGAGTGGACAGCCTTGTCTTGTTCCTGATTTTAGAGGAATCATCTTAAGCTTCTTTCCATTTAGTTTGATGTTGGCTGTTGGTTTACTGTATATTGCTTTTATTATGTTTAGATATGTTCCTGTTATCCCTGACCTCTCCAAGACCTTTATCATAAAATGGTGTTGGATTCTGTCAAAGGCTTATTTAGCATCTAATGAGATGATCATATGCTTTTTCTTTTTCGGTTTGTTTATATGGAGGATCACATTTTTAATTTTCGTTTTTTGAACCATGCCTGCATCCTTGGGATGAAGCCTTCTTTGGCATGGTGTATGATTTCTCTGATGTGTTCTTGGATTAGATTTGCCATTATTTTATTGAGTATTTTTCATCAATATGCATGATGGATAATGGTCTCTCATTTTGTTTCTTAGTTTTGTCTTTGTGTGGCATGGGTAGCCTCATAACAAGGGTTTAGCAATGAACCTTCTCTTTCTATTGTGTGGAACAATTTGAGAAATATTGGTATTAGCTCTTCTTTGAATTTCTGGAAGAATTCTGCATTGAAGACATTTGGCTCTGTGCTCTTTCTGGGTAGGATTCTTTTGATGACTGCTTCTATTTCATTAGGGGTAGTAGGTCTATTTGTTTGCTTATCGGTTCTTCATTTAATTTGGGAAAGTGATAGCTATCCAGAAATTTGTCCAATTCCTTTAATCTTTCAAATTTTGTGGAGTATAGGTTTTCTTTCTTTTTTTTAGATATATATGACCAAGTCCATTTAAATGAAAACAAACACAATTTTTTAGATAAATATCTTCCTAGATTTTATTGTATTCTTGTTTAAAAACTTACAGGAAGAAATATAGAAATTCACACTGCAACATAATATATGATAAAAACATGCAACATTGTTCAACTGGAAAACATGCAAAATGTTACTACTAAATCAACAAGGAGGAAGAACATTCAATTGAATTACATTAAAGAAATGAGTTTAATAATTCACAAAACTAATTTTTCAAACGTGTTTCAATTTTAACAGTAAGACAGGATAAATAGAGATGATGAATGCCACAAACAGGCAATGTGAATAATGGACAATTAGGAACATGGGCATGAAAACAGTCATCGATGTAACTTAGACCAATCAGGGAAGGCATACACACTGGACACATCACTACCTAACCACATAACCCTCAATCTCAGAAAAAAACACTGACCAGCAATTTCCATGCTAAATCCAATTCTGACTCAAGGGCAGTTTTCCTTGAATTTCTTCCATGGATGCCCTGGGTTTCTCTTTCAGAGCTACTGTTTCAATTTGCAGTCTGACCTATCCCTGAGCATTTGACCTTCACCTGGCTCCATAACTCAAAGTACTCAGTATAGCTTCCTTCACTTTGTGTGTCCACGGAGATTACACACTTTTGGAATTGACAGTTTCTTGTATGGCTGCGAAGCATCAGGTCTTAGAACAAACATCCTTGAAGGAATGTAGATCAGTGGATATAACTGGGCAGAACCTCTTACAGGAATGCAAAGAGATCCTTCTTTCTCCCCTATATAAATCTACACTCCAAATTCACCTAGGCTCTGGATCTCCACTAAAAATTCAACTAAGATCTATCACAGAAGGATGATTGAAAATGACAGGACTATATTCTAAGAGAGTTATGATTACAAAGACAAGAAATGTTTTCATTGCAACTTCTATGTTTTGAGTCATGAACTATATGAGGTAGTATAGATTGGCCATTACTTTCCATGTGGTAATGTCACCAAATCCAACAGGACAGACAAAGTGATTAAAGTGATCTTACTATGTTACAAAACAATCCTTTGTCACCATCCAAAGGTGGATCGTTGTGGTGCTCAGTGTTAAGGAGGCACTCATCCTCTATTTCAGGATTCAATGTCCAGTCCGCTGTCAAGAAAAAAACCCACACTTTTAGGAAACAAAATAATCTAACAGATCCAACAATATTATTATGTGAGTTGTCACTACAAGGCAGCTTTGCAATTAACAGATTCAATCACCCATAAGAAGTCACTGTCCAAAAACAACTTGCAAACTAAGGAACACAAACACCTTCCTAATACAGATAAGCTCCGTTGCCAGAAGGTGAATGGTCAAGACCATGAGGCTTTCCATAGAAATTCCTGACTCCATGAATGTTTGACTTCTACATTTGAAGGAATTGCAAGGGCACATTTATTATGTGGCTTCCCTATTGTCTCTCAAAGGACACCAAGTCTTTAAGATTTCACCATCACTTCATCAGAACTTTGCTCAGGATGACATTTATTTTTCTGTCAGTGTCAATTTTCTGACATTTGAAGCTTCCTTGTCAAAATCCTGGCCTCAGGGCACAGGGGAGACAAGGAAGCTCTTCTGGACTATATGACTTACCTCACCTCCATAACAGAGGTATTGTGATTGTTTTCAGTGGCGCTATCCCATCAGGTGATTCAATTTGGACTTCACAATGAACATAGGTCGTTTTAGGTTGTTTTTCTGTTTGCTCTGAATTTTCCTTATTCTCAACTTTTTATACATTCAAACCCACACACATGTATCCTATGACGAGTTTGGTGCTGCAACTTTTCCAAATTTACCATATATTATATCGTGTTGACAAGATACTCATTAGTGGATTAAGTACCTTCCTCCGGTATTCGACCAACACTTATTGCCACTAGTCTTTCTTTGTTGGATTGTCGAATCTCAGGCATACCAATGTCGAAAGCATTTTCATGATATCATGAAGTCTATGAAAGGGACATTTAGAATAGGTTTCAGTTAGGATGCTTTCTATACTTGAAAACAACTTGATTTGTCATTTTTAGAATATAAGACTTGATAAAATTGGGAGTCTAAAGGGACACAAAGATTATCCTAGGGAATTCTCATCTTTCAAGAGAGGTGAATCTCTATTATATCCTAGCTCCTGCTTATGATTGAGGAAACACCGGAAGGAAAGAATACAAAAACAGAGTTCAACTAGACAAACCAAGGTAATCATCTCTGTTCATTCTCCTAAGGATATGGTACCTTTTTCTACTAATGGGCTTTGGCATATTAATCAAACCCATTACTGTACAACTCTTTGTGAAATCAATTGCAGGAGAAAAAATGTATGAGACAGGAGACCCAAATTCCTAGATGCATAAAACGAGTTTAACACACCAGGCCACAGGACACCAGATGACACTCAGGAGATAATGACACTGCCACTCAACAGAGAGCTGAGCTATAAGATCAAGAGCCCTCTGGCCACCAGGTTGATATGTGGCAGATGGACTGGTCTCTAACATATAAGGCAAACCTTCCCTATGAAATGCTGGATTCATCAGGAACATAAAATTTGACTGTTGAGATCCCTGTTTAGAGCTACATAGTGGCTATAACTCACACCGAAGCCATTTTTACAAGAGAAACTTAGTCACTAACAACAAAGCCTAATCAAAATGATAGGACTAGTTTCTAGGACAGCTACAAAGGACAAAGACATGAAATGTTTTCTGTGCGAAATCCAACACTTGAGTCGGGAATGTATGAGGTAGCTTAGAAATGGGCATTACTTTTCAGGTCGTGATATCATCAAAGCCAATAGGACTAAGTGATTAAGGTCAGCTTTCTACCTTACAAATCTGTGCATTCGATATTTCATCAGAATAGGAATGTGCTTCTATGGGGTGCTTGGTGCTGAGCAGCCATCTGTGCTCTATTATCGGGATAAATGACATGTCCCTGAGGAAGAAGGATACACAACGAATTTAGAAAAAGAAACACTCTCATGGAACCTAACAATAATTTCACATTCCTTGTCTCTAGAAGACATCTTCGCAATTGTAGGTTTCAACCCTCATAAGAAATCACTGCCCATTCCAATCCTAAGAACAACTTGTGAACGTGGAAATAACTATACATGCTGTGTTGCCACAAGGTAGATAGTCATGACCATGGAAGCTTTCCTCAGAAATTCCTCACTCTGAGAATGTTCCCATTCTTCCTTTAAAGGACCTTCAAAGGCACATTGGTTATCTGCCCGACCTATTGTCTCTAAAAGGATATCTAGTGTTGAGGACATCATTAATCACTTCATCAAAACTTTGCTCAGGATGTCATATAGTATTCTGTCCCTATCAGTTTTCTGACATTAGATGTCTTGCTGTATTTCTCCTTGTCAAAATCCTGGCCTCGGGGCACATGGAAGACTAGGAAGCACTTCTGGACTATATTCCTAAACACACCTCCTTAACTGGTATTGTGATTATTTTTGTGGTAATGTACCAGGACATGATTCAATTTGGAGCTCCCCATGAACACGGGTCCCTTTATCCTGTTTTGTTTTGTGTTTTCTAAGTCCCACATTTTTACTCCTTCCGCCCCATACACATGTATTCTGTAATCAGATACTTTGACAGTTTGTTTCTGGTTTTTTTTTTTTTTTAATACAAGATATCCTATATTACAATCCAGATAATTTTGCAGACATGACACTTTGAATAGACTACAAACCTTCTTCTGGTTTTCCATCTTCGGCCCATGCCACTGGCCTTTCCGTATTAGCTGGTGTCAGCACATCCAGCCCACCATCCTCGGCCTGCCTCATATCTGGCAGGGGATTCTGTGGACTTGTCATTCAGAACAAGTTTAGTCAGGCTGCTTTCCTTTTCTGAAAACACAGCTCAAATTGTTTTTGTCAGAATGTATGACCTGACTAATTATGGAAGACTAAAGGGAGACCTAGGTTATGCAGGACAAATCTTACCATTCCTGATTTCAAAATCTCTACATTTTCTAACACCCACTTTTGGGGAGGCAGCCAACACAAGGAACACATACACAAACAGATTTCCACCTGAATGACCAAAGTATTGATCTCTCTTGGTCCTCCTCATGAGGTTGTTGGGTTTCAACTAATGGGCTTTGAGCATATTAACCAAACAAATTCTTGCTCAGACTAGTCCTGGAATCAATGTCCTAAAGAGACTGGACAAGGATGTGTTATCATATAGGCATTTCTGAATGCCAGTCATACTGGAAGTTGGGCATCGTGTCAGCCTTCCACGCAGAATGTCACCTAGGGTGTCAGGAGAATGAGACAGAAGCTGATTCTTGACACTTGCTGAAGACAGACTGATATAAACTGAGCAAGTTGAATGAATTGCCTTCAGACACAACAAAATTATCGCGAATGCAATGAAAAACAAAACAACACCAAAATGCAGACCAAAAAAATAAAAATAACATACATTTAAGGTAAGTGACTATTCTATTTGTACTTGAAATATGTCAACCAAGATACCCAGTGGATTGGGAATAAATACATGCCATAACTCGGCAGCAAATTCATGTTTGTCTTTGAACTCGAGAATGGCAACAATCACAGACCAACATGCTTCTGGAGTTTCTGCATTGATGAAGACAGACAGTCAAAATTCTTAAGGCTGCCCTTTTGTCCAGTAGTGCTCCCCTGTTCTTGGACATTGAGGGAGTGCACACACACACTGGAGACATCTTTAGCTCTCCTGTTAGCACTCAATCTCACAAAGAACTCAACAGCAATTTCCATGCTCAATCCCACTCTGTCTCAAGAGCCGAGTCCCTTGAATTTCTCCAATGGATGTGCTGGGATCCTCTCTAGGCTCTGGTGTTTGCTCCTGCTGGGCTATCTATCCCTGATCCTTGAAACTTCTCCGGGAATGTCGCACCAAGTTCAGCGCTCCTGCACACAGGAGGCTACAGGTCACTCCATGGCAGTTTGGTTCCATCACTGAAAGTATACAACTTAGCTTCCTGAATTTTGAGTCTGCCTTAATCACACAGTTTTGGAAGTGACAGTGTCTTGTACCTACTTGGAGCCTTATATGTAGAACAAATATTCCTGAAGGACAGAAGATCAGTGGATCAGAAGATGTAACTGGTGAGAAGCTCGTCCAAGAAGGAAGGAGATCCTTCTTTCTTCTGATTAGGAATCTCTACCCCAAATACACACACACACACACACAGGTCCTGATGAGAATAACTGAAACTCAACCCACCACAGCAGCATGGCTGCTCACAAAATAATAAACTGGCACAGGAAAGGACTCTCCGCACAGATCAGGAATATATGAGAAAGGAGACCCAATTCCTAGATGAATAAAACAAGGTTAACACACCAGACCACAGGACACCAGATGACACTCAGGAGATAACGACACTGCCACTCAACAGAGAGCTGAACTATATGGTCAAGAGCCCTCTGGCCACCAGGGCAATATGTGGTAGATGGCCTGCTCTCTAACATATAAGGCCAACTTTCCCAGTGAAATGCTGGATTCATCAGGAACGTGAAATTTTACTGTTGGCATCCCTGTCATGAGCTACATAGTGTCTATAACTCACACCGAAGACATTTTTAGAAGAGAAAATTAGTCTCAAACAACACAGTGTAATCAAAACGATAGGAATAGATTCTAGGATAGCTACAAAGGACCAAGACATCAAATGTTTTCTTTGCGAAATCCAACTTTTGAGCCGGGAATGTATGAGGTAGCTTAGAAATGGACATTACATTTCAGGTGGTGATATCATCAAAGACAACAGAAGTTATTAAGGTCAGCTTTCTACTTTACATATCTGTGCATTCAATATTTCATCAGAATAGGAATGTGCTTTGTTGCAGTGCTTGGTGGTGAGCAACCATCCATCCTCTATTATCAGGATCAATGGCAAGTCCCACTGTGGAAGAAGGATGTACAATGAATTTGGAAAAAGAAACACTCTAATGGAACCTAACAATAATTTCACATTCCTTGTCTCTAAAATTCATCTTCGCAATTGAGAGTTTCTACCCTCATAAGAAATCGCTGCCCATTGCAATCCTCAGAACAACTTGCAAACATGGGAATACCTATATATGCTGTGTTGCAAGAAGGTGTATAGTCAAGACCATGGAGGCTTTAGCTAGAAATTCCTCACTCCGTGAATGTTCCCATTCTTCAAAGACACAGTTGTTATCTGCCTGCCCTATTGTCTCTCAAAGGACATCTAGACTTGAATACATCACTAATCACTTCATCAAAACATTGCTCAGGATGCCATATAGTTTTCTTTCCCTGTGAATTTTCTGACACTTGACATCTTGCTGTTTTTCTCCTTGTCAACATCCTGGCCTCGGAGCACATGGAGGACTAGCAAGCACTTCTGAACTCTATGAATAACCACACCTCCTTAACTGGTATTGTGATTGTTTCTGAGGTACTATCTCAGGAGATGATTCAATTTGACCACCATGTCGATATATGATAGATGGCCAGTTCTCTAACATATAAGGCAAACCTTCCATTTGAAAAGTGGGATTCATCAGCATGTGAAATTTGACCGTTGGGATCTCTGTCATGAGCTACTTAGTTGCTATATCTTCCAACGAAGTAATTTTTACAAGGATAATTAGTCACAAGCAACAAAGCCTAAGAGAAACGATTGTACACCATCACTCAATAAGACAGTAAACCCATTGTCCAACAGAACTATGTGACTGAGGACCCTGTTTCTTCCTTTAGGACACTGGATGCATCAATACTGTGAAATTTGTCTCTTTACTTTTTCTATTCTATAGTTTGCAATGAATTACTGGGAAGCAACTTTTACGTTGGAAAACTGATTTCTAAATCCTGAAAGACACTATGAAAATATGTGATGAAGTGTTTTCATTATAATAGCAAACTATTGTGTCACTAGTTATATTAGATAGTTGAAAAAGTACATTACTTTAAAATTGCCATACCCTCAAATCCAACACCAATATGAATAATGTCAGCTTAATACTTTACATACCCATTTTTCCGGATTTGATATTGTGTCATAATATTCTTCATCATCTTGTTCAATTTGGTCAATGTGTTCATCTAGACCACAGTGAATATATTATTATCTAGTGGCTAACACACACACACACACACACACACACACACACACACACACACACACACATGCCCATTCTTAATTTATAAACAAACATAATAGTCTATCAGGACGTAACAATAATTTCATGTCAGAATAGACTGCAGTACAATTTCATTTAATAGTTTCAATTGTACATATAAATTAGCAATCTTTTTGAATACTGGAAAAAAAAACTTCAATCATACAATCACCACCCCTGCCCTCACATGACATCACTGAAGATGACTTCCCTAGAAATTTGTGACTTTGTGAATGTATACATTCTTCATACAAGGATAAGCTGGGAAAGAACATACTCACGTTCTTGCCTTGTTGTGTGTCTAAAAAAAATTAAGATTTGAACTTCACTAAACACTTCATTATAAAGTTTCTTAGGAGAGCACATATTTTTCTATCTGTATCCTATGTTGACATTTTACCATTCTAAAACCTCTGCTGCTCCATAGTTCACTTGTGGCACATTTTAGATTATAAACCCTTCTGGAAGATATGCCTTTTCCCACTCCCATAGGAGAGGAATAATTTTGTTTTGTTTGGTGCTAACAAAGGAGATTACAATATTTGCAATTCCTACCAAATGTCTGCTGTTTTAGATAGTGGTTCTTATTTAGAGATCTATGATCCTCCAGACTTATCCACATGAATTCTATAATCTATTTGGATGATGCAACATGCCCATGTTTTATTATCAATTAACATCTTGTAGACATGATACTTTTTAAATGGACTACATACCGTCCTCTCTAAGTCCAGATAGTGGTGTCGCCAATTGGACTTTCACATTGGCTGATAGCCCAGGTTGTCTGCAATCCTCAGCTTGTGTGCCATCTGGCAGAGGACTCTGTGAAAGAGTCATTAGTCAGGATGCTTTCCCTTTCTGAGAACACAACTCAACTTGCCATTTTCAGAAAACAACACTTGACAAATATGTGAAGTCTATAGGGAGCACTAGGTTGTTGCAGGGCAAATCTCGTCTTCAGGCTCAAGTGCATCTATACTTTTTTCTAGTTCTCCCTTATGAAGAACTAGTGACCAGAAGAAGAAACACATTTACAGAGTTCCACCTTATTGTCCAAGGTAATCATCTCTGTTCATCCTCCTCAGTATGAATTTTATTTATCTGCTACTGGGCTTTGATCATATTCACCAAATACATTTCTGCCCAGAATCTTCGTGTAAACAACTTAATAAAGTGTAGGAAATGATGTGTTACGGTACATGCTTTGTCACTGAAGCAAGTGATATTTTCCTTAAACTACTCCAATAAATATGATGTTTTTCACTTTAAAATCTCCTATCCATTTCTATATTCTGACATGTCACTGAGTGTTAGACCTGCACCTGCAATATTATTTCTTCTTCATCTTCTCAGCATAATGGAGGCTTTTGTTTATTTAGAGGCAAATTGAAATATTGAGTCTTAGCTAAAATATCTATGAAGGACAGTTGAACAGCATTTTCTAATTTCATTTCCTTCTCTGATTATAGCAATATTTATGTGATTAAGGGTTGGTCCTTCAATACAAAACTTTCAGATGGGAACAAGACTTATCTTATAGGCTGTTCTCTTGAACATACAGCACGATCCTCTTTGTACATACAAAAATTTTTATTTATTCTTCACGGGCATATTCTAGTCATGATCAGGTAAACTAGAGTATGATCTTTATTTCTATATATGTATGAATTGAACAATAATTGAGTCAGTGTCATCAGCCAAGTCGTTACTCAAACTTTTACCATTTATTTGAGGAGGAAAAAAAATCATGAAAAATACTTTCTTCTCATTATTTCAAAGAATACATTATTCCATCTTATCTTCTTAATTGAAGACCTACAAATTTCCCACTGACAAACACAAAATATATGAGCCCTTCACCTTGTCATGGATGTCTGGAATTATGACACTACAATTGTGTACATGGGAAGTATCAACCTTTCTACTAAATCCAATTCAGGCTCACTTTTTCGCATCCTCCATTCTATAGGCAGTCTTAAGCACAGACACACTGTACACTCATCATTAGATGTAGAGCATGACTGTGCCAAAATCCAACTTCCCTTCCTGATAGAAACCCTTCAGGATCGATCCAGCAACAAGCAAAGTATTCTTTAACATAATCAGTGCAATGAGTACCACACACAGGCAGCAGTTTCCAACACAGGACAGAGAAAGCATTTTAAGTAAAATCAGAAAGGAAATAGGGATAAACATTCTCACTCCTCCTCCTCAGGAAAATCCTTGAAATTGTACAGAGCAATGAGTCATGTCAAGGAAACAAACTGGACACCATCACGGAAATTCAGGCTGAAACAAGTTTTATTACCAAAGGAAACCATGCTGTACAAGAAAGATCCTAAGGACTCCAAATGTAAACACCAAAGGGTAATGAACACATTTAGCAAAACCACAGGACACAAATCCAGGCACTAAAGGAAGTAGTCTTTCTCTATGCAAATGGAAAATATACTGAGAAAGAAATGAATGAAAGGATTTCATAAAAATGGCTTCAAATGATATTAAGACGGTGAAATATAATAATCCTAAGTCAGCAAATGAGAAAAAGAAAACTTTTTTATATCTAAGCAGATGAGAGGACATTATCATAGGATGGAAAAACGGGAAAGAATAGTTGTTTAAACTCCCCATCCATCAATAAGCAAAGGAAGGATTAACAGTCTTGCTTCTCAGACTTCCCATGAAATTTTCACAAAAATCAGATAACATCATCTTGAGTTTTATATGGCAAATCCAATAGTAAGTAAAGTCAAACCAAACTGGATTGTCAAAAAAGCAAACAGCAAACGAACCAAAAACAAAACCTGCTGCATCTTTCACCGTAGCAGAATTCCAATTGCACTTACAAATAGATTAATTACTATGGTACTTGTCATCTTCATAGAAACAGTGATTGATACAGGCAACTTAGTTCTTGCATGCAATCCAGTATCCTTCAGCCACTTGAATTTTGAAAAGGATTCCAACATTTCCCACCAGAGAAAGGACAGCATCTTTAACCAAGGGTCACGATGAAACTGGGTAGACCCTAAAGACCCTTATTCGTATGCAAGGGGATCCTTCATTCTCAGGCTTTATAAATATTGACTCCAAATGTTTTTATGCTTTGTAGATAAGAACTGAAACTCGTAACATATTACAGGTGAGTGCAGGGGAGGAAACTTAACTCAGTAGCAGAGCAAAGGTCTTTCTACAAAGGACCCTGGTTTCAAACGCAAAGATAATAAAATTCACAGCTCCAAATATCCAGTTATCAAATGGAACCACACGAAACTAAACAACTTCTCATAAGACAAGGGTACCTCACTCAATAAATAGACAATCTATAGGATAGAGTCAAATAAACCCTTTCCTCAAGTTGATTTGGTCATGGTGTTTCATCACAGCAATAGCGATGGTACTAGAACAACAGGTCAATGACTACCTATCACCTTCCCTGAGAAAGGTAATAGAGATCTGTCACAACCACAGGGCATGATTCATGCAACATTTGCACACAGATTACTACTACTAAAGAAGGAAAACATTCTGAAAATGTTTGGACCCATGTGATATTTTAATGTATTCACAAACCCGTTTAGAGAGACAACACCAAGTAACTTATTGTGATGGTCTTCTAGGATACTGCAATGCTTTGAATACACGATCACATTCAGTTGCCTAGCAATGGGTGTGGGGAAACCTTAGTCTTGGCTGCCAGAGTACAGTACTACTATAATGGGAAAAATTTTGAATGTACAACCACATGGGCAATTGAACTACCCAGCTTTCAAGGCCCCATGACTATTACGGTAAAGACCCAGGCAAGGTTAGTCAAAAGTGGACTGAAGGACAAGCTCGATGGTGCCAAATGCCCATGAACCAAAGCTGACTCGGTTTTCCTCATGCCTGCCACATCCATCCAATATATGTTAAGACTTGACTTCGATGTACTTAGGGAATCTCTTTGGTTGTTTCAAAGTCGAGGAGTGGGAGTAATAGACAGCACAGCTCCCAGAGGAGAATGTTACCATTTTCTGTGGAAGTGTACATTGTGAGATTGAAACAGCCAGTGGAGAAAATGAGAACACAACAGGGATTCAATCCCATTGCCTGAGGGCTCTTCTTGGAATGAAAGAAAACATGGGGGGGTCTCCTGAATGATAAACAACTTTTTTTAATTTTATTATACATACCTATCCCAGTTTCCCCTCTCTCTCTCCATTCCTCCCTCCCTCCCTCTTTCCCTCTCCCCCACCCTTACATGCATCCCAACCACCCTCTCTTCCCATCTTCCCCCCCAGTCCACATGTAGGGTGATGCTCTCCAGGAAGTGTCAGATAAATCTGTCATTTAGAGTAGGGACTAGGACTTCTCTCCTGTCCCTATGTTAAGGGAGTATCCCTACATGGGGTGGGGGGAGAGTGCACCCAAAGTCCTTTTGTGTACCAGGAATACATCCTGGTTCCACTGTATGAGGACCCTTAGACAGCTCAGGCCTTCTATCTGAGATACATGTTCAGGGGATCTGAGTAAGTCCCATGCTGGATTCTTAGCTCTCAGTCTGGGAGCCCATTAGCTCCTCCTTGTTCAGGTAAGTTGTCTCTGTGTGTTTATACAGCATGGTCTTGTCCTCCCTCTCTGCATCTGGATTCTAGCTCAGCTCAGAGTTTAGTTGTGGGTGTTTGCTTCTGTTTCCAACAGGTACTAGATGAGGGCTCCATGATGGTGGATAATTTAGTCATTGATCTCATTATCAGGAAAGGGTATTTATGGGAGCCTGTCTACATTGCTCAAATTGTTAGTTGCAGTCAGTCTTGTTAAAGCTTTAGAAAGAGAGGCTAGGAGTGAAGCTCAGTGGTAAAACACCTGCCCAGCATATTCAGGTGCCTGGGTATAATTCCCAGCCTAACCATAAATCAACTCTGAGATAATGTCTTTTGTACTCATTGCTGCTTCTCACTAATCTACAATTTCATCTGATCCTAGGCAGACAGGGTTGGCTAAAGCACTACCATTCCAAAACTTCTTAAACAACTGAAACTATAAACTTTTGCCTGACTTAAAATACAACAGTTGTAATTATTCTGTATCTACATTGGGGTTAATTAGCCTTTTAATGTATATACTTACACTTTTCTATTTCCTGCTTGGGCATAATCCAGCGCACTCCATCTGAACATATCTAAATACCAAACATCATCTCCATTATTTAATAAAAGTCTGACTAGATGTTCCGAATCCCATTTTATTCCATACATTAAGGTCGTTCTACAATGATAGAAAGATGATTAAAGTAAACAGTGAATTGCATGTATTTTACCAATTCATTGTCTTACCATTGTGTGGAGAATTGAGCATTTAGAAACTAGACAATTATCTTGAGAGCACAAGTGTTCATCACTGTCTTCTAGGCTATGAAGTGGAAATTAGCACAAAGATTCTTGATCCTCTTGATATGTGTGTGTGGGGGGGTGGGGAGGTTAAATTAGTACACAGAATCATTTTAATGGTAATCCATGATCCAGTTAATGTTAATATGACCTAGGTCCTACTTGACATAGTTTTAAAGCTTTGGTATTATGCATGTAGGTACTGACCTAACCAAGCTAGCTCGGTCTTTCATGCCTATTTGTATGATTTCTGAGACTTTGAGGCTCTTCTACGACATGAAATAGTACCTTAGGAAAAACCTGATATCAGTAAACGTCAAAGAAGGCAATTTGAAGAAAAGTTGCCCAACAGCCTATGATTTTACTTCAGTTCATTCTTAATATACTATACCAAAAATCAAGCACTATAAAGTTAAGTTTTCACAATAATTAAATAATTGAACTAAAACCTTATAATTTACAGAAAATGATTATATGACTATCCACATGACATTCTAAATAAGACATCAGGTATTATCACAGGGGACAGAAACTTGACTCTACATCATTTTTGTATTACTCGTTGCATATAATTTTTGATCTGACATGGTTTTTATCCATATTTTTTAGTTTATCCCATTACATTTTTTATTTGAGTGACTGTTACTATTTTAGAATACAATTAATGTTTAAAAACGCAAAAGTACATACCTTTGGTATGGGTCGCAGAAATGAATATTTGCACCTGATGTTATTAGCAATGCTGCGGTCAATAAATTTTTTTTCTGGAGAGCCAGCATCAGGGGGGTCAGGCCCTCCTGTAATGAAATCAACCAATAATTCACAATGCTGCCTATTCCCCAACTGAAATGAAAACTTTATACCTGGCACAGTGAATATAAAGTTTTCCACAAAGAAGAGAGCACTAGAGATTTTCTTCACAGCAAACTGCTCATTCCTATGTTGTCATTGTAATTCTTCAATCCTGCCTACAGTTGTTGCAAGACCTCTCCAAAACTCATGTCAAACACTTTCCTTCCATGAATCTCTGTTCCTTTTACTACGTTTATCATGGTATATTAGAGTTATGTGTTTGCTTCCTTTTAAGTGAAAATTATTTTAATTGAATTAAAATCATTCCCCACTCCTATTCTTACATTAGATACTCCCCTTCCCCCACACATCTCACCTCATTTAACTCTACTTAGTACTCTTTCCAGGCTGCTTCAAGTTAGTAGCCTCTTCATCTTTGATTATCTTTACTACATATATCTATATATGTGTGTACATGTATGTATAAACATATAAATAGAACCTACTGTCTCCATAGTTATTCCGTATATGGTTTTTAGGACGGCCACTTTGCATTGAACAACCAATAAGGGGGGTTTACCTTTAAGAGAAGCAAATTCTCATTCTCCAAGCAATCAACACTTGATAATAAATTCAAAATCTAGGGATGGATCACAGTGAAAGATTTCTTCTTCTACCTTAACATGCCCACTGGTATTATTATAATTCCAGTCTTTTTATGCAGCTGTTTCTAGGAGAGACTGTTGCATGGAAGACTTCCTCATTATTCTGCCTATTACAATCTTTTCAATCCCTCTCCCTCAAAGTTTTCTGAGCCACAGACTCATGAGCTGTGATGTCGATGTAGAAGCCAACATTTCTTGGGAGCATATCTCAAAGGAACCAACCCCCAAACAAATGCCAAAGGATTTCAATATTTTGTTGAATAGGTGTAATAAATTTTCCTCTCTAACTCAGAATTTCTACCTGTATTTCAAATGATATTTGTGTGCCAGATGTATCATTTTCCATCATGAAATATGACAAAAACTGTGAAATTGTTCTTTTTCAAAATAAATAAATAACCAAAATGTGCTTCTTTGGTAAATTCCTGTTTGGCCAACCGTGTGAGCAGCAGACATTAGCATCTGAACAACTTGTTTCAGGGGACCCACGATAGCAATGCCAGTCCCTTGCTCTGAACATGTCACCAAAGAAATTGACTCAAAATAGCCGAAGCGCCATATAAACTTTGATGAATTGACTGTTTCTATCATGTTATATGATGCAAGTTGTCCTCACCCTGGAAAGCCCAAGACATGTTCCTTAAAAATTATTCAATTTAATTTTTGTTCATTTCATACATAGGTGCTGTAGTGACCTCATTTCAACCTTTCCTCACTGTCTCTCCTACTCCCCCTCTGTATCAACTCTTCTCATGCCCTCCCTACTGCTTCTAATTTTGATGACCTCTTCTTTAACCAGTATTGTTATACACACAAGCTTATCTATGCCTGCTTGTATGTGTGCATGTATACATATAACGTACTGAGTCCATTTAGCTTTGCTCATATTGTAAGTGTTAATGGCTAATGATCTAGCATTGCATAGTCAGAGTTTGTCTCTAAAGAAAACAGATTCTTTTCTCATCACCCATTGTTTTCCCAGTGATAGAACCTTGTAAGTTCCCCACCACTGTTGGCAATTCACCCTGTATTGCCATCATGTGGGCCTTATTTAGGCAAAAAGAAGACAAAGATTTCCTGAGTTCAATATTGCATTATCTTGCAACAGGCACAATAGTTCTTTTGTCCTTAGAGGCATTTGACCCCTTTTCAATGATGTTCTCTGAGCCTCAGGGATGGGTTTGCACCAGTTGGGGCTGGCTAGTCAGCAAAAGAATCTTATGTTCACATTATTGGATTCAGCAAATGGCAATAATAATACCTTACAGCATTTGAGGATCTCTTGGACTCTAGTCAACATTAATTCCAGGGGCAGTTTACCTCTCCTGCTTTGTTAAACAGTCTATTGCTTTAGGCTAGGGGGGAGACCGTTTCATCCTGTTCTTTACTTATACTCCAATACATGTGTTTAATTTCCCTGATATGATAATTCCATGAGCGAGATAGACTTCCAATATTACTTTTTAAAGCATAGATCTCAGTATGTAGCCCAGTCTAAGCTAGAAGTCATCTTCCTGAAACATAACCTCAGTCCTACTCTTGAGTTTACAAGTGTGCCATCACATCTGATCACCTGCTTCTTCAAATTCTTTTGTATCATTGCTCCAGTGTGATCAATGCTTAGGTTATAGTTCTAGGCAAGGTACAAATCAGAAATAAAGCAATGCTTTATCCATCAGTGAAAACTGAATAATCCCTGTATGTACTTGCTTTGGTACACTGCAATCACTCAGTAGCTTGCACTTGTGTGTAATGTGAGAGAAACAGTGGATGTTGTCTGTAGTGTACACAACATGTCTGACTACAAACAGGATCAACCTAATAAATCTAAAACATCTCCTAATCAGAATGGTGTTATTTATATTGAAGATAATTTTTCAGGTGTTAGATATGCATCTATGAATTGTGCATAGTAGACAATGCTCAGATACAAAGCTGATATTGAGAAATAATTTTAAAATGCCAATTAATTTCATAAATATAAAATGTCAATTAAATTCATAAATGCACCAGACATCCTAAATCTATATCAAAACACCAGGAAACAAAAATAGAAGACTCAAATAGTTACATAGGGAAAGCAGGGGGACATGAGCAAATGGGACACACTTGGATGTTGAGTATGAAAGTGTTCACTGTAGGGACTGATTCAATCAAATGGGTCCAGAGGAGAAAGGAATTGAATCTTTATGAACAAGAAGAAGTCCAGATTTCTGAATTCTCCTACAGATTGAGAGTATACTGTGTTTCTAGAAGGTAAACTGTGCATGGAGTGCACTGACTCCATAGAACTTTGGTTCGCATTTTTTTTTTTTTTTAACCTTTGCTGAATGTTTAGCAACGGATTTGTACAAAGCAAGTACTGGTAGTGCAATCAACCATATTTAACTCAAAATAAAACAGTCCCCGATATAGTGTGAAAGTGAAATGTCACCCACAGGTTCATGTGATTGACACTGTAGCCTAGCTGGTCACTATGTTGCAGGAAGCTTGTGGAAGCATTTTGACATGGATCCTTGCTCTCTGAGCTATTGTCATGTTGGCAATGTTGGGGTTAGTCCCAATATTGTCCCAGTTTCTCCAGCGGCTTTTGCTTTCAAGGCTGTGGACATGGGAGAAGGTGAAATGTAAGTTCCTGACAGGATGAACCAGCATAATTAAACTTCTGTGCTTTCTCGACCAAGACAAGATCATCCCTTGCGACACAGCAACTCTTTTCTTTCTGCTGATCCAAGCAGGAATGTTAAAACAATGACAAAATCAATATCAAGCACAAACTGTAATCCAGTCATTGGGATGGTTAGTTTCAATTGTCAAGGACACCACCTAGAATGACTTAGGAAGAGTGTTTCCATTGGGAAACTGAATCATTAGACAGACCCGTGGAAAGGTCTGTGGCCTATGTCCTGAAGCTTCTAATGATTTTACCCCATTATTGATGCTTCAGTCTTATTGTTCAGAAATAAACGTAGGCACATAACTATCCCAACACCAAGAGTTCAGTTTTCAAACGGAGTGTTTGTTTTATTTGAGTACCAAGATAAAGCTTACTTCCAAGGTAAAGTTTGCTTTCTTTTATTATTTTAAACTGGTTAGAAAAGTGGTGGAAAATATTGATAAAGTAGAAGTATTATACATGGCATACTTTGTGTTTTCATGAAGATTTGCTTTCCTACGAACAGGAAAGCTGTGTTCTCTATTACTTTTTTCAATAAACCAAGGTTATTTCTCCCATATTTAAAATCAGATTTATGAAAGTTCCATAGTTATTTTGACTACATCTACCCTTCTCTCTCTACTCCTTCCTGATCCACCCACTTTCCCTACCCACCATACTTTCTGTGCTCATTAATAGAACCCACTCACTGAGTCTAGGGATCATTGCAAAATTCTCTAAGAGACAGAGCAAGTCGATTGACCACAAGGAAACCACAGGGCAGATGTTCATATGAACTCACAGTCATTGTGACAGCACTCACAAGACTCACCCAGGCAATACCAAGTCAGCCAAACTCTTCATTGTGGAGACAGGAAGTTAGGACGAAGTCCTATCTCTAGCTGGGGAGCTATTGGCAACTGATAGCTGTGGGAGAGGGAGAGCCAGTTTTATTTAGCAGTGTGACTCCCTAGTAGGCTGACCAAACTGCAGTGGATGGTCACAAACCCAAAAGCATATGGGCTGTGCGAACTGCACTAATTTCTTGCAGTATAAAAGCATAACAACCATGTTGATGTTTAAATAAATACCAATCAAATGATTTCTAAATGTCAGTCAGGGAATACTTGAGCTTCAGAACCCAGATAATTGTGGCCCTATACATGAACTTGTGAAAGCACACAGTTCCTAAATACTTGAGAATTTAATTTAGGTAATCTTTACCTCTGACATCTCTTCCGTAGTGCTCCCTGACGCCAAAAGGGCAGCCACGATTTCAAAGCAGTCGTTGTATATGGCATGATGAAGTGCCATGTCACCGTTCACGTCTTTCAAGTTCGGATCTGCTTCTTGTTGTAGCAGAAGCAAGACTGTTTCTGTTGAGCCAGACTGTACAGCCTGTGGATGTTATAAAAAGAAAAACATTGAAAAGTCAAGTAATTCAAAACAGGCATTTCACGGCTTTCACTATGATTCATGTTTGAGTGAGATAGATGCTTTCATTTTCAGTATGAGCATTTAAGTGAAATATTTCCTGAAATTGATATATTTGAACTACCTTGACAAGTGGTGTCATTAACTTGTCGTCAACCATGTTAACTTCAGAGCCATTCATTAACAGATACTTTACAGCAGCTGTACATCCATGAAAGGAGGCATAATGGAGAGCCGTTCTGTGGGAGAAAGACACATGTTCTTATTGAAATTGTAGGATATTATGTCAGCATGTACAATCACATTTTGCAATCATTATATGACATGTAAGTCCTCTGACTCACCACGGACCAATGTTTAACTTTCTTCTAAACATGTTCATTTGCTCTAATTATTCACTATATTAGAGCACCTCACTCACTATCCAGAACGTTTGTTACAGTGGGGGGAGAGAACCCATGGCTGTTGCAGGCTAGATCAGTCATCTGTCACTCACTCATCTAGTTCTATCTGGAGCCAAGGTTCTGGCCCAGAGAGGCCTACTTGTACAGAGAGAGCATGACCTTTGGCTTGAACTCCTACTTGACTTTGCATCCTGCTCTAGGTGGCATCCTCACCAGCTATCCCCTAGTCCATCAATGCAGTGATTTCTTCATCCTTTACATGCAGATCCAAACAACTCCTCTCCCAGTGTACTATGACACATCAGTGAGGATCTTTGCAACCACTCTGCATGGGCTTCTGCACAATAGATCCACATGGTGGACATTTAAATTATTAATATTACAATGTGATGAACATTTCAAGTAAACGGCAATCCATTATCTACTTTACAAAGATTTTCAAGGTTATTTATACACTTACAAGATCCCACAATGGTGTTGGTTTGCTTTTATTTAACTTGAGACACAGTCTGCTTCATTAAGAAAACTGCAATCATTCATGCTCTTAATATGACATGCTGCCCAACTTAAGAATTTCTTTGGCTCACATTTGAACTCAACAAAAATTGGAATGTGACTGACAATTCATATTTGCCAACAATGACTGCTAACACTTAAAAGCTATGCCCTCATGCAAATATCATGGTGCCTTGGACTAGTTGATATGTGACATATATGCTTGGCATTCCTAGTCTCTTAAGCTAGATTCAAATAAATGCTAGTTTTGAATGCAGTGTAGGTAAGAGCTGTGAAACATATCAACAGCAAAGTGTAAATGCAGAGGAACTTTTATTTAGTTTTTTTTTTTTTTTTTTTTTTTTTTTTTAACGAAAATTCAGCTGAAGGTAACTTGGGATTCAAATCAGTTGGTTTGGCTCATTCTTCACCATAAAGACAGAGAATTCATAGGCAGCAGATATTTGCTATGCCTAATGGCAGTATCTAAATCTACTTTCACAAGGGAGATTAAAGACTGTGGGCCACAACAACTTGGGCCCAATTGGAAAAGCAAGATGAGTTTGCTGCTTTCTAAGTTATGAAAATCCCAGTAAGCTTTATTCACCTCTACCAGGAATAACTAAATATATCAGAAGTAACTTGCAGATAACCTGGAGCTTGTCAGCAAATGGTGCTAAGAAAATTGTTACTCATCAAGGCAGTGCTGAATTAAACCCTTCAGAATGATATGAACTAACAAGTAAGAAGCTTAAGAGAAATAACAAATCTCAGAAATCTATGAAGGTACAAGAATGACATTCCTAGAACACTAGTGAGAAACAAAGAAAATGAAGGGTGATAAGAACACAGCTATCTTTCAAGTTCAAATTCTTTGCATGATTCTTGTGTAAACGTATATATATATATATATATATATATATATATATATTATTTACAAAACATGGGTACACAGTGGTATAAAGATTAGTTGAACTATATTTGAGTAATTTCAATATATTCAGTGGCTTTAGTATAAGAAACTGTACCAGCAGTGGTAGCTCATGCCTTTAATCCCTTCACACAGGCAGCAGAGTCAGGCAGATCTCTCTGTGAGTTTGAGGCCAGCCACAAGCTGAGGGAGTTCCAGTACAAGCTCCAAATCTCTACAACAAAACTTGCCTCAAAAAATAAAAAAAAAAGAAAGAAAGAAAGAAAAAAAAAAGGCTCTATACTTGGCATCTGTACTCTCTACATGTTTATTACTTGTTATTGCATATATTGAAATGCAATTCCATTTGTTTACTATTGTATAGTCAATAAAATGCCATACATGGGGATTATGAAGTGACAGGGAACCTCCTGGGACTTTGGTCTAGTGCTTATGCTCAATAATATGACATGGACCCTCTCAGACCTCAGATGACCAAGAGCCTGCCAGCTAGAAAGCCTAGCTGGGCTCTTCCACTCCTGTTATCCTCAACAGATCCAGGGAAGGTAGGTTTTCCCCATCTCCCATCATCCCATTTCTTCATGCCCAACTCCCATCCTGAGCTTCCAAGCCCTCTTACCGCTGGTGTTTGTCTTTATGATCTATGGAAAATTTCTTCTTTTCGATGAGTCGGATAAGAACTCCGATTTTCCCTCTACAGGCTGCCAGATGAAATTTATTTTTTCCCATGTAGCGCTGCCTGTATATCTTCTCTTGACTGGACCGCCAACAACATAAGTTGTTTTGGCCAATGTCAGAGGACTTACAGAATTGTTTTGGAGTTTGCTGTTTTTTAAGACACCAGAGAGTCCTTAAGGAGGACAGCATCTTCTGTGTCCACCTTCCTCTCGGCTTAAATATTTGGGATTAAGTGTAGTCCATTAACATAAACATAAAAAACTACGTATAAAAGTGGTCTAAAACCATCCTTGTGTCGATCAAAGAAGCAACTCAAGTGTTGCCTGTTAAGCACAGATCCAAATGGTTACTTAACAATCGTTGCCAAGCAACACTGGTAAATTCTAATATGCACCTTCTTCCTCATAGGTCACAGCCCCTGAAGTAAATGGTGTCAGTGCACATGTGCAGTGTAGGTAGGCCTGGTGCCCTTGCTTGCCTTAGTTTATACTTACCATGCAAGGTCTTTATTCTTCAAATTTCAAGAATACCTTTATTCCCTACATTAATCTTAGTTGGCAGTTGCTTTGATAGTGTAAAATTCATCTGTCTAAAATTTTATCTAGGGCTTTTCACTGAAAGGTCATGTTATTTATATGAGCTGGCCTTTGTGAAAAAGACATCCTCCCTCTTCCCCCCCACCCGTGTCTTACTCTATGCCTATTTCTCTCTCATCTCCCTCTATCTCTCCTCTCTCTCCCCTTCTCTGTCCATCTCTCCTCTCTCTCCCGCTCTCTCTGTCTATCTCCATCACGCTATCTCTTTTCCTGGTTGTTGAACATAAGAGTATTTGACTCTACAATACCTTCTGATTATAGGTTCATTCCCCCTACCCTCCCTGATCTTCCTGACCAATCCACCCACACAAATCAGTCCTTTCTCCCAGTAGTTTCTTCCTTCCCCTCAATTGACCCCTCCAGTTTCCAATTTCTCCCACTCTGAGCACCACAGCTCAGGTGCTGGCAGTTCTTTGGAGACACCTCTCAATGCGCATGGGAGGCACGTGAAACTCTAGGGGAATTCTGCTCGCTAAACACTCTAAACAGCAGGAGGCAATTGAAATTAGACTAAAAAATAAATGACTATTTGTGCTCCACAACTGTTAGACACTGAGCTTATTCACAAGAAGTAAAATACAATCTATGTCTTCATTTTCTGTTTGTTTGTTTCCGTTTGTATTCCTAGAAAGAAGACTCCATAATAACATGTGAGCAAAATATGTTTCAAAATCAAGTGTGCTTAAGAATGAACAGCCAACACACCAGAAATATAAATCTGCCTTAGTTAAGAGCACAAAGAGGGAACCTTCAAGAAAAGCTTAAATGGCCTGGAAGCAGTTAAGGTCACAAAAAAAAGTGCAAATTATCACCATGAAGGTTACTGTGGAACAAATGCATTCACCTGCCCCTGACAAGCAGGGGTTTGTATCCCTTTCCATCAGTGGGATTAGATTTTCACTAACCCCACTTGGGAAGGTGAAAGAAAAAGGAAACTTGGCTATATTAGTCGGGGGACAGAATTATTAAGAGAAAAGAGGAAGTGTGACTAAAGAGATATGTTTTCTGATTTGTGTGTGAGTGTGTCTACTTGGTAGGATGACTTAAGTATTGAATTGAATTTTCATTAAAAAGCCCACTGTTTCTCTTGGGAGTTAATAAAATGGAAAGAAACCCATCATGAGAAAGCAGATATTGGAATATTTGGAACTTTTCTACTGGTAATTAACAGCTGTAAAGTCCACAGAGGCAAAAATAAAATTAAGTAGCTGAAACAATGTCCTGTGACCAGTTTCTCAGGCTAACTATTCTCTTTCATATCTTTGTTTGCTTGAAGATGCTGGCGTGTGTGCTGGGGTGTGTCTGAAATGGATGGGAGATGGAGAATAAAGCCAGTGAATGGGTCATGCTGAAAGGACAACTTTAAATGTACATAAATATTGCTGCTCTGTTCATGCCTATATTTCCTTAGAAAAGAATTTATACTGTGAAGGATAAAAAATGAACTTAGGAAAAGGAGCTGAGGAAGGAAGTCTCTTCTTCCCCTTGCTGTCTGTAAAGGAACAGAGGCTGGGAATGGGGAGATGGCACAGGTGGTAAAGCACCTACCGTGAAAGCATCAAGATCTGTGTTCGAGTCCCCACAAGATGTCAGGCAAGTTTGGACAGAAAACGAGGGTGCCTCGGGCTGCTGACCAGCCAGTCTAGCCCAGTCAG
Source organism: Phodopus roborovskii (assembly GCF_943737965.1). NCBI lineage: Eukaryota > Metazoa > Chordata > Mammalia > Rodentia > Cricetidae > Phodopus > Phodopus roborovskii. The sequence goes on from NW_026126656.1 coordinate 129,697, forward strand.
AGATTTCTAGGTTCAGTGAGAGATCCTGTCTCAAAAAGTAATGTGGAGAGGGATCCAGGGGCTCCTCTGGCATCTTCTGGCCCCTGCACTTTTTAAAGGTCTTTCAGTTCCACGATGAGCTACTCCTTCTTGGGACTCATCATGTGTACTTGAGGCTTTCTTCGAGGATTGGTGATTTTGGTTGTTCCTCTATGGTTTACATTGAGATAATAAGACTGGACAAGAATGGAGACTGGGTGAGTGAGCAAGTATTCAATTTGTACCTGAGGTGCTCAAGACTTCTGATCCATGAATGCTTCTTATAGGATGTCAGCCTAGGTGCCAATTTTTCCAGAATACATGTGTGGAAAGAAGTATGCAGAGTTTTTGCCTTTGGGAAGAACCATGCTAGTGCCACCTGGCTATGAACTCCTGACCTCATCGAGGCTTTAGCTTGAAACTTTAATTTCTTGCATTGTTCATGCTCTCCTCATTCTCCCCTCTGAGTCTGGCTGAACAGGTTGAGTTCAGTCTCCATCTCACTTGTTGGCACTTTAGTGTCTTAGGTTTGTGTGGAGCAGCTCTGTGCTCTCATCTGCTTTCCATATCTCCACAGAACCCTTCTCTCTCGTTATCTTTTTCTTTATGAGCTCATCACTTGCATTCATTTGCTGTCCCCATTAAAGCATCCAAGAAAGGGTAAGAAATAAGGGTGTACTAAGTCAAACTCTTTGAAGCAGGAGACCATGATTTGTTGGGGCACTTATTTACATGTATGTGTACTTAAAAATGGATTAGACCATGTTTGTATTTGTGCTTAAACAAACACCTTCAAATGATCTCTGGGCACAAATAGAATGTGTTCTCCATATACTCCACTCCTTCAACTACTCTTAATTCTTTCCACATGTTGGCTCCCTGTGCTGTGTGTATGTATGTTCATGTAGATGTATGCAATTATGTGTGCAGGCATACTGTTCCATACATGAGTGTAGTGTGTGTGGACTACAGGTTAAAGTTTTATGTCTTCCTTAATAGCTTTTCTCCCAGCTTTGTGGACATGGGTTTTCTCACAGAACTTGGAGTCCATTGGTTCATTTAGCTTGGTTGGGAATGTACTCCACAGATGCATCTGTTTGTGCAATCTGTACATATCTCCCAGAACTCACTGGCTATAGACACCTGTCCACATAACTGACATTCCTTGGGTATTGGGGATCTGATCTCAGGTCTTCACACTTGTGCAGTACAGTACAGTACGGGGCCCGAAGCTGTTGCTCAGTACAACCCTTGTTGACTGAGCCATCTCTCCAGCTACAACTGGAGCTTCTATTTATAGAATTTAGGGGAAAAGAAAGGAATTTCCCCAGGAGTAAATGTCAGGAAAGTTTAAACCTTACAATCATAGCCTAGTGGTATATATTGGAGGCTTTTCCCAAGCTGCGGGGCCTTCAGAACTCTGAAAGGAAGCATGAGCATGAGTGTTAGTTTTCTAGAGAGAGGCAATGGTCAAGACTCAAAAGAGTTATTGTACATGTCAGGGAGCTTGAGGCTGGAATTGATATCTTCACTGGAATTTTTGCAGCATGCATATAACCCTAGTCACAACTGTCACTTGAAGTTATTTCTTCCTTTTATCATTTCTTTGCCCTTGTTTGGGACACAGGAGTCTTGGGGAAGGATCTCTTCAGACTGTCTCCCTCTGCCTCCCTCCTTCTTGAAGTCACATATGTCTAACTTACACCTTGAGACAAAAATGAACAGGCAAGCACAAACATGCACCCGCATCTTCTCCTCTACCCTCCGCACTTTCTTCATGAAGGGGGGAACTGAAAACACAGAAGTGTGTAGCTGGACACAGGCCCAGAAATCTGGAAAGTGTTTTCTGTGGGATCCCCATGGGGAAGCTCAGGGCTGCCAACAGCTCTGGCTCTGGGCTTCAACACACCTTCCGTCCAGTACCTGGCACTCTCTACTCCCCTCTTCACCTCAACCCATAAACCCATACAGGGAGCAGATAGCAGCAACTATGAGTTTCAAATTGCAACAGCCAAGCCATGTGGGGAAGGGAAGGAAAGCAGACAAAAAGGACCTAAAGGTCCTGGAAAGCTTTACCTTACACCTGGACTCACAACTCCTCTTTGTGTACAGGCATTTACTAAGCAGCTTTTTTGTGGGTATTTGGATATAGGTGGTTCAAGGAGAAATTAGAAATTTTTGGGACTGGCAGGGCAGCATGCGAATCAGCTTTGAAGAACCATCAAGAACATCAGCAAATAAGAAACAGGTACTAATTGTCCAGATGATAGGTGAAGGGTTAATTACAGACATTAATTACTCTTATAGCTGTCCTATCCTAAAGAATCTGATCTCATACCTGATACCCTTTTAGTTAAGTTACAAAAGGATTGTAACTGTATCTATATAGTCTTCAACCCCTTGGAAGAATTGAGAAGGAAAAGAATATTACCTGGTTGAGGAGGAAGTGCAAGCAAGTGACTTCTAAAACATACAAGAAATGACAGAAACAACTGGCTATCTGGACAGTCACCCAAAGTTAAGATGTCCATCTGTATGTTGTAAATATGTGTTCCTTTTATTTTTATTGAGTGCTGAATAAAGCTGTTTTGACCACTGGCCAGGCAGAATACAGTTAGGCAGGAAAGCCAAACAGAGTTACGGAGAGAAAGAAGGCAGAGCTGAGGAGACATCACGTGGTCTTCGTGGAAGCAAGATGCCAGAAGTTTACCAGTAAGCCACAGCCAAGCAGCAATACACAGATTAGTAGTGAAAGACCACAGGAGGGCTTGAACACTCATGCCCCCAGTCAGGAAAGGCAGCCCCCCCCTACAAATCACTCACGAGAAACGGCCTTGCTGCAAAAGCATGAGGTCTTTTATATTCCAGTGCACTGGGGTCCACAGCCATACTCCACGTGGGGTAGAGGACTAGGAACCCGGGGTACAGGGTTCAGACAGCTTTTATAGGGTTACAAATAAACCCTGGCATCACAAACCAATCATCTCATAATATCCAGTGTGGAACAATCAATTTGAACTATCCAAGCCCCCTCTTTGCCCTGGAAGTCTGCTTTCAATAGGGCTTCTGGGTAGTGTGGCAGGGCTCGTTTCCTGTTCTCATTTAATCACAGGTGTTGTCTGTAAATCACCCTGTCATAAAAAGTCAAGAATGACCTTTTGCCTACTCTCTGCTAGGGGGCAGAGTCCAGGGAAAATTAGGCTAAATTTTCCATCCTTACAGTAGAAATGGGTTAATTTATAAGAGAGACCTAGACAGTAGTAAACATGGAGCATCGATCAAGCAATTACATTTAATACTAGCCTGTGAGTGATTCTTTCATAAGAGGTGGTAGTGACCAACAGGCAGGAAAAAATTCTGTGCATTTGGGACCAGGAGAGACAGAGAACATCTTCCATCTACATTATACTTCTTCTAGAGTTAGAAAGAGATAGTTCAGTATATAAGAGCTATATATCAGGCTGCATACACTGAGGGCATTTGTTCACATCCATTATACCATTCCCAAGTTGGGGGGGGGGGGATGTGGGGGTTTAATATAAAAACTCAACAAGTGCAGAGCAATGATAACCAAATTTGGCTGCTTGTCAGGATTGCTAGAAGAGCTTGCACAGATTACCATGTCATGACACACCAGCCCCAGTGGGGACAGTGTAGCAATGTCTGAGAAAAATCTCAAATGGCTACCTGTGCAGAGGTTTGCACCACAAGTGGTTATTCCTCCTGGGAAGAAGTGGCCAGGTCCCTGCAGCTCCTTGCTTGGCTGGCTGATTGGAAAGGGTGCTGGGTGCATTTTGTGCTATGATAACAATAATGCTTTTGATTATTGGTGTTTTGGCCTGTAGCTCCACTGTTAGTTCAGAGAAGCCTGGAGAAGGCTTAGATACAATTTCAGGAACTGAAAGAGATGCAGACTAACAATCAACAGATGGATGCTGTCCTCTGTACCCTCAATTACAATACTCAAAGAGCTGGTTGAGACTTCAGGTGTCAGCCCAAGGCCTGATAAATTAACATAGCTAAAGCTGTAGGAGTTTGCCCACAAGGAGACCCTGCCTAACAATAGCCAAGCCCACAACAAAGCTGTTGTGGGATTTACTATAAAACTCAAACTTGAGATCTTAGGGCCCCTAAATCAATAAAACAGTACAAGAGTTCTTAACAATGTTGTTAAAAGTTTACTAATCAGAGGCAATGACTATTCCCTAAACTCAGTGAGCCAAATCCCTGGTCAGCTGACCACAGGCAAGCCAAAATAGATGTTTTTAAGATCTCATGCTTCAAGGGAATTGCTGACATTTATATAATATGTCTGTAAACTTTAAACTGTGGTCAAAGATCTGTTCCTTGAACTTTCTGCGTAAAAACCCAATGCTCCAAGTTAAAACTGCAGCAGTTGCAAACCTCCTTGAGTGTGTTTGTGTCTGTCTGTCATGCTGAAGCCACTCCTGAGCTGGTCATGGAGTTTTCATTTCCAGGCAGACCTATTGCCTACTGAGCAGTCTGCCTCATTGGATGTGAGCAGTCTGTCACATCCAAATTACTCAGAATCATTACGGTTTGGTGATGGAGTCTAGAAAATGGAATTTAAATAAAACTGTTTAATGTTGGTTTTTGTAATTTGCAGGTCTTGAGAGTTTCTAACTCTCAACTTGGCATCATGAGGAATCTTAACCTTAGAGCGATTATTTGCTAGATGGTATATTCTGTATATTTTCAACTTTAGAGAGTTCCTGTACTAATTGATGATATTTTAATTTACATGCATCTTAAATAGCCAACTAATTGTCCTGTGGCAAAGGCATCTAGCTAATGTTTGGCACTAGAGAAGTTTCTAACTGGTATAAGTGACTGCATAGACCACTGGATGTACTGAATTTGGGTAATTATACCTACTGATGCTTTAGATAAAATTATTTTGAATGCTAAAATCTTCCAACTCTTGAAGTTGACTTAAAATGATTCAGTAGGAAACTTGGGTTCACTCTTGTATACTTGAAAATCAGTCACACATGTCAGTGTATTTATGGTCACTTGGGGTATCAGCTATTATTTATAACACTGATTTACATGTATTTGTGAGACATTGAGATGACTCATCAGAGGAAAGCACTTTGCTGTCTAAGCCCAACAGAGAGCTTGATCCTGGGGTTGCATGGTAGAGAGGATCAAGTCCTGAAAGCTGTCTGCTGACCATTGCACTTCAGGTGTAGCAAGTACCTGGACTAACATATCAAACATACAACACACATACACCACAAATAAACATTTAAAAATAGTATTAGTATTTAAAGTATACTTAGGATATGTGTGGTGAACCAGTTTACATAAGCCTAGATTCATTGTTTAATTTTTTATTCTTAATTTGTATGATATAACAGCCTCTTCTGAAAAGTTCTGGCCTTGTAGAACTAGATTGTTCTTATAGCTATATAGGAGAGATTTGCTAAGTATGATACTTGGAACATTTCAGGCCTATGAGATGGGCTTGCATAAAATATTTTCCAATTAATATTTGTGGTTTATAAGAAGAATTGCATGTCATTAACAAGATATAGAAAGGCTGTGCCTTTTTGTAAAAACCCTTACATTTAAGTAATAGAGAATTCAATATTTCACTGTAATACAAAAAGACATATTTTTATTTTGGTTTGGATTGATATCTGGAAAGGTTCTTTCTGTGTAGCCCTGGCTGTCCTGGAACTTTCTATGTTCTTTGGCTGGCCTTGAACTCAGACAGATTCTCCTGCCTGTCTCCCAAGTGCCGGGAATACAGGCTTAAACCACAATTCTTGGCCTTGGTCATAGGTTCTTTGAAACCAAGTGTCAATTTCTATCCTTTCTGGCCTGGAAGTTGCTGAGTAGAGTAGGCCAGTTTCAAACTCAGAAACTTCTTGCCTGTTCCAGAGCCCAGGATTAAACCATGTGCCACCACCCCTGCCTGAGATCCTTTTATATGACTATTAAATTCTCATTAGTGGTAGCTGTGGTGTGGCAAAGTAAAATAACATATGTGGGCTTGAAATTTGGGGCCAGACTTCATTAAGACCTGCGTTTTTATAGGCCATGGTGGCCTTGAATTCCTTATTCACCTGAGGATGGCCTTGTCTTGATCACTTTTTTAAACTAAATTCATTTATTTATTTTACACCCCTCCTACAGTTTCCTCTCCCTCCCCTCTTCCAATTTCCTCCCCAAACTCTTTTCTCCACACCCCTGCTGCCACCCCCTCCTCCCTCCCAACACACTTGCCTTCATTTCCCTTCAGAATGGGGCCTGCATCCCTTGCATATCAACAAAACATGGCATATCATTTGCACTTGAACTAAGCACCTCCCCTTGTATTAAGGCTGGGTAAGGCAGACCAGTATAAGCAAGAGGTACCCAGAAGTCAGTCAAAGCCTTAGAGATAGCCCCTGATCCCACTGTTAGTAGTCCTGAGATAGACCAAGCTGCACAGCTATCACACCCTGAAACTTAAACCTCACAAAGATTGGACAGTTACCTTGATCTTCTTAACCCAGCATAAGCTTATTATCGAAATATGTAAAATGTGAAAAAAGTTACTCCTTTGTTGATATTGTATAGGTTTTGATTCAGAGTTTAAGGATCATCTTTGTTTTCTATCAGAACTAGGTGCTTTGTTTGCTTTTTATCCTTTGTGACCCATGTTTAAATGAATTAGTTCTAAATCATCACTATTACTTAACTTTCTATTTTCTTTTAGTTTTAGCTTTTACAATTATGGGTTTTGTATTGTTTTGTTTTGTTTTGCATATCTTAACTTCCCCCATTATTCTAGCTACCTTTGTGTTGGGATTGAAACCCATGCAGGGTCTCATGTTAGGCAGCAGCTCTACCACTGAGTTATTCCTTTCCTAGAAATATTTGTTTAATCTTTGAAGGTCCTTTTCTTTGGTATGATTTCAGTAAATAGATTAAGCCTTTTGCTTAATAAATCTTTTGTATTAGTTTTTGCTTCATCTAGGGTTTCTCTCACAATAGGATAATTGGACAATTAGATGCTTTCAATTCTTAGTTTTAGAGCTGTTTGTTGTTGCTGTTGTTTGTTTTATGTACCCTAACTTAGGATAAAGTTTGTGTCTGCCTGAGGGACACAAGTAGGGGAAACATGAACCTTGTCACTTTTTCAGAATATAATGTTTGTGTTAGTGTGGAAAAAAGAGGTCAAAGTGGTGGTGGGTTTTTTTTTTTTTTTTTTTTTTTTTTGGTTTGTTTTGTTTTGTTTGTTTGGTTTTTTTTGACCTATTTAGATTACATGAACATTTCTTGATTAGACAAACAAGAAATAAGAACTTCATGGAGAAAGGTTAAGTATACCAGAAATTCAAAAGTGTTCTTTATTTTTTCTATTAAATGCTTTATTTCTTTTACATACCTTGTTTATATATAGTTCCTCTCTTCCTGTTCCCACCCCAACTTCCTTTCTACCCCCAACCACTCAGAAAGGGGAAGGTTTTCCATGGGAGTCAACAAAGCTTGGCACAGCAAGTTTAAGGCAGGACCAAGCTCCACCCCACTGCATCAAAGCTAAGTGAGGCATCCAACATAGCAAATAGGTTCCAAAACACCAACTCATGCACCTGAGAAAGATCATGGTCCCAGTGCTATGGGTATGGGTGTAGAAGGAGAGATAGATAGTGGTTGAATATATACTATTTAATGTGGTAAACAAAATTGGGCATTTGTAATCCAATTAAATTTGGTCAAATTTAGAGACAATGTTAATCAAGTTTCAAAAAGATGTTTAACTTCTTTCCCATTTTTGGTGTTATTTTGGAAGGTGTAACATAGCCAACCTTGTAAAAGAATACTAGAAAATAATGGCTCATAAATTAATCAAAGAATATCTCCTGAAATAAAAAATACTCACCTACGTTTTTACAAATTGTGAAATTTCACCATGTAAGCCATTTAAAATGACTCTCTGTGACAGATGAAAAAAATAAATAAACAAGATTGAAAGGTAAATATAAATTTAGAAGCAAGTATTTCATGAGACAAAGTTATGGTAGATAAAGAAAATCTTTGCAAAGGCTCAAAATATGCTTAACCTCTGTTAATCCTAAAATGCAAGGAGAAAGACCACTGACCCAAATCATCATGGACAAATTGCAGGAAGCAAGGAACTTAATAAAGCAAGCATTTTTGTTTATGCACATGAGCTGCTTGCCCCTCAGATGGAACTCAAGTGGTCAACCCTTGACGTGAGGAAGACAAAATTTTATAGCTCAAAAATAGGGGCTTTGGGAGTTTGGGAGACATGATTACAAGGTGATCATAATAAGGTTGTCTTAACAAAAGATGACCATAGCAAGGTAGTTAGAACAAACTTTTGCAACAAAGGGAGTGTGCAAAATAGTTATTATAACTTTTTGAAAGTCATGGTTGTGGTATTGTAGAATTTGAATTTAAGATGTGTTATATTCGTTTATGCTGTAGAATGTTTGTCCAATGACACAAAGATGTGATGCATTCCTTTATGTTGTATTAGTTTGACTTTGTGAAGCTCTGTTACCTTGCATGTCTAAAACACTTGATTGGTCTAAGAAAGAGCTAAATGGCTGATATTTAGGCAGAAGAGGGCTAGGAGTGTTGGAAGGCATGGAGGATAAATGGGAGAAATCTGGGAGGATATCAAGGAGCAAGAAGAAGGGGCCAGTTACCCAGCCACCCAGGCACCCAACCAGCCACCCAGCCACCCATGGAGTAAGAGTGAAAGTAAGATATACAGAAGTAAGAAAACGTAAAAGGCCAGAGGCAAAAGGTAGATGGGAAATGTAACTTAAGAAAAACTGGCAAGAAGCAAGCCAAGCTAAGACCAGGCATTAATAAGAAAAAATAGGCTTCCATGTGATTTATTTGGGAGCAGGATGGCAGGGCTCCAAAGAGCAAAGAGCAAAAGAATGAGGAGTGAAAAACAACAACAACTACATTGTGGTTTACTGGAACTGGCAGTATGGAACCATGTGTAGTTAAGGTTATAGGTGGGATATAAACCAATCCTTGAGAAACAGGTTTAGTCATAAACAGGATTGAGCCTAGTCTCTTTATTATGTGTCGGTGCCCCCTCCATCTTGGCACAAGGTCAGAGAGTTCAAAACTGTCCTCAGGAAGTCATAAGACCTAAGGATCAAAGATGTGACCTCAGAAGGATGTTTGACTGTCTTATTGTAAATAACAACCAAGCTGAATGTGAGGTGTGGCTACTCCTGACTCTCAAGGCTAGGGAAGGAGAAGTTGAATCTGAGGTGTGACCACTCCTGATCCTCAAGGCTAGGGAAGAAGTTGAAGCTAAGTTGTTGTTATTGAACCCTTAGAAAAAGTGAGGAAGGAAAGTCATGTTCCATATACATGATACTGTGTTCCCCTTTTTCGATAAGGTATATGAATGGTGAAAAATTAACTCGTGGCATTTCAGTATTCACTGAGCTGCTGTCCTCCTGACTTTGATTCTGTGTCTCTGTTTTTTCTTTATCATCTATAGATAGCGTTTCCCTCAACTACACTCCCCCACTCAGGCATGAACTTCTTTCCCTCATCAATGCAACCCCACTCAGGTACAAACTTGGGGCCGCTTGGCTGGTTCTGATTGGAGCCCCATAAAGACACCTCCAATGATTATGTGATGGGTTTTAAGCATAAAATAAAGGCAGGCTTGTTCATTACTCTTGCCCCCACCTCCTCTTTTTAGGTGCTGGGAACTGAATGGAGCACCTCACACATCATAAACACTCTTGCTACCACTAAACTCTATTCACAGCCTGTGCCTAGCTTGCATATATAGGAACATGCAGATTTTCTCAGTTGAATGAAAATAATAATTGCATACTATTCATGTATATTTATACATGTCTAGAGAAAGCCTGTGTGTGTGTGTGTGTGTGTGTGTGTGTGTGTGTGTGTGTGTGTTTATATTACGAGCTGTCACCCTATAATCATAGTTTTCCCTGCCATATGTTGGTCATGTAACAAACACTATTACAAAGCAAGAAAACCATTCTACCCTTGATATAGCAATGCTCTGCACTCAGTGATTTCTTGCCTATTGTGAGGATACCACAAATAATTTATTAGTATTTTTATTACCTGAGTAAAAATTCTGATTTAAATTAAATGCTCTTATTTTCAAACAGCCTACATGTCATGTTCTTTCTGGGAAAAAAGGAAACAAAGAAAGAAAGAGAGAGAGAGAGAGAGAGAGAGGGAGGGAGGGAGGGAGGGAGGGAGGGAGGAAGAAAGGAAGAAAGGAAAGAAGGACAAAACAAATAAATCATGGTCAAAATGAAATCTTAAGATGACATCAGTCCTATTTGTCCTAAGTCCTGGTGTTTTATGGATGGTAAGCAGCAGCTGGTTATGGTGACAGTTGCTAGACCTAATTTGTTAACATTTTCCCTTCTCTAAGCCACCCTCAAAGAAAATAATGAATGGAGGCACCATCTGCACTGTAGTCTCGGAGAGCAACAACGCCATCTAGATTCATGTTTCCACCTATAAAAAATGGTAGTTATAAATTTTTAATGTACAACAGAAGAGAGATATTTGGCAGAACAGAAAAGTGCAGATCAGAAATATATTTTGACCTGTTTTTGTTTGTTTGTTTGTTTGTTTTTTGTTTTGTTTTTCCTGCTAGATTATTTTTGATGGACAGACTAAAACAGATTTCTTCTGAAGTTTTGATGTTGGAAAGTTCCTCCGCCTTCTGGCAAATTCAGAAGTACATGTCAACAATTTATTAGTAAAAGCATAAACGTTTGAATTTTCGCTCTTAGGGACATACAGTTTAACAGTGGAGCATGCTCTTTGTATTTCAGTGTATATTACAAAAATTAAAGCAATGCTGATAAGCAGTCTAGTACAATCTAACACTCAGAAGAAACTTTTGTATTTTTTCGAGCCACTCTCACTGTCACCCTGGCTGGCCTGGAACTGGCTTTGAAAACCAGGCTGCCCTCAAACACAGAGATCTACTTGCCTCCTGCACCCTTGGCTTAAATGTTCATGTGACCAACCTACACCAAATTAGAAAAGATGAATCAACCCTTCAGAGATGTCACTTGCTCTAGGGACCCATAAAGTGTAAATGGAACCAACTGATCTCCAACAGTTCTGTTCTACAAGACTGCATAAATTTATCCACCAAAAAATAACCTATTAAAATTAGAAGTTAAGTCCATCCTAACCATAAGCATGATCTCAACTGCTGAATAACACTATAGTCTGAACTTTATTTCTTTATGGTGATACACATTATTGTCATTTTTGCTGACTTTTATTTACTGATGTAATGATAACACTGAACATTTTTTTAAATTCTCAATATTTCAAAGCTCTTGAATAGATACTGCAGCAACAACACTAAACTGGAAATTCCTGTGCCTTTACCAGCTTTACACTATCAAGGTGGTAATGTCTAAAATGAAAGAAGATAATGCCATAGAATATAAGAACTGATTTCATAATTCATACAACAAATAAAATAATATTTGTTTGTTTCTAAAGTAAAAGAAAAATGCCTTTAATGGACTGGAGCTAAAGAAAGTTACAAATATAATTTGTACACATAAAATTTAATGAATATAAATAAGTTCAAGGTGTAATAGACTTTTAAGACACAGGAGCTGACAAGAGAAATTGTTATGTTTTCAGTAATGTTTCTGTTATTTACTTATGTACCCAAAACAGCAAAGTAGAAAGTAAGTAATAGGAAGTCTGCTGGGCTCAGGGACTGGAAAATATAGGAGGACTTCTGAGCTATGCATTCATTAGCATGTCCATGAAATGCATGTAAAATAACTTGGAAATCCTTACATAGAAAGGTAATATTCCTAGATACTGTGAAAAGGCTGATATGCCTCTAACTTGTAGTCATTCTCAACTTCTCTGGGGCCAGGAAGGTTGTTCTTTGAGCACCTCAAATTAAACACAGATGTCTATAATCAGGTTAGTTATTTGTGCAATTTTCATGCAGTGCTCTTGAATCTTCTACTTGGACTCTTGGCACAGCCTTATTAGTCATAATTATGTATATGATTTTAAAAGGTTGTGTAGAAAATGTGATGCTTTAGCAAATGGTCATAGGTTTGTAGAACAATGTTAATATTTTAAGAAAACAGAAGAGTTTGAATGTGTTCAATTGCACTGAATATTCACATACATAGAAGGGACTACCTTCCATATAAATGCATTCATCTTTTTTCCCCCAATACTGGGAAATGGGGTTCCCATTTATTTGTACTATTTATAGCATCTCTTCAGAGATATTATTGTTCATTACAAAATTTTACAACCCAGTTACCACAAAACTTTGCCCTAGTCTTCTCATCCATTGTATTTTAGCTCATTTTGGTCTTGACTGGCAAGGTGCCTAACTTGTATCTATCTATTAAGGCCGTTGTCTGTTGGTTATTGCTGGGCTCATAGGTATTTGTTACCTCATTTGATACAGTACATGAGTTAAGTCCTGTAGCTTTGATATGTTCCTTTCTTCTAATGGAAACTCTTTGAATGTGAGCTTGCTATATAACCATATAGCAGTTATTTCCAAATCACACATCAAAATAAATTTAAGAAACTAGAATTATATATGTTCCAGTTTCTCACTGATACATTGGGATTTAAATTATCTACCTCAGTATATGATAGTCATGTGTTTATTTCCTGAGGATCAATTACAGATTGTGTTAAGTGTGTAGCACATGGAAGATGTTACTCTGATGGTTTAGTTTCTGATACTGAGACATTTTTTTAAAAGCCTTATCAGTCTTTCACTTAGAATCTGCTCCACGAGAAACAAATCAGGGTCATGTTCCTGTACAACTCCTTTCATGTCTTCAACCTCTGGCCTGGACCCCACATCTGCATCTCCAATCATCTGCTTCAATATATTTTATCTCCTGTACCACAATCATGGAAGACAAAATGGAAGCCAACCTACAATTTAATAATTCTCATATGGATGTATCAGTAATAAAAGAATGTGAATATTCATACTAACTGCATTATGCAAAGACTCTTCTAAAATTCTTAATGCATGTATGATTGTTGTTTTTCTTTTCAAAATTAATGTTGGAGTTTCCTGCTTTAGAATTGATAACTCCCAAGCTCTTGGTAGAGTAATTGAATTAGCAGTGTTTGTGTACATTTTCCAACTCTGTCAAAATGAAGGTTTTAGAAATTCTGAGAATACAAGTACATACTCGGTAAAACTGCAGGGGTTTTTGTTGGTTGGTTTGATTGTTCTGCCTGTTAAATCACATTCATTTAAATCTGATTAGAAACACTGATTTTTTTTTTTCAGTTTATTTTTAAGTATTTGTACTATCACCTCATAGAAGTCAAGGGAAAATGAATGTAGTTTTATTGAGAATTTCCTGGTAGTATTGATGTTAAGTGATTTTATTTATTCATTAAGTAGAGCTTTTTCAAACTGGTTTCTGTCTTTTTAGTCTCAACGTTTTTTTGGGGGTTTTTTTTTGTTTTTTGTTTTTTTGTTTGTTTGTTTGTTTTGTTTTTTTGTGTGTGTGTTTCTATTTTATTCTGTAAGATGACTGTAATTCTTTAGTATTATGGGAAAGGTTTTAAGTAAACAGTCTGTGAAATAATATGAAACAGTCAGTAAGAAACATTGTTAAGGATCAAAAGTATGTGAGGTTTCTTTTTTGTGATACATTTTTTTAATTTTATTTCAAACTAGCTCATTTTATATGTGAACCCAAGCCTCCACACCCTCCAGTCCTCCCCAATTCTCCCCACCAACCCCCATCCCATCCCATCTCCTTTCTGCTCCCCAGGGAGCAGACTTCCATGGGGAGTCTTCAAAGTCTGTCATATCTTTTAGAGAAGTGCCTAGGCCCTCTCCTATAGTCTAGGCTGAGAGAGTATCCCTCTATTTGGCATGGGCTCCCAAAGTCCATTCATATATGAGGGATAAATACTGGTCTATTACCAGATGCCCCATAGACTGTCCCATCCTCCTAATGCCCACATTCAGGAGGTTTGGGTCAATCCTATCCTGGTTCCCCAGGTGTCAGACTGGAGTTCATGGAGACATTTAAGGTAGCCTCTTCCCTATTGCTTGGATTGTTAGTTGGGGTCATCCTTATAGATCTCTGCACATTTCCCTAGTGCCTCTTAAAACCTAGAATAGCTCCCTCAATTGTGGTATCTCTCTTCTTGCTCTCCTCTGTTCTTTCCCTGACTCAAAGTATATGAGGTTCCTAAGTGCCAGCTTTTTTACTATCCCTTTTGAAAACATGGAAAAGTTGGTATACAGGATTTGATGGGTCGGGATGTTGAAAGAAGTCATATAAAATAGGAGACATTTATTCAGGTAGTTGCCAATAAAGTACTAAGAACTAACATGCATGGCTCCTGCTTTTCTTAGCCTGACTTGGCAGTTTTAGTAGAGTTGAGGAGACTATTGTTTTGCTTATATTGTGAGCCTGTTCTTCCTGCCATCATTTCAAGTCTTTATGCCCACTATATTACTGTATGTGCCAAGCTTTCATGTTGAATGTTCTAGGAAACCAGATTGTCTTATAGCTATTTGTTGCCTAGGAGTTTCAGGTTGTTAGTGATGCCAGAATAAGTTCTTTATTTTCATTGGATTTTGAACACTTTTGGTTCTTACAGCAGCTGTGACACAGGTTTCCCTGCAGTCTATCATCCACAAGTTTCTGACTGCTGGACCATCTCCTTTCAATGTCACCACTCTGATTTCTCTACCTGATCAGCTCTCTAGGCTAGGTATGCTTTCTTCCTCCTAGTTTATAAGAGATTGTCTCTCTTCATGGTTTAATTGTAACTAAAGGAACCTCTGTTTTTGGTTTCAGAGAATTTTAATTAACTATTATTTTGTTTAACTTTATATATTGACATGCACTCAGGTATGTTTATTTTCTTTTACATTAGACATTCTATTTATCTGAGTTTTTAAATGTGTATTAACACATAATATATTTTAGCCAGGTTATAAAGCACTGGTAAGGCTTTTTACTCAAAGCAAAATGCTAACTATACTATAACCTCAGTTTCCCTGAAGTAGCACACACACTTGAGAACTTGGAAGTTATCTTGCACTGTTGTTCAATGATTTTGGACTAGAGGAGTCAGAGATCACTTTTGCCTTTGTCATAGTCTCCTCTAATGTATACCAAAGGGGAGATGCACATGGACAATGACTCACACAGCTAGAAATCACTGAGTACTGATGGGATTTTAACATCAGTGAGAGGGTCCATTTAGAATTTGGCAATGTGAGTGGAATTGAAGAATGTCAAGTGGAAAGAATACTAGGCAGGGCTTAATTAAAATTTGGTTAAAGTTTTACTAGATTTTAGCATTTTAACTGAAGAATGCTAGATAACATATATAGGAAGATATATCAGAATTACACCTGACTTCTCCATGGAAACTCTGAAAGCCACAAAGTGCTGGACAGATGTTCTCCAAATACTAACAGACCACAAATACCATCCCAGACTATTATACCCAGTAAACTCTCAATCACTGTAGATGAAGAAAATCCAGATATTCCATGACAAAACCAGATTTACACAATACCCATCTGCAAATACACCCCACAGAAAGTTCTAGAAGGAAAATACCAACCCAAGAAAATTGACTACACTCACAAAAACATAGGCAATAGATAATCCCACTTTGCCAGAAGCCAAAAGAAAAAGTGTGGTAAATATAATACTCTCAATACCACCAGCACCAACAAATCCAAAAGAAACGAGAATTAATAATCACTGGTCCTTAATTTCCCTCAATACTAATGGTCTTAATTTGTCTATAAAAAGACACAGGTTAACATAATGGATATGAAGACAGACCCCATCCTCCTGCTGCATACAAGAAAACACACCTAAACTGAAAGACAGACACTACCTCAGAGTAAAGGATTGGGAAATATTTCCCAATCAAATGGGACCAAGAAACAAGCAGGTGTATCTATCCTAATATTTAACAAATTAGATTTTAACTAAAGTCAATCAAAAGAGATAAACAAGGTCATTTTGTATTCATCACTGGAAAAATCCATCAGGACAAAGTCTCAGGTCTGAAATTCTATGCCCCAAATACAAAGGAACCCACATTTGCAAGAGAAACATTACTAAAACTCAAATCTCACATACAACATCGTAAACTTATAGTGGGAGACTTCAATGCCAATTTCTCACTACTAGACAGGACCACAAGCAGAATCTTAACAAAGAAACAAAAGAACTAACAGAAGTTAGGACCTAATTGGGTAGAACAGACATCTATAGAACAATCCATTCAAACACAAAAGAATATACCTTCTTCTTAGCTCCACATGGAAGCTTCTCTAAAATCAACCACATAGTCCGCAACATAACAAACCTCAACAGAACAAAAACATTGGAAGAGCCCCCTGTATCTTATTAGACCACCATGCTTTCAAATTAGAATTCAACAAAAACACAAACTACAGAAACCCTACAAACTCATAGAATCTGAAAAGTCCACAATTGCACCATTCTTGGATCAAGGAAGAAATAAAGGAGGAAAGTAAAGACTTCCTAGAAATTAATGAGAATTAAGACACAACATACTCAAACTTATGGTACACTTTGAAAGCGGTACTAAGAGGAATGTTTATTGCACTAAGTGCCCACATGAAGAAAGTGGAGAATAGTCACATTAGAGAATTAACCACACAACTGAAAGCTCTAGAACAAAAAGAAGTGAACTCATTCTTGAAAAGTAGACACCTGGAAATATTCAAATTGAGGGCTGAAACAATAAAGTAGAAACAAAGAAAACAAAACAAAGGAACAATGTAACAGAGTTGGTTCTTCCTGAAAGTCATCAAGATTGACAAGACTTTATCCAAATTAACCAACATGCAGAGAGGACATGCAATTTAGAAAATAAGAAATGAAAAGGAGGACATAACAGAGGACACTGAGGAAATCCAGAGAACCTTCAGGTCACACTTTGAAAACCTGTACTCCACATATTAGAACACTTAGTGTAAATGAACAAATTTCTAGATAGATATCATCTACAAAAAATATATCAAGAACAGGTAAGCAATTTAAATAGACCTATAACCCCTAATGAAAAAGAAGCAGTCATCAAAAGACTCCCAAGAAAACACCAAACAAAACACAAACCAAGGCCAGATGGCTTCAGTGCAAAATTCTAACAGGAATTCAAAGAAAAGCTACTACCATACTCCTCAAATTGTTCCACACACAGAAGCATAAGGTGCATTGCCAAACTCTATGTGATTGGCTACAATTACCTTATTACTCAATCCACACAAAGACACAACTAAGAAAGAGAACTACAGACCAATACCCTTAATGAACATTGATATAAAAATACTCCATAAAGTACCTGCTAATTGAATTCAAGTACACATCAGAGAAATCATCCACGATGACCAAGCAGACTTCATCCCAGGGATGCAGGGATGGTTCAACATATGAAAATCTATCAATCTAATCCACTATATAAACAAACTGAAAAAGAAAAACAATGAATAAGGTTATTTGTTCTTTGCCTGTAATATTATTATTCTAGTGTTATTGCACTTGGAAAAAAAAATCATGTGACAGTCTTGATGACAGTTTTAAAAAGTATGACTTCTAGAGAATACTTTTGGTGCTCAAGAGTCTGTTGGCAACACCGGAAGCTCCAGTTACTCCTGTATGGTAAAACATGCTACCATCCATCCTTTTGATGAATCAGATATAAGAAGATAGAAAATATTTTATAAAATGGAGAATATTTGCCTTATCTTTGTTGAAAAACTTAAAAAACGAACCAGAGGAGTAGCAGATACACATAGCACCTTATTTTGAATCATGGAATCTTGGGTTCAGTGTCTCAGAGATAAAGAGAATAATTTTATTTATACATTTAAGAACTCCAGCACTACCATGGAGGAGGGCAAGAAGCAATTCCCTTGTAAGAAAATATTTCAGTAACATTATGACTGTATTTTCCTAAATGGAGTGTTTGAATACAAAATACAGCTATTTTAGGTTTTTGAGTCACTTTTTCTGAGTGTCTCTTTTTTCCCTTTCCTCTAAACAACAGACATCTGGGTACCCACAGATACAAATCCAAGCTAAAACCCTCTTTGTTTGTGAGTCAGCCTTGTTCAGTAAGTCTCTTCTGTTTCCCACCCCATTCCTTCTTTCTTCTATCACCAAGTTTACATGATTTGCTTTAGACCAGCAGGCGGCATGCCTCCATGTTTTTAGTTACCTTTGCTGGGGAAGTTGATTTTTCACTTTCTCTGCAAACCCACAAACCTATTCTTGAACCAAGGGTGTGTGTGGGAAGCCACAGCCCCAAGATGGCTCCTGGCTGGATGCCAGGTAGACTGTGCTTAGTGCTTAGCTGTAAACAAGCCTTATTTGGAAGTGCTTGATGGATCTGGTTATCTTCCTCCTTGTGGCCTATCTTGGATCCCCAGTTGGCATGAGATGAATTGGCAGTGAGCACACATTTAAGGGCTTGCTGGGGCTGGGGGAGGCAGAAGCTGATGTAACAGGTTCCTGAATAAACTGCTTGAAAAAGAGTCGTGGTCGTGTTTCCTTGCTTGCCAAGACGCAACAGTTTTGAACCCTGTTTTTGAGCCATATTAGCTGAGTATATCTCTTCATATCCTTATTCCCCCATAATTGCCCAGTGGGGGCATCTCTATACCTAGAGGCCTAGCTTAAGGGCAATGGCTAAAACAAAGATGAAAATTGAAAACTTTAATATCCAGTTAGAAAGCTCACAGTAAAGCCTTAAAAATATAATGAAGCAAAGAAAAGACAGAATATCAGGATGTGATGACAAAATAGAACTAGATGAAATCAAAAGATAATATGAAAAATTATAGGCAAAGTAAAGTATAGGTTAGGAAATCACACACCATCATATCTTCAAATTATAGGTATACATACAGGAGAATAATTCTAGGTCAATAGCACAGACCAGACTTGCAACAAGATCACTGAGGAAAATTTTACCCATGTAAGGAAGGATATACACATAAAGATTCGAGAAGCAGTCAGAAACATGACTAGATAAGACCTGAAAAGAAACATCACAAAGTACATGATAGTTAAATCACCTAATATACAGGACAAGGAAAAATAATGTAAGCTGCAATAGAAAAAGAAGTCACACAAATCACTCAGAAATGAAAAGCCGTCAGAGTAACAGCTGATTTTTCAAGTGAACTCTGAAAGTCAGAAGAGTCTGAAGCAATGCACTTCAAATACTGAAGAACATGCATGCCAACTGATACCCCTATGCACATCAAAACTGTCTAATAGTCTCTAATATTCATATTAGTCTCTAATTCTCTAATAGTCATATGAAACAAAAACTCTGAACAGAATGCTGACTGGAATACTTTAACCGAACAGAAGAATAAGTACAAAAATACTTTTTGAAAGGAAAAAACAAAGCTATATTTTGATAAAATACAAAGCACAGCTAACAAGATGAAATAGCTAGAAAAAAGGCTAAAATCCATACATACCTATTGATAATGGCTCCAAATATTAATGGCCTCAACACTCCAATCAAAAGACAAAACCACCTAAATGGACTAAGACACTAAATGTAACTTTGTGTTGTCAAAAGCATTTTAGTTTTAATGCCAAGCACCATCTTACAATGAAAGGACATAGAAGGTTTTGTAACAAATAATGGCAGGAATCAAAGAGTTATTGCCATCCTAATATATGAGAATAGACTTCCAACTAAATGAATCAGAAGAAGCAACAAAAGTCAAATCATAGTGACCAAAGTATCAGATAATCAAGAAAATATAACAATACTTAACATACATGCACCAAAATCTGATGCCACTTTGCAAGCATCTGTTTGGTAGAATTAAGACACAGATGAAAACAAACTCCAAAATATTAAGGTGTTTAAAAAGCTCAATTTTTTAAAATAGGTAATTCATGTGGCCAAAAAAATGATCCAATAAACCTCAGAATAAGATGACATTGTCATCAAATGGATCTAATAGATAATTAAAATCTTATTCTGCCTAAACTCCAAAGAACATACATTATACTCAGAAGCACAGAGAAGCTCCTCTAAACTGGAGCCTTTGATGGGACAGAAAGAAAACCTGAGAAAATTGAAATAATGCCTTGTATCCTACCTGACTACTGTGTAATAAAATTTACTTGACAACAAATAAAACTATAGAATGCATATAAACTTCTAGAGATGAAGCAATTCATTATTGAATTAGTCAGAGAGGAAATCAATGAAGGAAAATAATACTTGCCTGAATGAAAATGAAACACAACACAACATAACCTTGGTGACAGTTTAAGAGGGCAGTTCATAGCCTTAAGTGTCTACATTAAATATCACAAAGAAACATAAGTGAATTGATGATGCAACTCAAGAATTTGGAAAAACAAGAACTAAACCAGCAAACAGTGGAGAGCAACAAGTGATAAAACTTAAAGTAGAGATGAATAAACTAGAGACAAAGAAAACACTACAAGGAATCCATGAATACAGTAAATGTAAGTGCTGATTTTTTTTTTAAGAAGACAAACATGAACAACAGATCCCATCATCACAGAAGTGTTTCTTTATAGCAAAAGGGATTATCACCACAAATCGACAAGCAGACACAGAGCACAAATCAACAGAATGTATGGATCCTAGTCCCAAAGGGTTCCCCAACATCACCACTCCAGCATCTATGATTCAGGGGACATCACAGAAGTGGCAGATGGAAAGCCTGTAAATCTGAAAGTCTGCTGTGAAACAATGTCTCATAGAAATTGCTGTATGAATAATAAACAAATAAAGGCAGTAACAAAAGTCATTCTAACAAAGAAGTGGGCCACTCTCAAGAGGGTCATGCTCCTGGATAAGTAACTATAGCAAACTAGTGACTGCTGAGACAGGAAGAGTTAGCATGTTCATGGACAAGCCCCCTAATTGATCAATGAAATTGTAGTCAGCGCTGAAACCATATAAACACAAAGAGTAAAACTGAGTACACACGTGTGTGTGTGTGTGTGTGTGTGTGTGTGTGTGTGTGTGTGTGTGTGTGTGTGTGTTTGTACAAGTGTCTGTGAGGGGTGTGCTCTGTGCACAAGCCCACTTTTAATGATAATTATAGGGGAAAATTGACTAGCAGTCTGAGACTGGAGGGACACGGAAGAGGCTGGATTGTGGGTGTGCTGGAGTGAAGACAGGGAAAGTTATCTTATACTTTAATTAAAATGTATAAGAACAAAAAGGCACTTAAATTACATACATAGAAAAGGAAATCATAAAATGATTGAATATTGTATCTTGTATTACTAATACCAATCATGTTTTCAATGACATTTATGATTAGTAGTCATGGTCACTTACTGCGATGGATTCTTAATTAATATGAAATAAATTTTTTGTAGATGTATAATGTGTGGTTGAGGCTGAAAATATGACTTAAAAGTTACAAGCCCTTGTTGCTCTTGGAAGGGTCCTGAGTTCACTTTCCAGAACCTATGCTGTGTTTTCCAACCATCCATGGCTACAGTTCCAAGAGATATAGCACCATTTTATGACTCCCACAAGCACCATACAGGCACATGGTGTACATGCATACTCACATGGTGTACAGGAAAATACTCACACATAAATAAATAAATTAGTAAATATTCCAATGCAGTTTAGTGTTAATACTATGGAAATATATACCATGTTAAATTCTTTAGAATGTAAAACTTACTACAATAAATGTTCTGCGGTCTGAACATAAGCAGAAGGCTTGTCATCCCAACATGCTAATTATGAATATTTTTGTATGGCAGTTTATGTAGGATATGAGAGAAGTAATATGTCCATACCCTTTCTCCGGTAAGATGAGAGCACCAGGAAACACTTTGATAGATATGGGTTAATATTTAAGACAGAACTAGCTAATAAGAAATGTGAGGAACAGGCCAACAGCTTTATATCTAATAGAGCATCTCTGTGTGTTATTTGGGGCTCAAGCAGTTCTGGGACCATGCTGTCAGGAAAGTGCTTATAGCAAAATGCTCCCTGCAACATGTGTACTAATAACTTCCACTTAAAACTTGATAAAAGCTTAAGAAGGGATTTTAGAAACAAAAGAACAGAGACAAGCAAGTCTTCTTGGTAGCAGCATTTTTCTTGGACAGGCTCTGTTTTGCTAGAGACAAGCAGAGACTCACATGGCTCTTTTAAGAAATGTTTCCTGACTCAGCATTAACAAAACAAACAAACAAAAGAGAAGTGCACTGTTAAGAGGCCCTGCTTGAAATTGAGTGATGTGTAGGACAGCTGGCAGTAGCAGTGACCACAGCTCCAAGGCGGCAGCATAGACCAATGCTATGACCATAGCTCTCAATGCTGTTGGTAAATGTACCCCTGCCATCTTGGTAAAACAAGTGGCTAAAACAGGTGCCCCTTTAATTTTTGCAATGCTGTTTATCAGATACAAGACTTGTGGCTAGAAAAAAGGTAGAGACATATAGTAATGACTGATTCAGATGAAGTAAAACCTAAAAGGTCTCTACAGTGTGTTTAAAAATGTACATAAGCTTGCAAGAGAAAATAAAAAGGATATTTGGTTAAAAAAATAAAAACTGAGTGGGCAGTGTTCAGTCTGTGTCTCAGAGAAAAAAATTAAGATGAAAAGGAATAGAGTAATAAAAAAAGCCACGTAAAAATGGAAAATACACAGAGTCTGGATATTGTATACTATAATGCAATTTTTAATTTGATTATTTGTAGAGGAAAGAGCTACAGCTGCTAAAATATATTCGATTAGAAATGCTATAAAATTATTACAACCTATACATTTAAAAAATGCTTGGTCTTCAAAATTTAAGTCTAAGGACAGGTAACTAGGGAAATGAATTTTTATTTTTGTTTCCTCAGAAAATGAAAAGCTGTGAATTCCCTACAGACTAACATGGTTTGATCAAGCTCGAAACCCTGAAACAGGGTCCCAGTTGATCCAACTTTCAAAACAGCTGGGACAAGGCAGCCTTGCAGACCACTACAGTCAGGATTTCTGCTTCCTCTCTGGATTCCCATTGAATTACGACAATCACAATCAGCAGGAAAAAGCTTGGAATCAATGATACCCAAATTACCAAATATTGTCTATAAATGTTTGTTTTCATTTAAATGGGTTTGGTAGTATATGGTTAGTTATCATTACCAATCTCTTTTTAAAGGTTACAAGGGGGTTATGCTATAGCGATGAATGCTCTGTTTCTCTCTTTTGGAATGCATTTTCATTTATTGTGTTCCCTTCTTCTTTAAGTATTGTCTTTATGTAGCTCATTTAAAATGTAATGCATAATTAATTATAAATTATAGATATATACCTATAATATTCAAATTTATATTTAGGTAATTATAGCTATATAGAGATATTTTTCAAATGGATAGGTATTATTCAAAACTTTCAAAGACCTAAAGAATATGGCATTTTAATTTTTTTACGGCTTTCTCTGGACCATAAGAGTTAACTGCTCCTGGCAACATCATCTTTGTCACAATGAAATATGGACATTGAAGAATCTCATTGTGGAGTATACTCCCAATCTAGCAAGACTAGCCATTTGGGCAAGAAACTGCTCTTGTCTGGACTGTTTGAATTTATACTCTATAAACTTGACATGCAGGACCCACAGGAAAGTGACTGATAAAACAAGATGGACAGTGCTACAGGATTCCTTCTTCACGGAAGTGTCTGCCAGACATTGTGCAGGACACAGAGACAAGTGACTGACAAACTGCCAATACCAGTGGACAGTTTAATTCTTGCTTTGCGGAGGAGTCTGGCAGATACACTCTTGCCCTACAGCACCATAAATATCTTCACCCTGAGATACAATTTCTTCATGTGTTTCTACTTCTTACTAATAATTCTTTTTGTTTGTTCCTTGGCAGGTGGAGTTGACTCAAATACTTCCAGTTCAAAACTACTGAAATTGAGCACTGAACTCTCAAGCAGGTAAAATACAAGAGTTATAATTATTTTATACCTAAAGTTAATGTTACCTAGCACCCATATATGTATACTTACACTTTGAACTTTACACTCTTAGCATACTGGACTGCACTGCATCTAAATATTTCACTTAAGTAAAGATTGATTCCTTTTTCAGTAGGAACTCCAAAATGTCTTCCCAATTCCACTCAACCCTTTATGTGAGGGATGTTCAATTATTGATTCCTTGTGAAATATTACCTTTATAATACTTTATGTTATAGTACAATACCGTAAGAACAAGTAAAAATTAAAATCTTAGGCAGTCCGATGGATTTTATTCTGCTGTCTTTCTCAAAGTTTACTGGTGTCATTACAAGAAGTTTAGGTTGGTGGAGCATTTTTGTTTTTATATTAAGCCTGAAAATCTCATAATTTATACGAATAGACATGACAGATGCATCTATTTCAGGTCACTAACTCTCAGGATAACATCAAAGATTGAAAACTTGGTCAAGAATAAACTAGGCCATATTTATATTCACTGAACCCTGGATTACCATCTAGAGCATCCTGCACTGTTTTCAAAACATGGCCTTTCTAGAGTGAAAGATGGGATACCATATTCATAGATAATAGTATATGTTCAGGCTTGGGTGTGTGATATGCCCCTCCATTTATTCTGCCTAAAGCAGGGAACCAGCTGTTGCTCATGTCCTTTGAGCCCATGTTTCCAGGAATCTACAGATTCCTGGGATGAATATGTAAAGGCTGGAGAGCATCACTGAAGACTTTAGAGGGGAACAAGGGGGCGTGCTCTGTATAATAAAGACATCTGGAGAATGTAAAAGGAAACAGAGGCAGTAGTACAAGGGATCTGCTTTGTCAGAGGTCTCTACTACTGACTGAACATATATGGTTTTAAAGTGCTTGGTAGTTTCTGATTAAGCCTGAACCAATTAGACAACATAATTGAGTTACTTATGTTGTAAAGTTGGACCCGTCCCCTGAAGAAGGACATTCCTGGCACAATATAGGCATTTATATCCTGATTTGTAAATTTAGCTTAAAAGGATTAAAAAAGAATCCTATGGCTTCTTTCACATTTTGTGTGAACTGATGTGATGGATTCCTTAGTTCTTTTTTCATGATGAAGATTGAGGGCTTTTATAAACGTCATTTGTAAATGACAACTTGGTGTTCTCTAATGAAAATGCAGTAGAGTGGGACACTGTATCTTCTACTTTTGGTGGGCTATTGTTTTTCTTTTTATTTATGGTTAAATGTTACGTGATAGATCAACTGTAATTTTTGTACAATTCTCAGGAGAGATAATTTCCAAGACTTCTCATGCTCCTCCTGTATATTGGCTAGTGGAATTATCTGAGGTGATAACTCTGCGTCTCGGGATAAGTACTTAGAATACAGTTATAAAACTTATAGTAGTAAGATTGCTTCAGGATCTAGTATCTCTCCAGCCATGGATATTGACTTGGTTTACTGTGCTTGGCATGATTTTTCTCCTATTAAATGGGAGTTAATGATGAGACAGCTGTTGGTTACCACCAAGATAAGAAACCACTGCATTCAATGGGTGAAAATGAAGGAGGCCTACTCTTTTCTGAGGGAAATGGGGGAGGGGTAGATCTGAGGGAGAGGTGAAGTAAGGTGGAGGGGACTGGGAGAAATGGAAGGTCATGCAGTACTGTGTGAGAGAAGTGTGTGTGTGTGTGTGTGTGTTTGTGTGTGTGTGTGTGTGTGTGTATCTTACAAGTCAGCAAACTCTAAGCTAACCACAGGGAAATTAACACCCACTTACCGTTACTTTCTGACATGTACTTTGTGAAGTGGGAGTACTTATAAGTAAATATTTGAGCTATAATTTGCATCATTGAAATTATTCCTAAGGAAAATGAAAGTATTTTCTTAAAACAAATTTTACATGTTTGTAAGTATTTTCACTACAAATGGATTTTATTTATATGCAAACTGTAGTTGTTATAGTGAAATAAGTAGACTTCCCGACAGAATATTTCATGGATGACCAAAAGCAGACCTCAGAAAAATAGCAGAAAATCACAATGCTAGAAAAATTAAGTACATACTGATTAGTAAATATTTGAATTTTAGTTATAACCTTTTTTTCTGTCTTCTTAATACAGTCCCATAACTCCACAAAATGTTAAATTTAACATTTTCTTTAACATCAGTACAGCAACACTACATTTTATTTTTTGAAACATTCATGCATTCATATAATGATTTATTTTTAAAAAATATGTTCTATCTACATTGCACTGGTGACTTTCCACATGCCCTGGTATTTATCAACATGTATCCCTGAATCCTATGGACTGCATGTCCTTTAAAAAAAAATAATCCTTAATAGTTCACTCAGTTCAAGTAGTGCTAAGTATGTGTGAATGTTTGTGAAACCATCTACTGGAACATAGGCAACCTATTAGTAGCCACAAATCCAAGACAAAATCATCCCCTCCTTTAAGAACCATCAGCTGCCAACCATCCGCATTCATGCTGGATTTTTGACTGGCTTGACCTTGTGCAAGTCTAGTGTATGACACACAGCTGCTGTGTGAATTGATCTGTGCATCAGCTTTGTTCTGTCTGGAACAGAGCATTTCACATATTCATAATCTTTTGTTTCTCCTGACCATTAATTGTTCCTTAGTGTTTCCTGAACTTTCCATAGTGGGAGGTTGGTACAAATGACTCATCTTCAGATTAGCATCACAGTAACTTATTCTGATAATTTTAAGTAGTTAGGAGTCTCTACCTTAATTACTACCTATGGCAAAAGACATTCCTCTGACCAAGGTAGATGGCAGTCATTGTTATGAGTATAACTGTAAATAAAAGCATCCAGTCCAGAAAAACAGGTAGGATGACTACAGAGCTTCACCTCTCCCTCTACTCCAAATTCATTCTCCCAGTCTCATCCCATAATCTGCATCATATCACCAGCAACAGATACCTCCCTTCCCTGTGCTCATCTCCAGTGAATCACAAAGATTCTCCCCTCCAATCTTTCCTTACACTACTTGTTTTAGCCCAGTACACAACTCCAAGAACCTACAGGCCACTCTGGCCAGAGTTATAGGCAGGCTGCATGCAGATATTCACCTCTTCCTCTGCTCCTTTAAATCCAATCCTCCAGTCTCATACCTAGATCTGCAACAGAGTAACCTTCCCCGATGATCCTGTTTACAGTGGATTACACTGATCTTCCCATCCTGTCCTTACCCTATGATCATTGTGTTGTCCCAGGCTCTAACTCCAGAAAGCACTCCCTGGCAATCCATAAGACACTCTAACCAGGGAAGCAAGGAAGCTAACTTCAGCTCATTACCACTCCTTCAGTTCCTCCAACTTCAATGCCCCAGTCATCACCAGATCTATAGTAGACATTCTGCTGTGGTCTCTCGTTGCTCTTTTCCCACATTCCCAAGAGACTAAGAAAATTCTAGTGGATCACCCTGCTACTCTCCCTCCTATGATTTCTCCAGCCCTCCCGACACTTTTTCAGTGTGAGCTGCCAATACCCAGAAACACATTTTGCCTTGAATCCCCAGTGGCCACATCTATCAGAACCCCAGAAGAATCTCTTTCCAAACAACATAGCCATTACTCTTCCCTGAGAACTAGAGACAGTGGGAAACCAAACCCACAGCATAAAACACCCAAGTAACAGTGAAGCATTTTTTTTTCCTGTGGTGAGATATCCAGCTGCCCACTCCACACCTGTTGCACTGACCATGCCCACTGGGGTGGAGACAGAGGCAGAGGTGGTGTGGAGAAACTAGGTGTGGAATCAGGAACACTGGAGATCCAGAAGCATCCTTGAGACTGTAGCCTGCTGGTATTCATCTGTCTCTGTTGAAAGAGACAGATAAATATTGTGAGCCGTCAATAAAGTTATCTAGCCAATGGGCTCTTTACAGCCTGGAATGCCCTTGCCTTCTTTGATACCCAAACAATGGTGTATTGTAGTCATTGATTTAAAAGATTGCTTCTTCTCTATACCTTTACATGAAAAAGATAAAGAAACTTTGCATTCATGATACCTAATACAATAATTCTCTGCCAGTCAAGAGATATCAATGGAACTTTCTGCCACAGGGAATGCTAAATAGCCCAACCCTCTGACAATATTTTCTGCAAAAATGTTTGGAAATAATTCCTAAACAGTACCCACAATCCATAATTTACCATTACATGGATGACATATTGTTGGATGATGCTAAAGTAGAAATATTAGAAAAAATGTTTGAGTAAAAAAAAAAAAGAAGTTTTGACCTCGCTGGGGATTAAAAATTGCACCTAAGAAAATACAAAGAATCAATTCTATCAACTACTTAGTATATAAAACAGGTCTACAAAAAAATTAGGTCACAAAAAGTACAGATCAGGAGAGGTTTCTCAGCTACAAACCATAATTGAAGTAGAAGGGCATATTTAAAACACTTGAAAATGGCCCTAAAAGGAGACAAGGACTTGAATAGTCCATCAATATTACCAGCTGAAACTGAAAAGGAATTAGAGTCTGTAGAAAAGAGGATACTAGAGCCATATATTGACCGTGTTATCCAAAACTAGACTATATTCTGGTTGTGTTACCATATAGAGAACACCTTTCAGGGATTTGATGAAGTCAGAAGATATCATATTAGAATGGATATTTCTACCACATGAAAAGAATCAGAAACTAAAAATAAGCATAGAAACGATCTCTGATTTGATTTTAAATTGTAAATTAAGACTTAGTCAATTGACAGGAAAGGACCCAGCAGAAATTATAGTACCTTTAACTAATAAGGAAATTTCCTCCTTATGGAAAGATAATGAATATTGGAAAAGAGCTTGTAGTAACATTTTGGGAGTGATTACTAACAGTTATCCCAAAAGTGAGAGAATAAAACTCTTAAAGAAAATGATGTGGATACTTCCACAAATTTTAAGAAAGACACAAATCTCTGAAGTTCCTAAATTCTACACTGATGCAAACAGATCAGGTAAGACCTCATATAAATCAGGAAATATTAGTAGTTCAAAGCCCTTTAATTCTGAACAAAGGACAGAATTGTATGCCATTCTCATGGTACTTATAGATTTTACAGAATCCCGCAATATAATTACTTACTCTCAATACGCAGAGATTTGTCTTGCATATTGAGACTGCCGAATTTATTCCTGATGATGCATAATTAACTTCATTGTTTATACAATTACAAGCTGCTATCAGGATTAGGGCTAGCTCTACACACACACACACACACACACACACACACACACACACACACACACAGCACATCAGATCACATATGGGTCTGCTAGGTCCTCTAGCACAAGGCAATGATGAAATTGATCGGTTATTAATAGGAAGTGTGCTAGAGGCCTCGGGGTTTCATAAGAAGCATCATGTTAACAGCAAAGGTTTAAAAAAGGATTTTTCTATTACTTTGCAACAAGCTAAGGAAATAGTAAGGAAATGTCCTACTTGCTCATTCTATAACCAAACTCCTCTGCCAGCCTGGTGTAACCTTAAAGGTATAAATAGGAATGATATATGGCAAATGAATTTGCAGAATTTGGAAAATTATAATATGTGCATCATAGACACATTTTCAGGATTTCAATGGGCCACTGTTCTGAGCTCTCAAAAGGCTGATTTTGATACCACACACCTATTAGAGGTAATGGCCATTATAGGAATAGCTGCACAAAGGAAAACTGACAATGCTCCAGCATAAGTCTCCAGCAAATTGAAACAGTTTTTTGAGTATTATAACATAAAGCACATAACCGGTATACCATACAATCCTACAGGACAACAAGTAGTTGAGAGATCTAATTGTGCTTTAAAAGAATTGCTCTATAAACAGGCAGGGGGAACCAAGACACCCAGACACAGATTACATAATGCTTTCTTAATACTAATGAGAAAGGAAAAACAGCTACAGAAAGACACTGCAAAATAGTAAAAACTGAACTAAACCAACCTGTGTCCTTCAAGGAGGTATTGACCTCAGTATGGAAACCAGGATATGTGCTACGTTGGGGTAGGGGTTTTGCTTTTGTATCAACAGGAGAACAAAAGCTGTGGATACCATCTAAGTTGATCAAGATTCAAGTTGAACAAAAGAAACATCTTAATGGAGAGAAATGACAAGTCATCCTCCAAATAGTTCCCATGATTTGGATTTGTGTGGAGAGGAAGTGTTCTGTTCTTGTCATTACAGGACATAGAAAACACCCATCTTCAAACAGCCAAAGGACACTGACCATGTAGGTACTTACAGAAGAGAAAATATCTCTCCAGAAAGAACCATCTAATGAAGAAGAATCTGATATATGGTAAAAATATTTAATTCTAGTGAAATATTTCTATACAGGAATCTATTTCTCTTTACTTCCTAGTACTCTATTAGTCCCAGTAAATGTAAACCAATGCTGGCTTTGGAGTTGGATTTGGCTTTCCTTCTCTAAATTCAAGCATATTTTTCATATTAAAGTCAGTTTCTGCCTTATATCAAGAAGCCAATTGGTCTAAGGCAGAAAAAAAGTCTGGGGACTGTCATTTGCCTATACTCGATTTTCTCTCTAAAATCCTACTTTTCCTCATACACATTTTTATGATTATTGTTGACTTTCCCAATATGCATACCTTACAGTTTGAAAGTTTTATGTTGATATTGCTGTTCAAGTTTTTAACAAGGAACTGGAAAATTCTCAACAGCAATCTTTGAAATCTCTAGAAAGAATATGGGGCCACACTTTTGTTTCCACTTGACTCAAACTGATGCATGCATCTGGACTACAGACATCATCCTAAAACCTGTTTGTGACTGTTAAGCTCAAGACAGCTCCTGACTGGCTTGCTGAAATGGTGCACCTTCTCATTATAGCCTGGCCAGAGTTTCAGATAGAACTTCAGTCAAGCATATCCTGCCACTCAGAGACTAGCTACAAAGGTTACAGCTAGTCCCTGTCAAGAAATTTTCTTCCTCCACCATACCATCAAGTAATCATCATCCTATTTTAGCAGGAAGTAATCTTAAGATAATGATGACACCCCTTTCCCTCCTGTTGGCTTTTAGGTATATTACTCATCTGCATAGGGTTGGTTTTAGTTACCTACAGTTGGGTATGGAAAGTGTTGCTCAGGCTTTTTTTAGACAGGTATAGGGTATGGTTGGGAAAGGTATGATGTAAATTGGATATCGG
Organism: Phodopus roborovskii; assembly: GCF_943737965.1. Lineage (NCBI taxonomy): Eukaryota > Metazoa > Chordata > Mammalia > Rodentia > Cricetidae > Phodopus > Phodopus roborovskii. The sequence goes on from NW_026126656.1 coordinate 160,958, forward strand.
TAAATTAACTTACTTTCTTATTATGTGGGAAAATTAATAACTAAAAGATACAGGACTCATGCCAAGAAGGGAAAACCAGAAAGGACAAGTGTTTCTGCCAATAGATATAGATAACTCTCTGACTGGATGTACTCTCCAGTCAGCTTAATGACAAGGCCACTGAGCCCGCCAGACATAGAAAAGAAAACCCCCTAACCTTGCAAGTGCGCTAAACAATCCTGTCTTGTAAAAAAAAATTGTATTCTATGAAATCTCTGTAACTTTAGAAACCTTCTGGGCTGAGACTGGCAGTCTCAAACTCCCTTTCCCTCTAAAAACTCTTTGCAATTTTATGCGGGCACCTTAGTCTTCTGATAGAGTGAAGTCCCAGGCAGTTCAGTTCTTAGCAATAAAAACCTTTTGCTTTTGCAGTCAGGGGTCACTTCCTTGGAGGTTGAGGAAACCTGGTAGGAACAACACTTATTATTGGTTATATACAACTTGCATTGTTATAGATTCTTATATGTTGTAACCTTTACTTACATTCGACACATTTTGTATATCGATAAAATTTAATATTTTTTTCATGCTGCATTATACAGTTCTACCTGTGGTCAAGACATTTCTACTCTACATATCTAAAGTAATTGTCCCTGCTTACTCAGGGAAGTTTTAACTCCCGAGTATTGCAGATTATCTTTACTCATGTTCTTATACCTATGAGATTAGTCAGACATAGATGCTTGCTCTCCAAACACTTCATCGACCTGTAGAACATGGCATTTAAAAGTTTTAATATTAGTACTCCGTTGACATGAGACACTATAGCTCCTGATAACATCATGCTTTTACCAAAAATATGCTGGGCACTGCTGTTGCTCCATCTGTAGTCCTTCCTCTCCTTGGCTAATGACAACTTGGGCAAAGAACTGCCCCCACCTTGACCACTGACTTGGACATGCTGTCCTAATGTGCTTGCAGGTGACACACATTGAAGACTGCTGAACCTTGCCAAGTCAGGTTAGTAAGCCTTTTACATCCCTGCTTCTGTGATGGTCTGTCAGATACTCTAGGCCTCAGTCAAAACTGGTTGCACCAACGTTGCTGTGAGACGTTGTGGGACTCTCCAGGTAGCCTGTGGTTTCTGCCTTTGCTGGACCATTGGGAAGCTGCCCATCTGCACTTCCTACCTACCCTAATAATGTTATCTTCCTTCTCTGGATTTTGCTTAGGTTGAAGATTAGACTATCACAATTATTATTTTCAATTCCTAGACAGAAATATTAGGCACTAGACTTAAGCTTTCCAGCTTAGGCCGACTCTGTTATAAATCATTGTTATACCTTCAAGCTAGGACTAGATATGTAGGTCTTAAGAAGGTATGTTCTTGATTCTCCTTTTCTTAGAGCATATTTGATATTCACTGTCTTTGTATATAGTTTTGTATCAAGAAGCCTAAATCTTTTATTTAAACTAAAAGGGAAATTGTATTGAGATATTCACCTGCCTGCACCCTTTGCACTGACCATGCCCATTAGGGGTGGAGACAGCTTCGTACATGATGTGGAGGACTTAGGTCTGGGATCAGGAAGCCCAGAGCTCTGTCTTGCTTCCTCGACGAAGAGCATCTGGAGGCATCCTTGGGACTGGAACCTGCTGGTGTTCATCTGCCCATGTTTTGAGTTATTTCTCCCTGAATAAACATCTATTCAGCCTATCTGTTTTCCCTGATCCTTGTTTTTCCATAATATTTTCCAGTACATATTTTATCTCGTTTACAAACCTAAATTCCATAGGCATATTCATACATCCTTAGTACGGGTTACCCCACACCATTTCCCCCATGTTCTCACTTACCCTCCTGAATTCATTTCTGTAACAGAGACTATACTTCCGGGGTTATTTCTTGTCACCTTTCTTTTACAACCGTTCTAACTATATTGAACTTGAGTTTCAAAGTCACCCTTTTCTATTTGTCTTTTTGATGATCCATCAATTGTGTTAAGAGTTTCTCCTTCTTTTTCACATCTCCCAACCCCTTCATGTTTGAAGCTCTCAGCACCTCATGATCCTCTTCTCTGCTTTGATTTTTCCCTATATTTTACTATTTCCATGTCTTAATGTGTCATTTCTAATTACATGGCATCTACATGTAATCCAAGTTAAACATATAAAAGTCTCAAAGCTAGCATTGACACATGAAGACAACATATATAATTTGTTTTTATGAGCTTGGTTGGCCTCAGCATGTATCATTTTTTTTTCACTGCCATGTAGCTCCCTCGCTATGAAGTATTTCACTAATTGTGTGAAAGCCTAGAGATTGAAATAAGAGACAAGACAGCGGTCTTGTTGGATGCTGAATGCTGAATGTCCTCTATTGAAGAGATATCGTGGGCTTATCCACTGATTCACAAGCACAGTGGAAAACAACAGGGTCAAGAGTACAATTTTCAGGCTTAGCTCCTCCCCAAGAGATGTGTGTTAGGAAAACAGGAAGAGTACCAATAACAACTCCAGGGGGCAAGAAAATAAGAAGAACACCAATAACAACTCTGGGGCAAGATAGTCCTGCCAACAGCTTCAGGCTTGCTCAAGGTGCCTCCCGGGTCCATGAAGGGCCCATCAGTGCCCTACATTTCCTTGTAGTTTACATTATTCCATTTTACTTCACAGCTGAATGACAGTCTATTTTGTACATATACTACATTTACAGTATCCATCTATCACGTGTAGGATACATAGGTGATCTATTTCCAGGTGTTTGTCAAAGTTATTTTTCAGTATGTTTGTCATTGGTATGTAAGGCATCTACTGGTTTTTGTATGTTACTTTTCTACTTTGATAATTTGATAAAGTGTTGTTTAGCTCTATAGTTTATTGATAGAATATTTACAGCTTATAACATCATGTCTACAAATATGAAACTTTAGTTGTTTTATTATTTGTATCCTTTAATTTCCTTCTTGTCTTATTACTCTATTTAGGACTTCAGCTCTTTACTGATAGACATGATAGACATGGAGCAAGCAAACATCCTTGTCATGTTTCTTATCTTAGTAGGAATATTTTAAGTTGTTTCTCAATTTAACAAGACGCTGCTCATAGGCCTGTTGTTCATAGCTTTTATGGTATTGAGGTGTATCCCCACAATCCATAGCCTCTCCATGACTTTTAGCATAAAGATCCAGACATTGAATTTTGTCAGTGGTCTTTCCTGCGAATATGGAGATGAACATGTGGTTTCTTTTATTCTATTTTGTGAGGGTAATATTCATTTATTTACATATTGTGATCTCACCCAGAATCTCTGGCATGAAGGTGACAGGGTCATGGCATGATGTGGTCTTTTAACGTGATTATAATTTCAGTTCGCTATTATCTTCTTTTTCCCTTCATACCATTTCAACATTCAATTTATATGATGTATTCTAATCATTGTTTCTCCTCCCTGACTTCTACCTAGATACTTCCAATCCCCCCTACACACCCAACAATATCCTTTCATTATTTCTCTTTACAAAAACATGGGAGATGCGGGGGTGAAGAACAATTAAGTAGAATTTAAAAAATGAACAAAGAAAATTCATTATAGTTTTTTTTTTTTTTCTGTTTGCTTACATCGTGGATCACGTTGATAGATTTTCATATGTTAAACCATCCCTGCAATCCAGGGATGAAGCCTACTTGGTCATGATGGATGATTTCTCTGATGTATTCTTGAATCGATTTGCCAGTATTTTATTAAGTATTTTTGCATCGATGTTCATCAGGGATATTGGTCTGTGGTTTTCATTCTTAGTTGTGTCTTTGTGAGGCTTGTGTACAAAGGTTATTGTGGCCTCATAAAAAGAGCTTGACAATGAACCTTCTGTTTCTAGTTTGTGGAACGATTTGAGGAGTATTGGTATTAATTCTTCCTTGAATGTCTGGTAGAATTCTGCACTGAAGCCATCTGGCGCTGGAGTTTTTGTGGTTGGAAGGCTTTTGATGACTCTTTGTTGCAATAATTTTTTTTTTCCTGGTTTATATTTTGTTGCTTTCAGACTTCAAGTTGATTATTTCCTGGCATCTAATCCTCCAAGGTGAGTATGCTTCCTTTTGTTATAAGGCTTTCAGTTGGACTGTTAATTCTCTAATGTGACTATCCATTTATTCTTAAGAACTGTTGATTTTGAAACATATTTGGCTCACATGTTATTATTTTTTTATAATTGGGCCCAAGTTGAGATGGCCCACATTGTCCTTAATCTCCCTTGTGAAATTATTCTTAGATACTGCCATTGGGCATAGCAAACATATGCTTCCCATGAATTCTCCATGTCTTCAACTTTTGTCAAGAATGAGCCAAAACAACTGATTTGAACTCCAAGTAACCTACAGCTTAAACTTTGTAAAAAAAAAAAAAAAAAAAAAAACTAAGTAAAGGTTCCTATGCATTTACACTTTGCTGTTGATAGGTTTCACAGGTCTTACATATAGTGCATTTAGAACAAGCATTTATTAAAGTCTAGCTTAAGAGACTAGGAATGCCATGCATATATGTCATATCAACTAGTCCAAGGCACCATGACTTGCATGATGACATTCAATTTTGTGTGCTAAGAATGAATAGCATTTAAGAGTTAGCAGTCATTGTTGGCAATAAGAATTGTCAATGACATTCCAGTTTTTGGTGAATGAAAATGTGAGCCAAAGAAATTCTTAAGTTGGGCACCATGTCATATTAAGAGCATGAATTAATGTAGTTTTTTTTTTTTTTTTAACAAAGCAGACTCTGTCTCAAGTTAAATAAAAGCAAACTAACAGCATTTTCGGATCTTGTAAGTGTACAAATAACCTCGAAAATTTTTGCAGAATAGATAATAAATTGCTGCTTACTTGAAATGTTCATCACACTTTAATAGTAATTAATATTAATAATATTAATAAATGTCTACCATGTGGAGCTATTGTGCAGAAGCCCATGCAGAGTGGTTGCAAAGATCCTCACTGATGTGTCATAGTACACTGGGAGAGGAGTTGTTTGGATCTGCATGTAAAGATGAAGAAATCACTGCATTGATGGACTAAAGGATAGATGGTGAGGATGCCGCCTAGAGCAGGATGCAAAGTCAGTAGGAGTTCAAGGCAAAGGTCATGCTGTCTCTGTTCAAGTAGGCCCTTCTGAGCCAGAACCTTGGCCCAGAGCTAGATGAGTGAGTGACAGAGGACTGATCTAGCATGCAACAGCCATGGGTTCTCTCCCCCATTGACAAACGTTCTGGACAGTGAGTAAGATGCTCAAATATAGTGAATAATAAGAGCAAATTAACATGCTTAGAAGAAAGTTAAACACTGGTCTGTGGGGAGTCAGAGGATTTACATGTCATGTAATTATTGCAAACTATGAGTGATTGTACATGCTAACATAATAGCCTAGAATTTCAATAAAAACATGTGTCTTTCTCCCACAGAATGGCTCTCCATTATGCCTCCTTTCATGGATGAACAGTGTAGTTAAGTTTCTTTTAATGAATGGCTGTGACAAAAACGTCACGGATGGCAAGTTGATGACACCGCATGTCAAGGTAGTACAGATATATCAATTTCAGGAATGATTTGACTTATTTGCTCATACTGAAAATGAAATTACCTCACTTAAACATGAATCATAGTGAAAGCTGTGACATGCCTGTTTTGAATTACTTGAGTTTTCAATGTTTTTCTTTTTACAACATCCACAGGCTGTACAGACTGTCTCAAGAGACACAGTCTTGCTTCTCCCACAAGAAGAAGCAGATCCAAACGTGAAAGACATCAACAGAGAAACGACTCTTCATCTTGCCATATACAATGACTCCCTTGAAATCGTAGCTGCCCTTTTGGCCTCAGCGAGCAATGTGGAAGAGCTGTCAGAGGTAAAGATTACCTAAATTAAATTCTCAAGTATTTAGGAACTGTGTGATTTCACAAGTTCATGTATAGGGCCACAATTATCTGGGTTCTGAAGCTCAAGTATTCCCTGACTGACATTTAGAAATCATTTGATTGGTATTTATTTAAACATCAACATGGTTGTTGTGCTTTTTTAGTGCAACAAATTAGTGCAGTTCACACAGCCCATATGCTTTTGGGTTTGTGACCATCCACTGCAGTTTGGTCAGCCTACTAGGGAGTCACACTGCTAAATAAAACTGGCTCTCCCTCTCCCACAGCTATCAGTTGCCAATAGCTCCCCAGCTAGAGATAGGACTCCGTCCTAACTTCCTGTCTCCACAATGAAGAGTTTGGCTGACTTGGTATTGCCTGGGTGAGTCTTGTGAGTGCTGTCACAATGACTGTGAGTTCATATGAACATCTGCCCTGTTGTGTCCAGAAGACACTGTTTCCTTGTGATCAATTGACTTGCTCTGTCTCTTAGAGAATTTTGCAATGATCCCTAGACTTAGTGAGTGGGATCTATTAATGAGCAAAGAAAGTATGGTGGGGAGGGAAAGTGGGTGGATCAGGAAGGAGTAGAGAGAGAAGGGTAGATGTAGTCAAAATAACTATGGAATTTTCATAAATCTGATTTTAAATATGGGAGAAATAACCTTGGTTTATTGAAAGAAGTAATAGAGAACACAGCTTTCCTGTTTGTAGGAAAGCAAATCTTCATGAAAACAGAAAGTATGCCATGTATAATACTTCTACTTTATCAATATTTTCCACCACTTTTCTAACCAGTGTAAAATAATAAAAGAAAGCAAACCTTACCTTGGAAGTAAGCTTTATCTTGGTCCTCAAATAAACACACGGTTTGAAAACTGAACTCTTGGTGTTCGGATAGTTATGTGCCCATGTTTATTTCTGAACAGTAAGATTGAAGCATCAATAATAGGGTAAAATCATCAGAAGCTTCAGGACATAGGCCAAGATGGAAACTGAAAGTGTATGGCAATATTGACAACAGGTCATCATTTGTGAATCTTTTCCATTTCTTGTGTTGACATGTTGCTCTTCAATTTGGGGAATAGGAACCTTTTGAGGAAAGTCCTGAGATAGAATCTCACCTAGAGGTCAGTTTATTAGGAATCTGTGGACATCACACTGTTCAATATGAGACACGTGCTCTTTTTGACAACCAGCAGATAACACCTGTTGGGAAGGTAGGTGAAGCCAATGATTTCAGCAAGAAATTTCCTTTAAATGGTTGGAGTGGAGATATAACTGATTGGAAAAAGATGTGGGAAGTTTATGTTGAAATCAGAGAGGTGTTCAGATGTTACCCTAGTGTCTAATCCTGTTCCTGCTGATGTGACTGTTCAGATGAGTGTCTAAATTCTCCTCTCCAATCTGCAATGCATTCCCCAGAGTTGAGATTGATCACTTTTGGATGATGAGACCTAGTTATTATTTTTAATAACTGTAGAATGCCCAGGGAAATCAAATCAAGTCTTCCAGTAGTGGATGTCTCTGGCTTCTTCTTCCTATGGCCAAATTTCCAAACGAAGAAGGGACTTGGTTGAATGGGTGTGAGAAGAGACTGAAGCAAAGTTGGCTGGTTCTTGAGTTCGAAGCTATACTTGGAACTCACATTGAGGAGTGCTTTAAAAATGTCAAAGTCAAGACTTCTCTGAGGACTTGGGTTTACTAAATCTAAAAAAGGCTTGGGAATGGATTCTTAAAATATTTCTGAGATCCTTATGCAGCTCCACACTAATACCCACTGAATATATGAGTGTGATATGTGAATGCCCTGATATCAAAAAAATTATGCCTTCTTTACAAGACTGAGACCTCAGTTAGCTGCGATTTCTTTGTGTTCTCTCCTATCCAATGATTTTATCATGACACTCTCTCAGCCTTTCTGGTTGAGAATATGAGTCTATTCTCAGTGATAACTATGAATACAATAAAAAAATAATTCACTCGAATTCCGAATACTTTAACAAATTACTTATGTTCAGTCTTTTAAGAAATAAAGACATCTTCTTCATGGATTTGCATGTCTCATGTTTATCACACAGTGTACAGAACCAAAAGTTAATTTCATGTGGGTTTTTTTTTTTTTTTGTGGTTGGTATTTTTGCTTTTGTTTTCTGATGTAGAGCAAATGACAACCCTCTAGTCAGTTGAAGGTACCTGTTAAGTAAAAGATCTTACTGAATATTTTAAGGTTATACAGCCTTGGCAATATGTTTCGCAGTTGTAAAAAACAAAAGAAAAAAAAGAGTGAGAGACAAAATAAGGAACATATAAATTCAATTACCTAGCTTAGATTGAGCAGTGTTGATCAGTTAATTGTACATTTTATTAAAATATCAATAGAGTGTGAAAGAACCAGTTCAAGAAACATCTGTGTTGGTATTATGTCAGTTTTGTTTTTGTTATTCAAGACTGGGGTTCTCTGTGTAACAGCCCTGGCTGTCCTGGAACTCTGTTTGTATACAAGTCTGGCCTCAAACTCACAAAGATCTACCTGTTGCTGCCTCCCAAGTGCTGGAATTAAAGGCATACACCAACACCATCTGGCTATTAGAGTTTTGTTTCTGTTGCTGTGATAGTGTCCTGACCAAAAGCAACACAGGGGAGCAAAGGCTAATTTGACTTACCATCCAAGATCTTGACCATTATTGGAGAAGTCCCATAGGAAGGAGCTTGAGACAGCTTGTCATCCTCAGACAAGAGTAGAAAGATATGCATGAGCCCATGCTGCCTATTTGTTTAGTACTCAGTTACCATCTGGACGGTTACACAACTCAAACCCCGAATCAGGCTGTGCTAGCATCCACAGTGCGCTGGCACTGTCTCATCAATTACCAATCGATAATCACCCACAGTCATTTCCACAGGTCTGCCTAATTGATTCAGCTTCCCAATGGAAACACTCTTCCTAAGTCATTCTAGGTGGTGTCCTTGACAATTGAAACTAACCATCCCAATGACTTGATTACAGTCTGTGCTTGATAATGATTTTGTCATTGTTTTAACATTCCTGCTTGTACCAGCAGAAAGAAAGTAGTTGTTGTGTCGCAGGGGATGATCTTGTCTTGGTCGAGAAAGCACAGAAGTTTAATTACGCTGGTTCATCCTGTCAGGAACTTACATTTCACCTTCTCCCATGCCCACAGCCTTGAAAGCAAAAGCCGCTGGAGAAATTGGGACAATATTGGGACTAACCGCAACATTGCCAACATGACAATAGCTCAGAGAGCAAGGATCCATGTCCAAATGCTTCCACAAGCTTCCTGCAAAATAGTGACCAGCTAGGCTACAGTGTCAGTCACATGAACCTCTGGGTGACATTTCACTTTCAAACTATATCTGGGACTGTTTTATTTTGAGGAACATTTGGTTGATTGCACTACCAATACTTGTTTTGTACAAATCTGTTGGTAAACACGTAGCAAAGGTTAAAAAAAAAATGAGTGAACCAAAGCTCTATGGAGTCAGTGTACTCCATGCTTACTGTTTCCTCCAGGAACACAGTATACTCTCAATCTATAGGAGAATTCAGAAATCTGGATTTCACCTTGTTCATAAAGATTCAACTCCTTTCTCCTCTGAACCCATTTGATTTAATCAGTCCCTACAGTGAACACTTTCATACTCAACATCCAAGTGTGTCCCATTTGCTAATAAGCCTTAGCAATCCTTCCTCACATCCCCTGCTTTCCCTATGTAACTATTTGAGTCTGCCTTTTTTCTTTCCTGGTGTTTTGATATAGATTTAGGATGTCTGATGCATTTATGAATTGAACTGACATTTTAAATTTATGAATTCAATTGGCATTTAAAATTATTTCTCAATATCAGCTTTGTGTCTGAGCATTGCCTATTATGCACAACTCATATGTATCACCTGAAAAATTATCTTCAATATAAATAACACCGTTCTGATTAGGAGATGTTTTAGATTTATTGGGTTGATCATGTTTGTAGTCAGACATGTTGTGTACCCTATAGACAACATCCAGTGTTGCTGTCACATTACACACAAGTGCAAGCTACTGAGTGATTGCAGTGTACCAAAGCAAGTACATACAGGGATTATTCAATTTTCACTGATGGATAAAGCATTGCTTTATTTCTGATTTGTATCTTGCCTAGATCAATAACCTAAGCATTGATCAAAGTGGAGAAATGATACAAAAGAATTTGAAGAAGCAGATGATCCAGATGTGATGGCATACCTGTAATCTCAGGAGGAGTTCTGGGGGATTCTGTTTCAAGAAGGTCATGATTTCTAGCTCAGATTGGACTATATACTGAGATCTAACCTTTATAAAGGAATATTTTACATCTACTTGCTCACGGAATTATCATATCAAGGAAATTAAACTCATGTATTGGAGTTTAAGTAGTGTTAAGAACAGGATGAAACGGTATCACCTACCCCAAAGCACAGGAGTGTTAAACAAAAGAGGAAGAGTAAACAGTCCCTGGAATTAATGTTGACTAGAATTCAAGAGATACCCCAAATGCTATAAGGTATTATTATTGCAATTTGTTGTCTTCAATAATGTGAACATAAGATTCAATTGCTGACTAGCCAGACTCAACTGGTGCAAACCCATCCCTAAGGCTCAGAGAACATCATTGAAAAGGGGACAAATGCCTCTAAGGACCAAAGGACTATTGTGCCTATTGCAAGATAATGTTTCCTAAATATAATAAGGATAATGAACTCAGGAAATCTCAGTCTTGTTTTTGCCTAAATAAGGCCCACACGATGACAATACCGAGTGACTTGCCACTCGGTAGAATTTTACAAGGTTCTACCACTGGGTAAACAATGGGTGATGAGGGAAGAATCTTTTCCCTCTAGAGACAAATTCTGACAGATTATGCAATGCTAGATCGTCAGCTATTAACACTTACAATATGAGCAAAACTAAATGGATTCAGTACATTATGTGTATACATACACACATACACCAGGCATAAATTTGTGTGTACAACAATACTGATTAATGAAGAGGTCATCAAAATTAGAAGGAGTAGGGAGGACATGAGAAGAGTTGATGGGGTGGGGGGGGAGGAGAGACAGTGAGGAAAGATTGAAATGAGGTCACTACAGCACCTATGTATGAAATTAACAAGAATTAAATGGAAAATGTTTTACAAACATGTATTGGGCTTTCTAGGGTTAAGACAACTTGTATCATATAACATGATAGAAACAGTCAATTCATCAAAGTTTATATGGCTCTTTGGCTATTTTGAGTGTATTTCTTTGGTGACATATTTAAAGCAAGGGACTGGCATTGCTATCGTGGGTCCCCTGAAACAAGTTGTTCAGATGCTAATGTCTGCTGCACACACGGTTGGTCAAACAGGAATTTACCAAAGAAGCACATTTTGGTTATTTATTTTTTTTTTTTTGAAAAGGAACAATTTCACAGTTTTTGTCATATTTCTTGTTGGGAAATGGTATATCTGGCACACAAATATCTTTTGAAATACAGATAGAAATTCTGACCTAGAGAGGAAAATTTAGCACACCTATTCAATAAAATATTGAAATCCTTTGGCATTTGTTTGGGGGTTGGTTCCTTTGAGATAAGCTCCCAAGAAATTTTGGCTTGTACATCTACATCACAGCTCATGTTTCTGTGGGCTCAGAAAACTTGGAGTGACAGGGATTGAAAAGTTTGTAATATGCAGAACATGAGGAAGTCTTCCATGCAACAGTCCCTCCTAGAAACACCTGCATAAAAAAAAAAAAAACAAAAAACAACAAAAAAAAAAAAAACTGGAATTATAATACTAGTGGACCTGTTAAAATAGAAGAAGAAATCTTTTACTGTGTTCTATCCCTAGATATTGAATTTATTATCAAGTGTTGATTGCGTGGAGATTGAGAATTTGCTTCTCTCAAAGGCGAAACCCCTTATTGTTTGTCCAATGCGAAGTGGCTGTCCTAAAACCCATATTCACAGAACAAATATGGAGACGGTAGGTTCTATTTATATGTTTATACATACATGTACATACACATACATATATGTAGTAAAGATAATCAAAGATGAAGAGGCTACTAACTTGATGGAGCCTGGGAAGAGTACTAAATAGAGTTACGTGAGGTGAGGTGTGTGGGGGAAGGGTAGTATCTAATGTAAGAACAGGAGTGGGGAATGATTTTATTTCAATTAAAATAATTTTTAAGAGGTTTTCACTTAAAAGGAAGCAAACAGCTGAGACTCCAATATACCATGATAAACACAGTGAGAGGAACAGAGATTCATGGGAGGAAAGTGTTTGACATGAGTTTTGGAGAGGTCTTGCAAGAACTGTAGGCAGGTTTGAAGTATTGCAATGCCAGCATAGGAATGACCAGTGGGCTGTTAAGAAAATCTCTAGTGCTCTCTACTTTATGGTAAACTTTATATTCACTGTGCTAGGTATAAAGTTTTCACTTCAGTTGGGGAAAATGCAGCATTGTGCATCATTGGTTGATATCATTACAGGAGGGCCTGAACCATGATGCTGGCTCTCCAGCAAAAATAAAAAAAAAAGCTTTTGACTGCTGCATTACTAATAACATCAGGTGCAAATGTTCATCTCTGTGACACATACCAAAAGTATGTACTTTAGCGTTTTTAAACATTAATTGTATTCTAAAATAGTAACAGTCACTCAAATCAGAAATGAAATGGGATAAACTCAAAAATATGAATAAAATCCGTGTCAGATAAAAAAATATATACAATGAGTAATACAAAAATGATGTAAAGTTTCTATCCATTAATCACTTACAGACAACTAGGCTGTTTACTATGAATAGAGCAGCAAGGAACACAGTTGAGCAAGTATCTCTGTTGTAGGATATAGAGTCCTTTGGTATATGCCCATGTGCTGTAGAACTTGATCTTTTATTCCCAGCTTCTTGAGGAATCAACACACTGATTTCCATAGTGGCTGTACATGTTTGCACCCCTACCCTCAATAGATGAATCCCTTACCCCACATCCTCACCAGCAAGAGATGTCATTTGTTTTGTGGATTTGTGCTACCATTTGTTTTGCTTAATTTTGAACAAACTGAGATGTGTAATATGAGATCACAAAGTAGTTTTGATATGTATATCCTACATGACTAAGAATGGTGAACATTGCTTCTGGCTGAGACGAGAGACCTCAGACAGTGGAGCCAGGATGTATCCCCTGGTGCACAAAAGGACTTTGCAAACATATCCTCCATGGAGGGATAACTGCCTTAATCTAGAGACAGGAGAAAAGCCCTAGTCCCTACTTCACAGGACCTGACAGATCTACATGACCCCAACTGGATGGCATTCCCCTACATATGGAATTGGGGTGGGGGGATGGGAGGGGAGGGTGTTTAGAGTGCATGTAAGAGGGCAGAGAGGGTAAAAGGCAGGGAAGGAGGGAGGGAGGGCTGGGGGAAGGGAGGGAGAAGGAACTGGGATCGACATGTAAAATAATAAATTAAAAAAAAATGCTTTGACTCCAAAATTTAAGTTGAAGGACAAGTTACTGGGGAAAAGGATTTATATTTTTGTTTACACAGAAAATGAAAAGATGTGGATTCCTTCCAGACTATTGTGGTTTGATCACGCCAGACCACCTGAAACAGAGTACAAGCTGATCCTACATTCAAAACAGCTGGACAAAACAGCCCTACAGACTACAGCCAGGATATCTGAATCTTCTTCGAATCCCCCCAAGACAGCGCCCCTTACCAGCAGGAAGTAGTTTGGAAAGAACAATGCCCAAATTCCCAAATATTGTGTATAAATGTTTGTTTTCATTTAATTGGACTTTGTTATATAAAATTAAATAAAAAAATCCAAAAACAAACAAACAAACAAACAAAAAAATGGTGAACATTTCTTTACATGTTTCTCAGCTACTTGATTTTCCTCTTAGAAAAATTTTCTGATTAGGTCTTTACTCCATTTTAATTGGATTCCTGATGTCATGGGAGAACTAAGTTGCCTGTATCAATCACTGTTTCTGTGAAGCTGACAAGTACCATAGTAATTAATTTATTTGTAAGAGCAATTGGAGTTCTGCTATGGTGAAAACGGCAGAAGGTTTTGTTGTTGTTTGGTTTTCTGATTGCTTTTTTTGCTATTCCTGTTTGGTTTGACTTTACTTAATATTGGATGTGCCATACAAAACTCAAGATGATGTTATCTCATTTCTGTAAAAATTTCATGGGAAGTCTGAGAAACAAGACAGTTAATCCTTCCTTTGCTTGTTGATAGATGAGGAGTTTAAAGAATGGTTCTTTCCCATTTTTCATTCCTATGATAATGTCCTCCCATCTGCTTAGGTATAGAAATTTTCATTTTCTCATTTGCTGACTTAGGATTACTCTATGTCACCGTCTTATTATTATTTGAAGCCATTTTTTATGAAATCCTTTCATTGATTTCTTTCTCAGTATTTTGCCATTTGAATAGAGAATGTCTTCTTCATTTGTGCGTGTATCCTGTGGTTGTGCTAAATGTGTTCATTACACTTTGGTGTTTACATTTGGAGTCCTTAGGTTCTTTCTTGTACAGCATGGTTTCCTTTGGTAATAAAACTTGTTTCAGCCTGTATTCCCATGGTGATGTCCAGTTTGTTTCCTTGGCATGACTCATTGATCTGTACAATTTCAAGGATTTTCCTGAGGAGGAGGAATGAGAATGTTTATCCCTGTATCCTTCCTGGTTTTAATCAAAAGGTTTTCTCGATCCTGTGTTGGAAACTGCTACCTGTGTTTGGTACTCATTGCATTGATTATGTTAAAGAATTCTTTGCTTGTTGCTGGATCCTCAAGGGTTTCTATCAGGAAGGGATGTTGGATTTTGTCACAATCATGCTCTACATCTAATGATGAGAGTACAGTGTGTCTGTGCTTGAGACTGCCTATAGAATGAAGGATTTGAAAGAAGTGAGCCTGAATTGGATTTAGTAGAAATGTTGATACTTCACATGTACACAATTGTAGTGTCATAATTCCACACATCCATGACAAGGTGAAGGGCTCATATATTTTGTGTTTGTCAGTGGGAAATCTGTAGGTTTTAAATTCAGAAGAAAATATGGAGTATATATGCTTCAAAATAATGAGAAGAAAGTATTTTTCATGATTTTTTTCCTTCTCAAAGAAATGGTAAAACTTTGAGTAATGACTGAGCTTATGACACTGACTTGATTATTGTTCAATATATACATATATAAAAATAAATCATATACTCTACCTGAGCACAACTAGAATATGTCTGTTAAAAAGAAAGAAACATTGTGAATGTACACAAACAGAGAAGAGAATAGAGTCTTATGTTCAAGAGAACAGCCTAGAATATGAGTCTAGTTCTCATATGAAAATTTTGTTTTGAAGGACCCACATTTAATCACTTAAATATTGCTATAATCAGGGAAGAAAATGGAATTGGCAAATGCTGTTCAACTGTCTTTCATGGATATTGTAGCTAAGAATCAATATTCCACACAGATACAAGAAACTGCATTCCAAATCTGTGTAATATAACCACACACACAAAATATAGAAAGCTGTCCTCTATACTCTGAGATATGGAACCAGTGTGCAACTAAATACCCAAAAGCCTAAGTGTTCTGAGAAGATGAAGAAGAAATAATATTTCAGGTGAAGGTCTAACATTCAGCCATATGTCAGTATGCAGAAAAGGATGTAAGATTTAAAAGAGAAAACATCATATTCATCGGAGGTGTTTTAAAAAATGGCACTTGCTTCAGTGACAAAGCAAGTGTCATAACACATCATTTTCTAGTCTTTCTTAAGTCATTGTTTCCAGGAAGAGTCTGGGCAGGAATATATTTGGTGAATATGCTCAAAGCCGAATAGCAGATAAATTAAAATCATACTGAGACAGACGAACACAGATAATTAATTTGGTCAATCAGGTGGAAAATCGTTTGTGAATGTGTTTCTTCTGTTCTCCTGTTCCATACAAGGGGCAGCTAAAAGAAATAAGAGATGCACCTGAGCGAGAAGACCAGGTTTTTCCTGCAAAACCTAGGTCTCCCTATGACTTCTCTCATTGGTCAAGTGTTAATTTCTGAAACTGGCAAGTTGAGTTGTATTCTCAGAAAAGGGAAACCATCCTGACTAAAACGTGTTCCTAATGACCCTTTCACAGAATACTCTGCCAGATGGCCTACAAGTCAAATATGAGAGGTCTCAGGTGTGACCAGCCAATATTGAAATAACAACTTGAACCAACCCTATCTAGACCACCATAGGACAGAGTGTAGCCCATTTAATCATCTGCTGAGTTAGTACCACAGAAAACAATAACAATTCCTCTGCTATAGGGGTGGGGAATGCATGTATTCCAGAAGTGATTACTAGCCTTCATGTGACCTTAGGCCAGGCAGTTGGCCATGAGAAAGAGAGGAATACTTCACATGACAGAAAGAGGACAATGAGAGAAAAACATGACATCTTGAGCAAAGTTTTGCAAAAGTGATTAGTGACATTGTCACAAATTGCTGTCCTCAGACAGATCATAGGACAGGAACATACCAATTTTAGTCTTTGGACCTTCCTTCAAACATAGAGGAGGAACATGCACTGAGTCAGGAATTTCCAGGGAAGGCCCCCAAGGTCTTGAATATCCTATTACTGGCAAATAGCATGTTTGTGTGAGGACAGTGCTGCTTTTCTATGTTTTTCTGAGGATTCGAATGGACAGCAAGGTCCTATGTTTGGTTGAAACTGCAAATTGCAAAGCAGCTTTCTAGTGACGTCTAAATTCAAATGACTATTACATTCTTTCAGAGTATGTCATTTTCTAAATGTGGTGTGATACTTCTCCAATCACAGACATTACATTGATCAAGAAAGCTGAGCAAGATGCATCCTAACCAATGAGAATCACAGTGTGCGGATTTTGGGTGCAGATAAAAACTACAAACGACAGGTCAGTAAAAGTAAACATGTTTGTTCTACGTTGACACTCTACAGACAAGATAAAAGACACAGTCAGTTGCAAAACAGGTGATTGCATAGACACACAAAATACAGGAAGCAATGCAGTATACTCTGAAGGATGGAACCTGGATGTCATTGAATGCAAAATAGCCTCCTCATTGCTGAGACGATGACCAGGGAGTGAGATTTCAGATGATGTTCAAATAAAGGTCACAGATAATGTCAGAGAGAGGGAAGATATACCAACTCTGAGAGAGAAATCCTCCAAAGGACAGGTTTGTAAAGTTAATCACGTAGTCCTGTTGGCTATGGTGGTATTACTATGTGGAGAATGATGCCCAGTTTTTAACTACCTCAAAACTTGTAAGTTGGAATAAAAACATTTCTTCTCTTTTACATTTTTAGTTGTCTCAGAATCACGTCAAAATTTATTTATTATAATTTCTTGATAAGTGACGAATTTTTCCATTGTACATAATGGCTTCGGTCAAGGCCATTATATAGCTCATGATTGGGATGAAGTCCAATTGCACCATCCTGATGCATCCCTTGTCCAAAATGGAAGGATTCATTATAGGCAAGAGACTTGGCCATCTGTCACACAGTCGTACATCTTCCAATGGAATGCAGATATTATAGCTCATCAATCTGTAGGGTGGCAGTTTCCCTATCTGCCTGGATGTCGTCTAGTGTCCTATGTTATGTATCAGTGAATTTGCCTCTCATTAAATGTGCTACTTAGGCCTTGTGCTAAGAGTTTTTTCTCTGCCAATGAGTTAAGGTGAGAGCAGGCACTCTCCTGGGATGGGTGAAATTTCTGTTGTCATCAGAGGCTAGGTGAGTTTGGAGTGGAGATTCATAAGGAGGAAATTGTTCTACTGGCAACCTTTGCAAGATGTTCTGCCCTGTTCGATCTTCTGATCAACTGTCTTTCAAGGATGTTTGTTCTATGATTCAAATCTCTGGATAGGACTATCAGATACTGTCAATTCCAAAACTATGTCAGTGACCCAGACACACAAAATACAGGAAGCTATGCTGTATACTCTGAAGGATGGAACCTGGATCCCACTGAATTCACAATAGCCTCCTGTTGGATGAGAGGATGAACAGGATATAAGATGTCAGGTGAAGTTCAAATAAAGGTCAAGAATAGGTCAGAGATCAGGAGGAAACACCAGCTCTGAGAGTGAAAATCAGCACATTCACTGGATAAATTCAAGGGAAAATGCCCACAGAGTGGGACTGAGCATGGAACTTCCTGGTCAGAGTTCATTCTGAGATTGAAGGCTATAAGGCAACATAAGGAGGCATCTGTGTGCCCTCTCTGAATGTCAAGAACAGGGCAGCAAGATTCGACACAGGGGCAGCCTTGTGTAGTTTTTCTGTCTGCTGTTAAAAATTTAGAAACTCTGGAAAGCAAGTTTGGGTTGTACATCACTCCAGTACCTCCATGATTCTTGCCAAACTCGAGGTCAAAGACAAACTTTACTTTGCTGCCTGATTTGTGCATGCATTTATTTTTTTGTTCACTGTGTTTGTTGGCATGCATGTTTCACATACAAACAGTATAGTAATTTGCCTTAAGGGTCCTTCTTCGGTTCCTTTTTCATTGAATTCCCGAGTATTTTCTTGTGTTGCTATGAATTAATTATAATTATGTAGATTAGGTCAGTCTGTATTCAGATAGTGCCAAGAATCACGTTCTACCTATTCCCCTGATATCAGGCACAACACATTCTTTGAGGAAGTCAAACATGATACCTGCCTTCCATTACCCCAAGCAGTCTGCAGTCCCCATGTCATAGCACACCATTTTCTCATCTTTTTAGTACATTGTTTCCAGGAACAGTCTGAGCAGGAATGCATTTGGTTAATGTGCTCAAAGCCCAAGAGAAGATAAATAAAATTCATCCTGTGGAGGATGAACAGTGATGATTACCTTGGTCAATCAGGTGTAACTATGTAAATGTGTTTCTTCTGGTCTCTAGTTCTGCATAACTGGGAACTAGAAGAATGGATAGATAAACTTGAGTTGGAAGATGACATTTGCTGTGGAAAAAAGCTAGTTCTCACTATAGAGGTCACATATTTGCCAAGTGTTGTGGTCTCAGAAGGAAAAGTGTCCTGACTAAAACTTGTTCTGAATGAAACTTTCACAGAGGCCTGTGCCAGATGGCCTACCAGCCAAGGATGGCAGGTCTCAGGTGTGCCCAGCCAATGTGGAAATGTACCTGGCAACAACCCGATCTGGATAACCATAGGACGGTGGTATGTAGTCCACTTAAATGGATCATGTTTATGATGTGTTTATTGATGCTAAAACTTGGGCAAGTTGCAGTACCACAACTGATTACAGAATACATGTGTGTATGGTTGAAGGAGCACAAAGGTGAGAATAAGAACAAGAGGCTAAAATGATATATGCTCATTTAATTAATTAAATCAGAATTTAATCATCTTCTGAGTTAGTATCACAGAAATCAACATCAATTGCTCTGTTATACTTGTGGGGGATGGCATATACTCCAGAAGGGCTTTCTAGTCCTTCATGTGACCTTAGGCCAGGCAGTTGGAAGGGAGAAAGAGGGCAAGGCTTCACATGACAGAAAGAGGACACTGAGAGAAAAATATATGGCATCCTGAGAAAAGTTTTGCTAAAGTGATTAGTGAAGTCTTTATGACTTGCTGTCCTTTGACAGATGATAGGGAAGGCACATAATAAATTTTGCTTTTGCAGCTTCCTTCAAATGAAGAAAGGGAACATTTATGGAACCAGGAATTTCCAGGGAAGGACCGCATGGTCTTGACTATCATTTTACTGGCAAAAAAAAAACAAAAAACAAAACAAAACAAAAAAAAAAACATGTTTTTGAGAGGACAGTGTTGCTGTTTATACGTTTGCAAATAGTTCTGAGGATCGAATGGACAGCGAGTTCATATGTAGAGTTGAAACTGCAAATTGCAACGCTGCCTTGTAATGACATCCTACGTCAAGTTATTAGGTTCTGTCAGAGTATGTCATTATCTAAATGTGTTGTGGTTCTTTTCCCAACACAGGTATGACATGGATCCAGGAAGCAGAAGAAGATTGCATCCGAACAATCGAAAAGCACAGCGAGCCGCCTTTGGGTATGACGACAACTCCAAAGGACAGGTTTGTAATGTTTATCACCAATTATCACCTGGAGAATAATGCCCAGTTTTAAAACTACCTCAAAACTTGGAAGTTGCAATGAAAACATTTCATCTCTTTCAAATTTGTATCTCTCCTAGAATCTAATCAAATCATTTTCTATTGTATTTTCTTGATAAGTGATTAATTTTACTTTGTAAAATATGGCTTCAGTCAAGGCTATTATATAGCTCATGATTGGGATAAAGTCCAATTTCACCATTCTGATGCATCCCTTGTCCAAAATGGAAGGTTTCCTTATATGGTAGAGACTTGGCAATCTGTCACACAGTTGTCCATTTGGCAATGGAATGCTGATCTTATAGCTCACCTCTGTGTGTGGTGGTAGTTTCCCTATCTACCTGGATGTCATGTAGGGTCCTATGGCACCAGGTGCAGTTAGGTTTTATGCATCAGTGAATTTGCATCTCATTAAAAATGCTACTCCTGTCCCGTGCCAAGAGTTTTTTACTCTGCCAGTGAGTTAATGTGAGAGCAAGCATTCTGCAGGGATGGGTGAAATTTCTGTTGTCATCAGAGGCTAGTTGAATTTGGAGTGCAGATTCATAAGGAGGAATTTGTTCTACTGGCATCCTTTGCAGGATGTTCTGCCCTGTTTGATCTTCTGATCCACTGATCTACTGTCCTTCAAGGATGTTTGTACTATGATTCGAATCTCTAGATAGCACTAACAGACACTGTCAATTCCAAAACTGTGTGAGTGACCCAGACACACAAAATACAAGAAGCTATTCAGTGTAGTCTGAAGGATGGAACCTCGATCCCATGAATGCACAGTAGGCTTTTGTAGGATGAGACAATGAACAGGGAGTGAGATGATAGATGAAGTTTCAATAAATGTCACGGATAGGTCAGAGAGCAGGAGGAAACAACAGCTCTGAGAGTGAAACAAGGCACATCCACAGGAGAAATTCAAGGAAAACTGCCCTTTAGTCATAGTGGGACTGGGCATGGAACTTGCTGATCAGAGTTCATTCTGAGATTGAGGCCTATGAGTCAAGGTAGTGAGGCATCCACTGTCTGTGTGCCCTCTCTGAATGTCAACAACAGTGGAGCAAGATTTGACACAGGGCCAGCCTTGTGTGGCATTTCTGTCTGCTGCTACAGATTCAGAAACTCCAGAAAGCAAGTGGGGTTGTACATCACTCCTGTACCTCCATAATTCGTGCCAAACTCAAGGGCAATGACAAACTTTATTTTGCTGCCTGCTTTGTGCCTGCATTTATTTTTTCTGCACTGGCTTTGTTGGCATGCATGTTTCACTTACAATCAGTATAGTCATTGGCCATACACATCCTTCTCCGGTTCCTTTTTCATCGAACTCCTGACAATTTTGTTGTGTTGAAGTAAATTATTCATAATTGTGTAGATTATGTCAGTCTGTGTTCAGCTAGTTCCAAGAATCACTTTCTGTCCCATTCCCCTGACATCCAGCCTGACATTCTTTGAGGAAGGAAAACATGATACAGGCCTTCCATTAACCCAATCAGTCTGCACTCCCCATATGATAGCACATCATTTTCTTGTCTTTTTAGTTCATTGCTTCCTAGAAGAGTCTGAGCAGGAATGCATTTGGTGAATGTGCTCAAAGCCCAAGAGTAGATAAATAAAATTCATACTGAGGAGGATGAACAGAGATTATTACCTTGGTCAATCAGGTGTAACTATGTAATTATGTTTCTTCAGGTCTCTAGTTCTACATAATTGGGAACTAGAAGAAAGGATAGATGCACTTGAGCTGGAAGACAACATTAGCCCTGCAAATCCTAGTTCTTCCTATAGACCTCACATATTTGCCGAGTGATGTTTTCTGAAAATGGCAAGTTGAGTTGTGTTCTCAGGAAGGGAAAGTGTCCTTACTAAAACTTGTTCCTAATGATGTTCACAGAGTCCTCTGCCACGTGGCCTACCAGCCAAAGATGGCAGGTCTCAGGTGCTGCCAGCCAATATGGAAATACTCCTGGGAACAACCCGATCTCCATAACTATAGGACGGTATGTAGACACTTAAAAATCATCATGTCTACAATGTGTTTATGGATGCTAAAACTTGGGCAAATTGCAGCAGCACAACTGATTACATAATACATGTGTTTGGTGCTGAAGGAGCTTAAAGGTGAGAGTAGAATGACAGGCTAAAATGAATATATGTTCAGGGGAAACTCCATATTTAATCACCTCCTGAGTTAGTATCACAGAAATCAACATCAATTGCTCGGTTATACTTGTGGGGGATGGCATATACTGCAGATAGGGTTACTAGTCCTTCATGTGACCTTAGACCAGGCAGATAGCAGGGAGAAAGAGAGCAAGGCTTTACATGACAGAAAGAAGACACTGAGAGAAAAATATATGACATCCTGAGAAAATTTTTGCTAAAGTGATTAGTGAAGTCTTCACGACTTGCTGCCCTTTGACAGATGAGAAGTCAGGCACATAAAAGATTTGGCATTGGCAGCTTCCTTCAAATGAAGAAAGGGAACATTTATGGAATCAGGAATTTCCAGGGAAGGAGCACACGGTCTTCTTAACAACAGGGGAGCAAGATTCTACACAGGCGCAGCCTTGTGTGGTTTTTCTGTCTGCTGTTACAAATTCAGAAACTCCAGAAAGCAAATTTGGGTTGTACATCACTCTGGTATCTCCATTATCCATGCCAAACTTGAGGTCAAAGACAAACTTTACTTGGCTGCCTGTTTTGTGCATGCATTTATTTTTTCTCCTCTGGGTTTGTTGGCATGCATGTTTCCCATACAAGCAAATAATCTCTGAGAATGAGAACCATTTTCTAATGAAATGAGAGGGTACCATGTCATGATGCATAGTCATCCAAGTATTTGCAAACATTACATAATATTTAACTTCTCTGCCCCATTAACCAGGATTTAAGTGTCTTCAAAAATGTTATTTACTTGTTCTTATGATTTTCTATGTAGGAAAATTTCTTTATACACAACTTTGATGGCATTGGAATGTAACACTTGTCTGTTGTGGGCTAGAGGAGTGCTCACACACTGAGCTAGGTCCTTAGCATAGTGCCTCAATTTGAACACAAAGAGCATGACAATTTTATGAAAGTTATACTAACTTCTATCATTCTCTAAATTCCATTATTCACTATCTGATTCTCAGTGTTGTGTTCATATAAGAAATTATAAAACAAATAGCTTAAGTAAAAAACAGTTTCAGAAATCAGGTTTTGGGCTTTTGAATCACTTAGACAGCTTTCATCTTATAAATGGACTGAATTTGTTTTAAAGTAAGCAATCAAAGTTTCTTTGAGATCTCACTCATCTTGAGTGACCTCTTTGGATAAAGAGCCTGACATTGTTACTCTGAGTCCTTTCTCAACACAGAAGCAAGCAGAGTTTCCTCCTTATCCTCAGGAAACTTCCATGCCATTACTGGGCTCTAGGAATTGTGTCTCTTTATTAACTTCTTCTGTTGTTAATTCTTGCCCCAGGAAGATTTGTTTAAGGACAATTTTGAAACTATTTTTGAAGTCCAGGCACTAGTGGCACATATCTTTAATCCTGTCACAGAGGACACTGAGTTTGAGGAAAGCCTGGTCCACAGAGCAAGTTTCAGGACATTCCATGATGTTGTCATAATTAATAATATCATTTTTTCAGGTAAAATATGCATCAGCCACATAAATATCTTAGACATGTGCATGTTCTGACAGAAAGAAGAATGTGTCGCTTATTCCTGTAACAAAGGATTAAAAACCTTTGTTACTCTGTTGGTTTGGGACTCTTGAGATGAGGTCTCTGGACACTTTCATTAGAAGCAAACATGAATCCAAAATGCAATGAGAATGCTGTGACGGGAAACAAGAGTTTATGAGACCAAAGTGTTTCGTACCAGGTTTGCAGAGGACTAGAATTCTTGTGAAACTGTAGGAAGGGTCTGAACATTGCAATGCTGAGAAACATGATAGTGCACAAGGGGTTTATAGTAGAGAAGGCTTTAGTTACACAGGACAGAGTTAGGTCGAATTTTTAAAGTTTTCAATCGTGCAATATTGTAAACACTGTTTAATGTCCCAATGTGTTTTTGGTTTGTATTTGTTTGATTGTTTTGTGCAGGGTGCAGAGAAAGAAACACTGTTTAATAGTCATTGTAAACCTAATTATGTGGCATGTAGAGTTCAACACCTATTAGCTTCAGTAATTGAAAGCACTATGAATCTTTTCCTACAAACATATTTTATAACAAGAAAACTAATGTTGAATACAAATGGCAAATCATTATTTGCCAGTGAAGTATATCACATTAGAATGGAAAGGCGATGGCTTTCTTCACACAAATCTTTCTATATTTCTGGTAAATATCTCCACAGTTATTCACCATAAAAAAAGTAAAAATAGGAATTCTAGTACATAAAGTACCACATTGGGCCAAATTTTATTTTGCTTTCTTTCTCCTTTGAACCTTGGAGATAATTTACAAATGTGAACTCTGTGCTTTCAAGATTCCTAATTCCGTTAATATATGTTCAGTTCCACACACATGGTGTAGACATTTATTATGAAAAATGTATTTTCTCCATGGTGTAGATATTTAATACATAAACGGTTTTTTCTCAACAGTTGAAATACTTTAATCATTTTTCTGTCATTGTAGAACAACCCTCAGATAAGGGATTAAGTGGAATTTGGAAGACATTTTGGAGTTCCTACTGAAAAAAGGAATCAAGCTTTACTTAAGTGACACATTTAGATGCAGTCCATTATGCTAAGAGTGTAAAGTTCAAAGTGTAAGTATACATATATGAGTGCTAGGTATCATTAAATTTAGGTATAAAATAATTACAACTCTTGTTATTTTACCTGCTTGAGAGTTCAGTTCTCAGTTGTACTGGTTTTGAAATAGAAGTATTTGAGTCAACTCCACCTGCCAAGGAACAAGCAAAAAGAGTTATTAGTAAGAAGTAGGAAATTGTATCTCAGGGTGATGATATTTATGGTGCTGTAGGGCCTTAGTGCTGAGGGCAGACTCCTCAGCAATGCAAGAGACTTTAAACTGTCCAACTGTATTGGCAGTTTGTCAGTCACTTTTCTCTGTGTCCTGCACAATGTCTGGCAGACACTTCCATGAAGAAGGAATCCTGTAGCACTGTCCATCTTGTATTATCAGTTACTTTCCTGTGGGTCCTGCATGTCAAGTTTATACAGTATAAAGTGAAACTGTCCAGACAAGAGCAGTTTCTTGCCCAAATGGCTAGTCTTGCTATATTGGAAGTAAACTCCACAATGAGTTTATTCAATGTCCATCTTTCTTTGTGACAAAGATGATGTTGCCAGGAGCAGTTAAGTCTTATGGTCAAGAAAAAGCCCTAAACAAATTTAAATGCCGTATTCTTTAGGTCTTTGAAAGTTTTGAATAATGCCTACCCATTTGAAATATATCTCTATACATTTATAAAAATGTAACTATAAATTTGAATATTCTACTTAACTATCTAAAATTGGTATTTAATTAGACATTACATTTTTAAATGAGCTACA
The DNA here is from genome assembly GCF_943737965.1 of Phodopus roborovskii. Taxonomy (NCBI): domain Eukaryota; kingdom Metazoa; phylum Chordata; class Mammalia; order Rodentia; family Cricetidae; genus Phodopus; species Phodopus roborovskii. The sequence continues at coordinate 186,538 of NW_026126656.1, forward strand.
TAAAGACAATACTTAAAGAAGAAGGGAACACACATAATCACAAAATTGACCTTAAATTTGTATCAATAAATGAAAATGCATTCCAAAAGAGAGAAACAGAGCATTCATCTCTATACCATAATCCCCTTTTAACCTTTAAAAAGAGATTGGTTATGATCACTAACCATATATTAACAAACCCATTTAAATGAAAACAAACATTTATAGACAATATTTGGTAATTTGGGTATCATTGATTCCAAACTTTTACCTGCTGGTTGTTATTCCTGTAATACCATGGGAATCCTAAGAAGAGGAAGAAATCCTGACTGTAGTGGTCTGCAAGGCTGCCTTGTACCAGCTGTTTTGAATGTTGGATCACCTGGGACCCTGTTTCAGGGGTTCGAGCTTGATCAAACCACGTTAGTCTGTGAGGAATCCACAGTTTTCATTATCTGTGGAAACAAAAATAGAAATTAATTTCCCTAGTAACCTGTACTTAGACTTAAATTTGGAAGTCCAAGCAATTTTTTAAATGTATAGGTTGTAATAATTTTACAGCATTGATAATTGAATGTATTTTAGCAGCTGTAGCTCTTTCCTCTGCAAATAATCAATTTAAAAATTGCATTATAGTATGCAATATCCACACTCTGTATATTTTCAATTTTTTTCTTTTATTATTTTATTTTATATAACAAAGTCCAATTAAATGAAAACAAACATTTATACACAATATGTGGGAATTTGGGCATCGTTCTTTCCAAACTACTTCCTGCTGGTAAGGGATGCTGTCATGGGGGATTCGAGGAAGATTCAGAAATCCTGGCTGTAGTCTGTAGGGCTGCTTTGTCCAGCTGTTTTGAATGTAGGATCACCTTGTACTCTGTTTCAGTCAGTCTGGCGTGATCAAACCACATTAGTCTGGAAGGAATCCACATCTTTTCATTTTCTGTCTAAACAAAAATTGCATTATAGTATACAATATCCAGACTCTCTGTATTTTCCATTTTTACATGGCTTTCTTTATTACTCTACTTCTTTTCATTTTAATTTTTTGTTTCTGAGACACTGACTGAGCACTGCCCAGTCAGTTTTTATTTTTTAACCAAATATCCTTTTTATTTTCTCTTGCAAGCTTATGGACATTTTTAAACACACTGTAAAGTCCTTTTAGGCTTTACTTCATCTGAATCAGTTATTACTCTATGTCTCTACCTTTTTTTCTAGCCACAAGTCTTGTATCTGCTAAACAGCATTGCGAAAATTGAAGCAGCGCCTGTTTTAGCCACTTGTTTTACCAAAATGGCAGCGATACATTTACCAACAGCATTGATAGCTGTGCTCATAGAATTGGTCTATGCTGCCGCCTTGGAGCTGTGGTCACTGCTACTGCCAGCTGTCCTACACATCACTCAATTTCAAGCAGGGCCTCTTAACAGTGCACTTCTTTTTTGTTTGTGTGTTTTGTTTATGCTGAGTCAGGAAACATTTCTTAAAAGAGCCATGTGAGTCTCTGCTTGTCTCTAGCAAAACAGAGCCTGACCAAGAAAAATGCTACCAAGAAGACTTGCTTGTCTCTGTTCTTTTGTTTATAAAATCCCTTCTTAAGCTCTTGTCAAGTTTTAAGTGGAAATTATTAGTACACATGTTGCAGGGAGCATTTTGCTATAAGCACTTTCCCGCCAGCTTGGTCACAGAGCTGCTTCAGCCCCAGATAACACACAGAGATGCTCTATTAGATATAAAGCTGTTGGCCTGTTACTCACATTTCTTATTGGCTAGCTCTGTCTTAAATATTAACCCATATCTATCAAAGTGTTTCCTGGTGCTCTCATCTTACCGGAGAAAGGGTCTGGACATATTACTTCTCTCATGTCCTACATAAACTGCCATACAAAAATATTTATAATTAGCATGTTGGGATGACAAGCCTTCTGCTTATGTTCAGACCCCAGAACATTTATTGTAGTGAGTAAGTTTTATATTCTAAAGAATTTAATATGGTATATATTACTGTAGTAGTCACACGAAACTGCATTGGAATATTTACTCATTTATTTATATATTTATTTATTTGTGAGTATTTTCCTGTATGTATGCATGTACACCATGTGCCTGTCTGGTGCTTGTGGGAGTCATAAAATGGTGCTATATCTCTTGGAACTGTAGCCACGGATGGTTGGAAAACCCAGCATAGGTTCTGGAAAGTGAACTCAGGACCCTTCCAAGAGCAACAAGGGCTCTTAACTTCTAAGTCATCTTTTCAGCCTCAACCACACATTATACATCTATAAAAAAATTTATTTCACATTAACTAAGAATGCATCGCAGTAAGTGACCATGATTACTTTGTCATAAATGTAACAGAAAACATGATTTGTGTTAGTAAACAAGATACAGTATTCAATCATTTTATGATTTCTTTCCTATGTATGTAATTTAAGAGCCTTTTTGTTTTTATACATTTTAATTAAAGTATAATAAGATAACTTTCCCTGTCTTCACTCCAGCACACCCACAATCCAGCCTCTTCCGTGTCCCTCCAGTCAAACGGCTAGTCAATTTTCCCCTATAATTTTCATTAAAAGTGGGCTTGTGCACAGAGCACACCCCTCACAGACACTTGTACAAACACACACACACACACACACACACATACAGGTTTGTGTGTGTGTGTCTGTGTGTGTGTATTCAGTTTTGCTCTTTGTGTTTATATGGTTTCAGCGCTGACTACAATTTCATTGATCAATTAGGGGGCTTGTCCATGAACATGCTAACTCTTCCTGTCTCAGCAGTCACTAGTTTGCTATAGTTACTTATCCAGGAGCATGACCCTCTTGAGAGTGGCCCACTTCTTTGTTGGAATGACATTTGTTACTGCCTTTATTTGTTTATTGTTCATACAGCCATTTCTATGAGACATTGTTTCACAGCAGATGGCCAGATTTACAGGCTTTCTACCTGCCACTTCTATGATTTCCCCCGAATCATAGATGCTGGAGTGGTGATGTAGGGGAACCCTTTGGGACTAGGATCCATACATTCTGTTGATTTGTGCTCTGTGTCTGCTTGTCGATTTGTGGTGATAATCCCTTTTGCTATAAATAAACACTTCTGTGATGATGGGATCTGTTGTTCATGTTTGTCTTCTTAAAAAAAATCTGCTCTCACATTTACTGTATTCATGGATTCTTTGTAGTGTTTTCTTTGTATCTAGTTCATTCATCTCTACTTTAAGTTTTATCATTTGTTGCCATGCACTGTTTGCTGGTTTGGTTCTTGTTTTTCCAAATTCTTGAGTTGCATCATCAATTCACTTATGTTTCTTTGTGATATTTAATGTAGACACTTAAGGCTATGAACTGCCCTCGTAAACAGTCACCAAGGTAATGTTGTGTTGTGTTTCATTTTCATTCAGGCAAGTATTATTTTCCTTCCTTGATTTCCTCTCTGACTAATTCAATAATGAATTGCTTCAACTCTAGGAGTTTATATGCATACTACAGTTTTATTTGTTGTCAAGTAACTTTTATTACACAGTAGTCAGGTAGGATACAAGGCATTATTTCAATTTTCTCAGGTTTTCTTTCTGTCCCGTCATAGGCTCTAGTTTAGAGGAACTTCTCTGTGCTTCTGAGTATTATGTATGTTCTTTGGAGTTTGGGCAGAATAAGATTTTAATTAACTATTAGATCCATTTGATGACAATGTCATCTTGTTCTGAGGTTTATTGGATCATTTTTTGGCCACATGACTTACCTATTTAAAAAAAATTGACCTTTTTAAACCCCTTAATATTTTGAGGTTAGTTTTCATGTATGACTTAATTCTACCAAACAGATGCTTGAGAAGTGGCATCAGATTTTGGTGCATGTATGTTAAGTATTGTTATATTTTTTTGATTAACTAATACTTTGATCACTATGATTTGACTTTTTTTTTTGCTTCTTCTGATTCATTTAGTTGGAAGTCTATTTCTCATATATTAAGATAGCAATAACTCTTTGATTCCTGCCATTATTGTTTACAATACCTTCTCTGTCCTTTCATTGTAAGATGGTGCCTGACATTAAAACTAAAATGCTTTTGACAACATAAAGTTACATTTAGTGTCTTAGTCCATTTAGGTGGTTTTTGTCTTTTGATTGGAGTGTTGAGGCCATTAATATTTGGAGCCATTATCAATAGGTATGTATGGATTTCAGCCTTTTTTCTAGCTATTTCATCTTGTTAGCTGTGCTTTTTATTTCATCAAAATTTAGCTTTATTTTTTTTTCTAAAAATCTTTTTATACTTATTCTTCTGTTCGGTTAAAGTATTCCAGTCAGCATTCTGTTCAGAGTTTTTGTTTCATATGACAATTAGATAATGTTTGTATCATGGAAAGGTATGCTTTCTCCTTCAGAGACAGCAGACAGTTTTGCTGTACATAGAGGTATCAGTTGGCATGTTCTTCAGTATTTGAAGTGCATTGCTTCAGACTCTTCTGACTTTCAGAGTTCACTTGAGCAATCAGAGGTTACTCTGACAGCTTTTCATTTCTACGTGATTTGTGTGACTTTTCTTTTCTCTTGAAGCTTCCATTATTTTTCCTTGTCCAGTATATTAGGTGATTTAACTATCATGTACTTTGTGATGTGTCTTTTCAGGTCTGGTCTTGTCATATTTACGATTGCTTCTTGAATCTTTATGTGTACATCCTTCTTTTCATGGGTAAAGTTTTCCTCAGTGATCTGGTTACAAATCTGGTCTGTGCTATTAACCTAGAATTATTCTCCTGTATGTATGCCTATAATTTGAAGATATGATGGTGTGTGATTTCCTAGCCTGTCCTTTACTTTGCCTATTATTTTTCATATTGTCTGTTAAATTCATCTACATCTTCTACTTTGTCATCACATCCTGATATTCTGTCTTTTCTTTGCTTCATTATATTGTTAAGGCATTACTGTGAGCTTTCTAACTGGATATTAAAGTTTTCAATTTTCATCTTTGTTGTAGCCATTGCTCTTAATCTAGGCCTCTAGGTATAGAGATGCCCCCACTGGGCAATTGTGGGGGAATAAGGGTACAAAATGATATACTCAGCTAATATGGCTCAAAAACAAGGTTCACAACCTTGGTTCAAAAATAGGCTTGTGTTTTTGCAGAGAAAGTAAAAAATCAACTTCCCAAGTAAAGGTAACTAAAAACATGGAGACCATGCCACCTGCTGGTCTAAAGCAAATCATGTGAACTTGGTGATAGAAGATAGAAGGAATGGGGTGGGAAACAGAAGAGACTTACTGAACAAAGGTGACTCACAAACAAAGAGGTTTTAAGCTTCGATTTGTATCTGTGGGTTTCCAGATGGCTGTTGTTTAGAGGAAAGGGAAAAAAGGGACACTCAGAAAAAGTGACTCAAAAACCTGAAATAGCTGGATTTTGTATTCAAACTCTCCATTTAGGAAAATACACTCATAAAATGTTACTGAGATGTTTTCTTACAAGGTAATTGCTTCTTGTTCTCCTGCTGGAGTTGTTAAATGTATAATTAAAAATTATTCCCTTTATCTGTGAGACACTGAAGCCAAGGTTCCATGATTCAAAGGAAGGTGCTCTGTGTATCTGATAATAATGTGGTCCATTTTTTAATTTTTTCACCAAAGATGAGGCAAATATTCTCCATTTTATAAAATATTTTCTATCTTCATATATCTGATTCATCAAAAGGATGGCTAAAAATGGTAGCATGTTTTACAATACAGGAGTAACTTGAGCTTCCAGTGTTGCCAACAGACTCTTGAGCAACAAAAGTATTCTCTAGAAGTCATACTTTTCAAAACTGTCATCAAGACTGTCACATGATTTTTTTCCAAGTGCAATAACATTAGAATGATAATATTACAGGCAGAGAACAAATAACCTTATTCTTTGGAGGAAACATGTGTAACCAGTTTAGCCATGCCTGATTTATATTCTGTCTTTACTGTGTGGTTTCGATATCTGTTATGTTACATGTTAAACATGAAGTCACCCATACACCAAGAGAATACTTAACTATTTTTTCTTATGTGTCAACACTGTCTTATAGTTTGCCTGAAATCCTATCTATACCACAATAGTTTGTCTTAGCTTCTTGCAGTTGCTATTAGTCAGTACAAAGATACATCCTACTACAACCAAAGATCAGGAAAAACCTCACTTAACTGTGAGTATAATGACATACATTTGAAATGAACACAAGGAGAGACATTATTTTTCCCTGAATAAATATCTATTCTGCCTACCTGTTTTCCCCAATCCTTATCTTTCCCCGATATCTGATGTCAGAATGGATCCAGATTGGCACTGGCTCTAGGAAATTAGGTCACACCCAGCCTGCTTCCCTGACACCAGGCTTTCAGCAGCACTCCAGTGCCCCCAAGTTCTGTGGTCTCCTTGCTCTAAGTGCTCACAGGTGCCTGTGTTGCCAAAAGCTGCCTGCAGCTGCCAAGTCTGTGCTTTCCCCACCCTCTTTCACCACCACCACCAGCAGATGCTCTGACCGCCGCCACCCAAAGCTGTTAGGGGCACTACACTGCCTGCTCTGAGAATTAAGCCTCTAGCAGGTGCAGATAATTGTTGTGCCAGGGAACAAGGAGGCAGAGCACTGGATGGGATTGCAGTCTTCCTGCAGCTGGCACAGGTCTGCACTGCAGTTTGGTGCCTGTTACACCCTCTCAACCCCCACGTTGCGCTGAGTCTGTGCACAGAGCAGTCTCTGCTTCTACAGTCCCAGTCATTTACACGAAGCTACATTTCACTCTTCCATCTAATAACATTTGTAGACTTTAACAGAGAGGTAGGAGTTATCCTCTGCTAACACATACCATTTGGTGATACACTTGTGCCACCAACTGGCCATATGTAATTACTGCAGGTTTAGATTGCAACCAAACAGGATCCTGCACCAACTACTCTGCAGGCTGGAATCTTTCATCTGATACAGGACAAAAGCATCCTGATGCGGTAATTGCAACATCCTTCACAATTTAAGCCTATAAATTAAATGAGATCAATTGTTGCATACCAATGGCAGATAATCTTATGATTCAGGACGTTGGGAGTCTTTTGTTTTCATATATGGGAGGAATTTTAGCAGAAGAAAACCATGATTTCACCAGTGTATACATTTTTCTGATGATAGCAATGGGTGTCATGGTCAATACAGTACTTTTAAAATGTATTTAATTTTTCTCATTTTACATATCAATCCCAGGACACACTCCTTCCCTCCCTCTCTCTCTTCCTCCCTCCCATACCGCTAGACAACCCTCCCATCTCATACCCACCCAACATCACATGTAGAGTGATGCCTTCCTGGAAGCGTCATCTAAATATGTGAAGTCATTTGGACTAGGGACTAGGCCCTCTCTCCTGCCTCTAGTTTATGGGAATGTCCCTCCATGTGGAACGTGCTCCCAAAATCTTTTTGTGCACCAGGGATACACCCTGTGTCCACAGTCAGAGGTCCTTTAAGTTGCCCAGGACTTCTATTTGAAACCCATGTTCATGTTGATTCAATGCTAGAATCCCAGCTATCAGTCTGTGGGTCCATTAGCTACTCTTTGTTCAGGTCAGCTTTCTCTGTGGGATTCTGCAGCCTGGGCTTGGCCTCCCTATTTTCACCTGGATCCCAGTTTGGCTCAGTGTTTAGATGCAAGTGTCTGCTTCTGTTTCTATCAGCTATAGATGAGGGCTCTATGATGGTGGATAAGTTAGTCATCAATATCATTATAGGGAAGGGTATTTATGGTATCCTTTGAAATATTGCTCATATTGTTAGTTGGTGTCAATCTTGTAGGTCTCTGAACATTTCTCCAGTCATTTTCTCTGGAAACTTATAATGGCTCCCTCTTTTATGCTCTCTCTCCCTATTTCTTTTTCTCTTGTCTTTTCCTCCCCTGACTCAACCTTCCTAGTCCCACGTGCTTTCCTCTACCCCTGTTCTCTTTCTCCTAGCCCCCCTCCAATCACTGCCTCCAACACTACCAAAATGCTCAAGAGATATTGCTCCTTTCCCTTTCTGTGTAGGACCATTTATGAGGCTCTTAGAAATCTCCTTGTATGTTAGTTTCTGGGCCAGTGTGAATTATAGACTGATGATGCTTTGCTCTATGTCTAAAATCCATATATGAGTGAGTACATACCATGTTCCTATTTTTGTGACTAGGTTACCTCATTTAGTATAGTTTCTTCAAGTTACATCTATGTGCCAGCGTATTTCAAGATTCCATTGTTTTTTGTTTTGTTTTTATTTGTATTTTTTTCTTGCAGAGTACTGTTCCATTTTGGAAATGTGCCACATCTTCTTTTTCTATTTTTCAGTTGAGGGGCATCTAGGTTGCTTCCAGGTTCTTGCTATTACAAATAATGCTACTAGGAACATACTTGAACAGATGTCCTTATTGCATGGATGTGGATCATTTGGGTATGTGCCTAAGAGTGGAATTGTTGCATCCTCTGGTAGACTTATTCCCATTTTCCTGAGGAACTGCCATACTGATCTCGAAAATGGCTGTACAAGTTTGCATTCCCTCTGGCAGCAGAGGAGTGTTCCCTTTCTCCACATCCTCTCCAGCATAAGTTGTCATGGGTGTTCCTAATTTTAGCCATTCTGGCAGGAATAAGATGATATCTCAGAGTTGTTTTGATTTACATTTCCCTGATAGCAAAGGATGTTGAGAACTTTCCTAAGTGTCTTTCAGCCTTCTTGATTTCCTCTATTGAGGAACTCCTCAGTCCTGTACCCATTTTTTAATAGGGCAATTTGGTGTTTTGTTGACTAGTTTCAGGAGTTCTTTGTATAATTTGGAGATCAGCCCTCTGTGAGATGTAGGATGTGTGAAGACCTCTTCCGAGTCTGTGGGCTGATGTTTGGTCTTGTCATCTGTGTCCTTTGCCTTACAGAAGCTTCTCAGTCTGAGGAGATCCCATTTATTAATTGTTGATCTCACTGTCTGTGCTACTGGAGTTATGCTCAGGAAGTAGTCTCCTGTACCAATTTGTTCAAGACTATGTCCCACTTTCTCAGAGGTTCGGCTGGATTTATGTTGAGGTCTTTGGATCATTTGGACTAGAGGTTGTGCATGGCAATAGTCATGGGTCTATCTGCAGTCTTCTACACACATCCCCCAGTTGCACAAGGAGGAATCTAAGAGATGCATACAAGGTCCCTCACAGAAGGGGAAAGGAACAAGATCTCCTGAGCACATTCAGAGTGGGGAAGGGGCAGTGACTAGGGTGGGAGCTAGGCAAAAGAGAAGGGGAGGAGAGGAAAGCCCTTGGGACTAGGAAGATTGAGTCAGGGGAGGAATAGATGAGAGAAAAAAGAGAGAGATACCATAAACAAGTGAGCCATTATAGGTTTGAAGAGCAAAATGACTCTAGAGAAGTGATCAGAGACCTACAAGACTGATATCAACTAACAATTTGAGCAACATTTTAAAGGCTACCATAAATGACCTTCCCTGATAATGAGATTGATGTCTAACTTATCCACCATCATAGAGCCCTCATCTACAGCTGATAGAAACAGAAGCAGACACCCACAGGAAAGCACTGAGCCAAACTTGAATCCAGATGCAAAGAGGGAGGACAAGACCAAGTTACAGAAACACACAAAGACAGCTGACCTGAACAAGGAGGAAGAAATGGGTCCCCAGACTGCTAGCTGGGAATCCAGCATGGGACTGACTCAGACCCCCTGAACATGGGTCTCAGTTAGAAAGCATGGGAAGTCTAAAGGACCTCTGACAGTGGAACCAGATCATATCTCTAGTGCTCAAATGGATTTTGGGAGCACATTCCCCACGGAGGGATACTTCCTTAAACTAGAGGCAGGAGGGAGGGTCTAATCCCTATTCAAAATGACTTGACAGGTATTGTAAACCCCTCTTGGAAGGCATCACATCCTGTGAGTGGCAGAATGAGATGGGAAGGGGGTTGGGGAACATTGGAGGGACAGAGACAGGAAGGGAAGGATAGCTTACCCCCCCTACCCTGTGCCTTACCCCACCCACGATCCTGCTGCTCTCGTTGAGCACTGGGACAGATGGTGGAGCCAACAGTCCATCCTACTTCGGAGACTTCTCTGAGCAACTCTGAAGAAAGGAGACCTGACTATCCACCCAGGACCTCCTGTAATTTCCACTTGCTTGGTCTCTGACCCCGCCTCCAGTCCTCTGCTGGAGTCCCAGGCCCCTCCCAGAGATCTGCCTATCTCTGTGGTTCCATGCTGAGTTCCTGAGGGCAAGATCCTTGACCCCCAAATCCGGGCCTCTGCCAAAGAAAGAGGTCTCAGCTGGAGAGCTTCAGTTTCCATTGAGATCCCACTATCCTGCAAAACCTTCTCAAGTTCCAGCTCAGGCCCAGCCTTCTTCCGCCACCTATTGGCAAGAGCTATTGGCCAGAGGACCACTGTGAGTAACTGATGGCATCTTCTTCTTGATCCTCATCCTTAACCCCATCCCTGGGTCCCTGTCTGCGGACAAACATCCTAGAGAGCTTGGACCACACAGAGCTACAGATATTGAATCTCAGACCCACATAAGCCCATCGGGGAAGTACCATAGAGAGAGGGGGAGACCCCACCAACACCTACTGGAAGAAGCTATGGGAAGAAGGCAATACAAGAGAACACCTAACAACAGAAAGACAAGCATGACACCACCAGAATCTAAGGAATCTACACCAACTAGAATGGAACACAACAACAAAGCAGAGGAAGCAGAAGGGTATGACTTAAAAATTACCATCACAAAAATGATAGAGGCCCTCAAAGAAGATGTGAGAAAATCCCTTAAAGAAATGGAGGAAAAAACAAACAAAAAAGTAGAAGAAGTGAACAAATTCCTTAAGGAAAGTACAGAAAGCCAAGAAAAAACAATTAATCAGGTGAAGGAAACAGTTCAAGACTTGAAAACTGAAATAGAGAAAATAAAGACAACACAAACAGAAGGAATGCTGGAAATTGAAAAGCTGGGCAAAAATCGCCAACTATGAACACAAGCATAACCAACAGAATTCAAGAGATGGAAGAGAGAATCTCAGGCGCAGAAAATAAACTAGAAAAAATAGATTCATCGACCAAAGAAAATCATAAATCCAACAAATCCTTAACACAAAACATCGAGGAAATGTGGGACACCATGAAAAGGCCAAACCTAAGAATAATAGGCATAGATGAAGGTGAGGAAGCCCAGCTCAAAGGTGACGAAAACATATTCAACAAAATCATCGAGGAAAACTTTCCAAATCTGAAGAAGGACATGCCCATGAATGTACAAGAAGCATACCCAACCCCAAATAGGCTGGGCCAAAGAAAAAAGACCCCTCGACATATAATAATCAAAACACCCAGCATACAGAATAAAGAAAGAATATTAAGAGCAGCGAAGGAAAAAGGACAGGTAACATATAAAGGCAGACCTATCAAAATTACACCTGACTTCTCCATGGAAACTCTCAAGGCCAGAAGGTCCTGGATAGATGTTCTAACAGTATTAAGAGAACACGGATGCAAGCCTAGGCTACTATATCCAGCAAAACTCTCAATCACTATAGACGGAGAGAACAAGATATTTAATGACAAAACCAGATTTTCCCAATACGTATCTACAAATCCGGCCCTACAGAAATTATTGGAAGGAAAACTCCAACCCAAGGAAGGTAGCTACACCCACAAAAATGGAGGCAACAGATGATCCAACTACACCAGAAACCAAGGGTGAAGCAGAATTAATATATTCACAATACCACTGCCAACAACAAACCTAAATCAAACAAGCATCCACAATCAATGGTCCTTACTCACCCTCAACATTAATGGTCTTAACTCCCTTATAAAAAGACACAGGCTAACAGAATGGATAAGAAGACAGAATCCATCCTTCTGCTGCATAGAAGAAACACATCTAAGCTTCAAAGATAGACATTACCTCAGGGTAAAGGGTTGGGAAAAGATTTTCCAATCAGATGGAACTAAGAAGCAAGCAGGCATAGCTATCCTAATATCTAACAAGTTAGACTTCAAACCAAAATTAATCAAAAGAGATGAAGATGGTCATTTCATATTCATCGCAGGAGAAATCCATCAACACAAAGTCTCAGTTCTGAACATCTATGCCCCAACACAAAGTCACCCACATTCATAAAAGAAACACTACTAAAACTCAAAGCTCATATAAAACCTCACACACTTATAGTGGGAGACTTCAATACACCACTCTCATAACTAGACTGGACCACAAATCAGAAACTCAACAAAGAAACAAAACAACTAACAGAAGTTATGTCTCAACTGGGGTTAACAGACATCTATAGAACATTCCATCCAAAGACAAAAGAATATACCTTCTTCTCTGCTCCACATGGAACCCTCTCTAAAATCGACCACATACTAGGTGACATAACAAACCTCAATGGATACAAGAGAATAGGAATAGTCCCCTGTATCTTATCGGACCACCATGCTTTAAAATTGTCAATTTCCTTTTCAAACCTATGTGGCTCCCTCTATTACTGTACCTCTCTCCTTTTTCTCTCTTGTGTATTCCTTCCCTAACGAGGTCTTCCTAGTCCCACATTCCCTCCTTTCCTCACCATCTCCATCTCCTAACTCCCTCTCCACTCCCCCACTCCCTATATGCTATGGGGACCGTGTTCCTTTCTCCTTCTGTCATCTGTCATCATAGAGCCCTCATCTATTTATTAGCTGAAGGAAACAGAAGCAGCTAAACACTGAACCTACCTCCTTGAATGCATTTGCAGAGAGGGAGGTGTGAGAAGAAATTGGCGGCAAGACCAGGCTACAAAAACCCACACAGACATCTGACTTGATCAAGGGGGAGCTAATGAAAGCCCGGACTGATGGCTGGGAAACTAGCATTGGACCAACTCAGACCCCTTGGACATGGTTCTCAATTAGAAGGCCTGGGCAGTCAAAGGGACCTCTGACAGTGGAACCAGGATGTATCCCTGGTGCTTGAAATGACTTTCCCCATGGAGGGATACTCCCTTAGCCTAGAGGCTGGAGGGAGGGCCTAGTCCCTACTGCAAATGACTTGACAGATTTTGTCCTGGAAGACATCACCCTCCCTGTGGAGTGAGAGGAAAGGGATGGGAGACTAGACCTGTTATGGAAGGAATGGAGAAAAGGAGGAAAAGTGAACTGCAATTGATATGTTTAATAAGAAAATATAAAAAAATATAGCAACAATGAAAATTGAGAACATAAATTTAACAGTGACCCTGAGGTGATAATGTTTTGATATAACAAAATGACATTAAGGATTTTTAATTGTTTTTTAAAACGGTTTTGATAATGTTATATTTATATGGTTACAGGATATTTGTGCTTATGTTATATGGTTAAAATTTGGACTTAAATTAAAGTGCTAAAATGTAAGATCATAGCCATAAGCTCCATATGCAAAACAGAAAGTTGTGATGTTCATTTCTTATGATACAGTAGGGCAATGCATCCTTGTTTTTGCTAAATTTGGTAAGCTTAAGCTATTTAGATAAACTGAGTCACATATATTTTCATGTTTTGATAAAAGGAGCTTCAATTTAAAATCATTATTTTTAAAGCTAAACCAGACAATAATAAGTGCCGTGCTCAGACTGCCAGAGTTCCGAGCTTGACAGAGGGTGCTGAGATTGAAACACATAACAGATCGCCAAGAGAAGTGAAGATGAAGCTGCTGCTGACATTTATTACAGAGAGTAATGGGCTTTTATACCCAAGCCGGGGTATGGGCTAAGCATATGAGGAATTCATACATCATGCACACCTGGGGTCAAGGTATGGGCACTGTAGACTGGGAGTTCTGAAGAAAACCTTGTTTACTCAACCTTGTTTGCGTGGAAGTTCTACAGCTGCATAGGGAGAAGAGAGCTACAAGGGACAAGTACTTAAATTTCCCAACAATAAATTTCTAGTTTAATAAAAGGTGCTAACCTATTATAAGATGTTAAAAAATATAAGTACAAATGATTAATAATGGGGATACAACTTACTCAGTCCCCAGTATATGTTTTTAAAGGTTAAGCTTAAACAAGAAACTAAAAAAAGTTGTCTATTCAGATCTACCTAGGGAGACTTCTCATACTACAGAGATCTGTAGAATATGGCATTTAAAATGTTAACTAAATAGCTTATAATATCAGACAGAGAATCCCAGATCCTGACAGTGACTGAAGATATCTAAAGAAGATTATATTATGGGGCACCAAGGATGGTGACATCACTGACTAGTGACCAAGATGCTCAAATGTGATGCCTGATGCCAGGCAGGACCCGGGTCAGAACATGGACAGTCTGCAGGCACTGGAAAATTAAATGCACCACCTTTGCCCAGACAAAATATGGTCAGTCTTTTCCATGTCCCTCATTCACAGAGAGAAAGAAAACAACCATTTTATAGACCTGGTGAAGATACACATCTGCCACTGATGCTATGGAGACTTGGATATGGCTAACTGTATGTGGACTGGTCCCTGTCATTTTTGAATAGATTCAGAATTTACTTAAAATTTATCCTTCTCAAATCTCTGATACTATTGATGGTTTCGCTACCTATAACTTTGTCAGTTTGACAGTATCAGCAGCCTTGATACAGCACCTAAATAAGGAACTAAGGATGTAAAGGGTATAAAATAAAATAAAGTATAAAATATTAGAGCTTAACATTTAATATAGTTCTGATAAGCTAATACAGCGGTGATGGGTGATTTGTTTCTGTCAATATGATTCTCTTATTGGTCAATGAACAAAGCCCACTGGCCAATACAAAAGCAAGATGGGGGAAGTAGGAGACAAGGACGATTTGGGGAAAGTAGGAGGAGATTCGACATGTAGCACCAAGAGAGCAGAACTACAGACCCTCTCTCTGGTAAGTTAAGACCATGTGGAAATACTTAGATCAATAGAAATGGGTTAAAATTTAAGATAGAACTAGCCAACACGGAATGCTAGTAACAGGCCAACAGTTTTATATCTAACATAGCATCTCTGTGTGTTATTTGGGGATGGTGAGGCTGTTTCACCAGGCTGGTGTGAAAACTAAGCATAGCAGCAGTGGCTACCTGCTGTTCAGCCCCAAGCTGAAAGATTTAAGATTTATTTTGGGTGTCATCTAAGTATAAACATAAAAGGCTAGCATCAAGCCTAAGGCACCTCTGTCCAATCTATACCTGGATCTCTCTGGTCAGAAGAAACAAGTACAAGTCATTTGTGCCAGGACTCAAAGGTATAAATATATTCCTGCTGTTTTACAGATGCCCAATATCTGCTTTTTCTGCAGTATGCATTTAAGTACAGATTGGTAATGATAATATATATATATATATATATATATATATATATATATATATATATAAAACTTCTATGTCCTTTTATATAATAAAGTTCATTTAGGCTTCAGAGGACCAAAAGTCATAAAGCTTGGATCCTCTTCTCACAGGTTAAAGGACTCTAGATAAGTAAAGCTTTTGTTATCTCACCTGTATGTTCCTGAGGATGGGACTCCTGTCCTTCTTGATCACTAAAACTATGGACCTAAGAGTTCCAATTAAGTATATAAGTTTTAACTTCTCTTTCCAGTTTAAACATGTCTCCACAGGTTTCCACTTCTGGAAGACAAGCATCAGCTGCTGACTATAGCCTGCTCCAAAAGACTGCTAAACCTGTACTTGCACTGGATGTGAACCAGTCCAGTAGATGTGAATCTTCAACAGACTCTGCAAACTAATGACTCTGATAAATGTTCCATTTACTAACTTCCATTTTTTTTTTTTTTTTTTTTTTTTTTTTTGCTTTGGCTAGCATTTTAGCCTTCTCATGAGCCAGGCAACAACACCACAAAACTCAGCAGGAAGTAGCATAGGAAAGAATAAATGGCTCCTTTACACTGGTTGAGATGTTAGTCAAAAGGAAAGGTGAATACATAGGGAACAACATAACAATTGGTACAAAATTACTAACCTGTACCTGAAAATTCCCGAGAATCTTTTTTTAGTAACCCCACAATGGGTTACCTAAAAGAAAGGGGGAAATGATGGGCCAAAAGTTAAATTAATCAAAGTTTAAGAACTTGTGCCCTAAGCTATACAGAGAAAGGGAACTTCTGATGGTAAAGGAAAATTTAACTCCTTAAATCAGGAGTGCCATAGCTGGCACCTGAGCCCAATTTCAGAGAAGAGCAGGTGAGAGCCCACCACTTATGTCAAACATTCCTATGTCTGCTAATTGCTGGTCATGAATGTTCCCTGATGGTTGTAACGATCCTTCATGCCAGGGTATAACTGACAGATCCTCTGAGCCTCTAAACCTGAAACCTCATGCCCTGTCTTATCTTTCTCAAATGTATCTTGCTTGAAATGAATAGATAGTGCTCCACTCTGTACTTTGTATGACCGTAAGTCATAGAAAGTCTGGAATGTGTGGCGTTCAGCCTCATAGTCTTCCCCTTTAAGAGCTTCCCTTCGTGACTGATTGGCATCTCATTCACCCACTACTGAGTGAAATCCAAACAGGCCAGCTTGAACAGTAAATAGAAACTTTTGTTTGCATCAAAAAAATAATTAAAGGACATTATTCATTTTCAGTTTTGTTTTCTCTTGAACCTTCCCAAGTATAGGAAGGTTTTCACTTTTACCAGGGTTCTTGAGAGAGACAGAGAGAGAGAGAAAGAGAGAGAGAGAGAGAGAGAGAGAGAGAGAGAGAGAGAGAGAGAGAGACAGAGAGAGAGAATAGAGAATATAAGAGGGAGCCATTATAGGATTGAAGAGAAACCTGAACCTAAAGTAATGTCCAGAGACCTATAAAACTAATGCCAACTAACACTTTGAGCAACAGTGGAAAGTCTACCAGAAATGCCCTTCTCTCATAATGAGATCAACCACTAACTTATCCACCATCATGGAGCCCTCATCAGTACCTGATAGAAACAGAAGCAAACAACCACAACTTAGCACTGAGCTGAACTAGAATCCAGATGCAGAGAGGGAGGACTAGACCAGGTTGCAGAAACACATAGAGACAGCTGACCTGAACAAGTAGGAGCTAATGGGCCCACAGACTGATAGCAGGGGATCCAGCACGGGACGGATTCAGACCCCCTAAACATGTGTCTCAGCTAGAAAGCCTGAGCTGTCTAAGGGTCCTCATAGAGTGTAACCGGGATTTATTCCAGGTGCACAAAATGACTTTGTGGACACATCCCCCATTGAAGGATACTCCCTTAACCTAGAGACAGGAGAGAACTCCTAGTCTTACTCCAAAAGATTTGACAGGTTTAGATGACCCCTCCTGGAGAAAATCACCCTACATGTGGAGTAGGGGGGCATGGGAAGTGAGGGTGTTCAGATGCATTTGAGGGTGGGAGTGAGGGAAAGATGGAGGGAGGAAGGAAGGGAAAGGGCACTGGAATCGGTATGAAAAAAAAAAAATAAAAAAATATATTTAAAAAAAGCCCAGGACAGGACGGATTTTCCATAGACTGTACTAAACCTTCAAAGTTGAAAGAAGAGGGAATTGGAAATACTCTCTGGTTGTTCTTAAACTAGAAACAGAAGCAAAATTGCATAATATTTTGAAAAGGCCATAACTATCCTGATACACAAAAGCCCCACAAAGAATGAGAATTATAGACTAATTTCCCTTATGAACATAAATTATTTGCAAACCAAACCCAAGATTATATCAAAAAGATTATCCACCATTATCAAGTAGGCTTCATCAAAAAGATGGGTGAACACACACAAACTGCTCAATATAATCCATCATATAAATAAAGCAGAAGAAACACTACTTGAACATCTACTTAGAGGTAGGAAAGTTCATTGGCAAAATCCAACAACTCATCATAAAAACCTTGAAAAACCAGAGACAAAAGGGAGAAATTATCAACCTAATAGATGATATTCACAAGTCTATAGTCAACATCAACACAAATGGAAAATATAGGTATAGATTACTGTAGATTAACGTACTTTTTTTTAATTTATGTTATATAACCAAGTCCATTTAAATGAGAACAAACATTTATAGACAATATATGGGAATTGGCGCGTCCTTTCCAAACTACTTCCTGAGGGTAAGGGGCGCTGTCATCGGGGAGTCTAAGTAGATGCAGAAATCCTGGATGTAGTTTATAAGGCTGCTTTGTCCAGCTGTTTTGAATGTAGGATCACCTGGTACTCTGTTTCAGGTGGTCTCGCTTGATCAAATCACATTAGTCTGGAAAGATTCCACAGCTTTTCATTTTCTGTAGAAACAAAAATTGAAATCCTTTTCCCCAGTAACTTGTCCTTGAACTTAAATTTTGGAGTCAGAGCAATTTTTTTTATTTAATTTATTATTTTACATGTTGATCCCAGTTCCCTCTCTCTCCCTCCCTCCCTCCCTCCCTCCCTTCTTCCCTCCCTCCATCCTTCCCTTTTACCCTCTCTGCCCTCTCACATGCACCCTAACCACCCTCCCCTCCCATCCTCCCACCACAATTCCATATGTAGGGGAATGCCATCCAGTTGGGGTCATGTAGATCTGACAGATTATGTGAAGTAGGGACTAGGGCTTCTCTCCTGTCTCTAGGTTAAGAATCCCACCATGGGGAATGTGTTAGCAAGGTGCTAACAGGGATACATCCTGGCTTCACTGTCTGAGGTTCCTTAGACTGCTCAGTCCTTCTGGCTGAGACCCATATTCAGGGGGGCCTGAGTCAGTCCCATGCTGGCTTCCCAGCTATCAGTCTGGTGGCCAGTTAACTCCTCCTTGTTTAGGTAAGCTGCCTCTATGTCTTTCTGCCGCCTGGTGTTGTTCTCTCCATGTGCATCTGGGTTCTAATTCGACTCAGTGTTTATGTATGGGTGTTTGCACCAGTTTCCAACAGGTATTAGATGAGGGCTCAATGGATAAGTTAGTTATTGATCTCACTATCCAAGAAGGGCATTTATGGTAGCCTTTCCACGGATGCTGATATTGTTAGTTGGCAATAGTCTTGTAGTTCTCTAGACCTTTCTTTTTGTTCAATTTTATCTTCAAACCAATATTGGCTCCCTCTTTTATGTTCTCTCTCTCTCTCTCTCTCTCTCTCTCTCTCTCTCTCTCTCTCTCTCTCTCTCTCTCTCTCTCTCTCTCCCCTGTCTTCTATTCCTAACCGGGCTCAATGTTCCTAGTCGCAGGTGTTTTCCTTTCCTCCCCCTACTTTTCTCCTACATCTATCTCCATTCGCTGCCCCCCCCCACTTCCCTGAGCTCTGGGGGACTTGTCCCTTCCCGGTTCTGTCAGGGACTTTACATGAATCTCTTAGGATACACCGTGTATCCTAGATCTTCTGGTGGTGTGAATTATAGGCTGGTGATTCTTTGTTTGTAGGTCTAAAATCTATATATGAGTGAGTACATACATACTATGTTCCTCTTTTTGTGACTGGGTTACCTCATTCAGGATGGTTTCTTCAAGTGCCATCCACTTGCCTGCAAATTTCAAGATACCGTTATTTTTTTCTGCAGAGTAGTATTCCATTGTGTAGATGTGCTACATCTTCATTATCCATTCTTCAATTGAGGGCATCTAGGTTGCTTCCAGGTTCTTGCTATTACAAATAGTGCTGCTATGAACATATTTGAACAGATATCTTTTTTGTATGGATGTGGATCATTTTGGTATGTGCCTAAGAGGGGGATTGCTGGGTCCTGTGGTAAACTAATTCCCATTTTCCTGAGGAACTGCCATACTGATCTCCAAAATGGCTGTATGAGTTTGCACTCCCACCAGAAGTGGAGGAGTGTTCCCCTTTCTCCACATCCTCTCCAGCATGAGTCATCATTGGTGTTTCTAATTTTAGCCATTCTGGCAGGAATGAAATGGTATCTCAAAGTTGTTTGGATTTGAATTTCCCTGATAGC
Source organism: Phodopus roborovskii (assembly GCF_943737965.1). Classification (NCBI taxonomy): domain Eukaryota; kingdom Metazoa; phylum Chordata; class Mammalia; order Rodentia; family Cricetidae; genus Phodopus; species Phodopus roborovskii. The sequence goes on from NW_026126656.1 coordinate 206,455, forward strand.
TAAGGATGTGGAACACTTTCTTAAGTGCCTTTCAGCCTTTTTGATTTCCTCTATTGAGAATTCTTTGTTCAGTTCTGTATCCCATATTTAATATGGTTATTTGGTGTTTTGTTCACTAGTTTCATGAGTGCTTTGTATATTTTGGAGATGAGCCCTTTGTCGGCTATAGGATTGGTGAAAATCTTTTCGCAGTCTGTGGGCTGCCGTTTGGCCTTGTCCATTGTGTCCTTTGCTTTACACAAGCTTCTAAGTTTGAAGAGGTCCCATTTATTAATTGTTGCTCTCAATGTCTGTACCCCTGGAGTTATGTTCAGGAAGCGGTCTCCTATACCAATTTGTTGAAGGGTACCTCCTACTTTCTCTTCTAAGAGGTTCAGTGTGGCTGGATTGATGTTGAGGTCTTTGTTCCACTTGGACTTGAGTTTTGTGCATGGCGACACACATGGGTCTATCTGCAGTCTTCTACACACCATCATCCAATTGTGCCAGCACTGTTTGTTGAAGATGCTGTCCTTGTCCAATTGTATAATTTTAGCTGTTTTGTCGAAAATCAGGTGTTCATAGGTGTGTGGGTTAATATCAGGATTTTCAGTGAAGAATTGTGGTGGAATTTTAATGGGAATTGCATTGAATCTGTAGATTGTTTTTGGCAGGATTGCCATTTTTACTATGTTTATCCTACCTATTCAAGAGCATAGGAGATCTTTCCATTTCCTGGTATCTTCTTTAATTTTTTTCTTTAGAGCCACAAAGTTCTTATTATATAGGTCTTTTACTTGCTTGGTAAGCGTTTAACCAAGATACTTTATGTTGCTTGTGACAGGGTAGGGCACAGGGTAGGGGGGGCAGGCTTGCAGTGGGATGGGTGGGGGTGTATCAGAGCACCAAGGGTGCTCTCAATGGGGACAGGACACAGGAGCAGCGGGATCAGGAGCCAACCCAGGGAGTTCGGGGTGTGGGGACGATTAGTGTACTTTTCTTCCCTGAATTTGTGTACAACAATGTGCTCTATATCTGTGACCTGTATTTCTTCTCCTTTCTACAAATTATTCAAAGGTTTAGACTTTCCATACTGTGTTTGTCCCTGAATAATTCTTCTTCTTTGATGAAGTCATTGATACCTTCTTCCTTGACATCCAGACTGGAAATTCTCTCATATTTTCTGAGGTTGATAAGGCTTGACTATGAAATTTTTGTTTAATATCTACTATTTTTAATTCCAGTTTATATTCACTTTGTGTTTTCATTGACGATTCTATTTTTTATTACTTTCAATTTTTAAAATAAACTATTTTCGAGTTCTCCATGTGTCATTTGTGAATAACCTCTTTAAGGGTATTATTGAATGGCCACTCTCTCTGTATTTACTGTATATTGTAAATGAAATCTAAGCTAGATCATTCAAATAGATGAACCAGATCAAGGGAATACAAGTAATAGAGGAATTAGTCAACGTCTCCTTATTTTCAAGTGATAAGATTTTTATATACAAAATCCCCAATGACTCTACCAGAAAAAAAATCTACAACTGAAAAACATCTTCAACACAAGAGGATACAAAAGTAACACAAAATCCAGTAGCCATTCTTCACAGAAATTTAAAAAATGCAAAAAATGAAAATACAATAAGGAAAACAATAACTTTCACTATAGTTTTCAAAACAAAATGTCTTGGTATAATTCTGGCCGAGCAATTCAAATACTTGTGTAATACAATATGTTAAGTTCTTGAAGAGACAAATAGGTCAAGGCACCACAGATTGGAAATATCTCCCATGCTAGTTGACCACAAGAATTAATATCGTGAAAATGGGCATCCTACAAAAGTAATTTACAAATTTATGCAATTCCCTCCACCATCCCTCAGATCCCTGCTCCTCAGTTGTCTTTTTAAATAAAGCAGGTCTCCCAGGTATATAAACCTAGCACTGCATAACAGCATATAAAAAGACTATGTAGAGACTCTCATTTCAAGGCAGTTGAGGCACCCTAATAGGAGGAAAAGGATCAAAAGAGTACGCAAAAGAGCCAGAGACAGCCTCACTCCCACTATTTAGGAGTCTCACAAAACCTCAAACTAAACAGCCACAACATTTCTGTAAAGACCTAGCACAGATCTGTACACACTCCAGGGTGGCCACTTGAGCCTCTGAACTACTATGAGCCCTGCTTAGTTCATTCTGTGGTCCTTGTTTTGCTGAAGTACTGGATATCCATAGCTCCTACATTCCTTCCTCCCTCTCTTCTGTGGGAGTCTGCTGGGCATGGACTAATGTTTTCTGTGAGTCACTGCATCTGTTCTTGTAAGCTGCTGGAGGAAGCCTGTCTAGTGAATAGGGATAGGCAATGATATATGAGCATAGCAAACTATCATTAGAAACCAATTCAATGACTTTTTCTCTTTTTTTGCCAGTCGTCTTTGCTTCAACCTAAGGTCTCTGTAGGATCGAGCTCCTGTTGCTGTACATTCAGGCTGTGTCAGGTGGTATGAGTATGTTTTTTCCACCAGCCTGGGTTCAAGGCTGCACCAGCCCCAAATAACACAGAGAGACCCTGTATTAGATATAATGCTGTTGGCTTATTATTTGTTTCTTATCAGCTAGCTCTGTCTTAAAAAAGTAACCTATTTCTATTAATCTAAGTAATTCCACATGGTCTTCTCTTACCAGAGAGAGGGGATGGTGTTCTGCTCTCCTTCCTCCATCTTGGAACCCCTCCCTACTACTTCCTCCCTCCTTCTTGTCTCCTAGTTCCACATATCTTCACGACATATTGGCCAACAGTGCTCTAGTCATTAACCAATGAGAGAAACATATTTACAGGATGATAACTCTCATCAGTCAGGCATGGGATCCCTGCCTGAGGTCTGAAGTTAGAGCAGTCATTGGTTGGTCACTCCCACAAGCTCGGAGCCACCATTGCCCCAACACAACCTGCAGCCTGGCCAGATTGTGGGTTGAAGGTTTTGTGGCTGGGTTGGTGTCATAGACCCACCTTTATTGCCTAGCTAGTTTAGAGATAGATGACTAGATAATGCTCTGAGTGTTCCATTTCTACAAGAACTCATTAGGGTCACTCTCTGGAAGTTTCCATTGCACTTAGTTTTCACATCACTTCTCAAATGCCAACCCCATTTCCAGTCATCTCACCCAGCACTCTCTCCCTCTACCTGACCCTCCCCCACATGATCCCTCCCATTCCCATCACAACCTATTCCCAATTGACCTGTAATCTATTCTATTTTTCCCTTCCCAGGGAGATCCGTGTATCCCCAGTAGAGTGAAAATTATTCTGCGTAATTAAAAAATATAAATATTGTGAGGGTATCACAAACCCAGTTTTAAAGATGTAGTATAGAGCTATAAACCAGCATGTCACTGGAGTAAAAACATGCATGTTGATCAAGAGAGAATAGAATCGAAGAGCCTGATATTGTTCCACACAAAAAGGAAGACCTGATTTCTTTGGTGCCCATCAAATTGGATTGCTGCCTGTAGAAGACTAAAAACATCTATATCTGTCTATCAGTTCAAAACTCAACTCTAGATGGAACACCGACTTTACCATAACACCAGATAATCAGGATTAGAGGGGGGACCTATGGACCAGATTTGAATTCATTTGCACAATGAAGGTCTTTGACAAACAGCAAATAAATGAAAGATTATGAACCACAGTGTCTTCTCTATAGCAAAGGACAGCATCCTTCAAGCAACTTACAATATACAGACATCCGTGACAATTATACCTATGATAATAACATCTCAACAAAGAAGAGTATAGAAAAATAATGAAACAAATTATCCAGTTAAAAAATGTGGCACAAAGAGCTAGTACATTAGAAACCATTGACTATGGTTGTGATGCCATGCTCAGACTTAATGCAGAGGGAGTAGAGTAGGGGTCTTGGTTATGGCACAGAATAATGTGTCAGAATGTGTTGACTCCTCATGTGAGACCTCACCGTTAGGGAGGAGTGAATTGGGGATTGGATAGGGCAGATGAGGAGGAATGGGAGCCAGTAGGCAGAACTGTGTTAGGAATGCAAAATTAAATTAAAAATCAATAAAGTAATATTTAAAAATGGGGCACAAACTAAGTAGGTATTTCTTTTTAAATTTACATTATAATCAAGCTTTTTTTAATATGTCAATCCCAGGTCCTTCTCCCTCCCCTCCTTCCCTGCCCTCCAAACCTATATCCCATCACGTTTCTGGTCCCCAGGGAGGATGAAGCCTTCCAGGAGGGGTTATTTAAAGTCTGTCATATAATTTGGAATGGGGCATAGGCCCTCTGCCATGTGTCTAGGCTGAGAGAGTGTCCCTCTATGTAAAACATGCTCCCACCCCCACAAAATTGGTATACTAAGAATAAATACTGATCCACTACCAGAGGACCCATAGATTTCTCAGGCCTCCTAACTGACACCCACCTCCAGTGGGTCTGGCTCAGTCCTACCCTGGTTTCCCAGATATCATTCTGGGGTCCATAAGCGCCCGCTTCTTTAGGTGATTGGTCTCTGTGCATTTTTCCAGCATGGTCTTGACTACTTTGTTAATCACTCTTTCCTCTCTGCAACTGGAATCCAGGAGTTCAGCTCAGTGTTTTGCTGTGCATGTCTACTTGTTTCCATCAGCTACTGGATGAAGGACACAGGATGGCATATAAGGTAGTCATCAATGTCATTATCACTGAAGGGCACGTAAGGTAGCCTCTCCCCTATTGCTTAGATTCTTACTTGGGGCCATCCTTGTAGATCTCTGGACATTGACCTAGTGCCAGACCTTTGTTTTAACTTATAATGACTCTCTCTACTATGGCATCTCTTTTCTTGCTCTCCTGTGTTCTTTCCCTGACTCAATCAACCTCCTCCCTCGTGTTCTTCTCTAACCTTCTCTTTCTCCTTACTCCCTCTCCCCTCCATGCTTCAAATTTGGTCAGGAGATCTCGTTCCTTTCCCCTTCTCCAGAGATCCATGTATAACTCTCTTAGGGGCCTCCCTGTTATCCAACTTGAATCCTAAAAATAAAAAACAACAAAGACAGTTTATGCCGGAGAGGTTGTGGAGAAAGGAAGCACTCCTCCACTGCTGGTCAGAGTGCAAACTCATACAGTCACTTTGGAAATCAGTATTTCATTTCCTCAGGAAAACTGAATTCAGTCTACCACAAGATCCAGCAATTCTACTCTTAGACCTATACCCAAAGAATGCCCATTCATACAAAAGGGCATCTGTCCAACTAAGTTCATAGCATCATTGTTGTAATAGCCAGATCCTGTAAGCAATCTAGATGCCCCTCAACAAGAGAATGGATAAAGAAAATATGATACATTTACACAATGTTTTACTACTCAAAACAAAACAAAACAACAACAACAAAAACATAATGGAATCTGGATATAACAGGAAACCATCCTGTGTTAGGTAACCCAGTCACAAAAAGAAAAACATGATATGAACTCACTTACATATGGAATTTAAGCAGATCTTTCTTAAAAGATGAAATCCAAATGGCTGAGAAACAAAGAAATGTTAACACCCTTAGTTATCACAGAAATGAAAATTATGATACTTTGGAATTCTTTGTAACACCTTTAAAAATGGACAAGAGCAATAAAGCAATGACAGCTAGTGCTGGAAGGAAACACTCACTCCGTTCCCATGGGAGAGAAAACTGCTCTGAGCACTGCAGAAATCAGTGTGCGGGTTCCTCAGGAAGCTGACCATGGATCCAGTCTCACCTCTCCTGGACATGGACCCAATGAATACTGCAGCCTATGACAGACATTTGCCCAACCATGGTCTTGGTTCTATTAGTAACATTCACTACGGGAAACAGCGTATATATCAATGATTTATGAACAGATATTGATAAGTCATACTTTTAGATAATGGAATACTATACAGCTGTTCAGAACAATAGAATTATGAATCTGCTGGTAAATGAATGGAGCTGGATAAAATAATCCTGAGTGAGGTAACCCTGATGCGAACTACAAATATCTGTTTTTTTTTTCTTAGGTGTTCATGTTAACACTGATGCTCTTCAAATGTGTGTTTCAATCTGAAAAGACATAGAAGCAAAGTATATAATAAAACACAGGGCAGAGGACAGGATTCCCCAAAGTTTAATAAAAATGTAATAGTGTCCTAAAAAGGTAAGGGGAAAACTTAAATAGGAAGACAAATGTGAGACTAAAGTGATGGCAGAGTAAATTGCGGGGGGATATAGACAAAGACAAATTACACAAAGAGACAAGTTTGTGAGAAAGCTCAGAAAATATAATGCTCCCAAAGGTAATGATGATCCTACAAATCTGGTGCACAACTAGTATAAAACAAAATGGCTCATTTTTATAATATGTTTGTGCATGTTTTGCAAGCATAATTGTGTGTGCACTGAATGTGTGTCTCCTGTATATAGAGGCCAGAGATGCACCAGAGTACATGAAATGGACTTATAAGCAGTAACAAGTTTCCATGTTGATCCTGGAAACAGAACCCAGGTCTTCTGCCAGAACAGCAACTGCTCTTAGCACTGTGTCATCTCAAAAGCCATATATCTACTCAGTATTTAAAAAGTTTCTTTCTGTTAGTATTTCTTCTTATTTTACATATAGATCCAAGTCCGTTTCTTCCTACCATGTACCCCAATGCCCTACCCCATCCCATCACCATGCAACTCTACAAGGAGGGTGATGCTGTCCAGGCATTTAGAGTAGGGTCTAGGCCCGGCCTCCTGCCTCTAAGCAAAGAGAGTATCCAATCCCCACAGAGTAACAGGAATGGGCAGCCAAAATCCTTTCCTGTACCAGGGAGACATCCTGGTTCCATGTCATTGGTCCCTTAGACTGCCCATTCTTTCCTACTGAGACACGCGTTCAGGGGGTCTGAGTCAGTCCAATCCTTTTTTCTTAGCTCTGAGTCTGGGGTCCACGAGCTTCCCTTGTTTAGGTCATCTCATTCTGTGGTTTTCTGTAGCTTGCTCCTGACCCCTTTTCTCATCGCTCCTCACTCTCTGCAACTGGACTCACACAGACATAAGCTATTCGCAGTATAGGGTTTGCAGTACCAGGCATTGAATCCTTCCTGTGACACATGTGTTACATCCAATATGAATATGCTTAGTTATCCACACAGCTATCATGACACTACAGCACTAGTTGGCCTAAGTTGCCTAGAAATTCATGTTGTAGCATCAAAGGTCCAGGATTGACGGAAATCACTGTTGGTTTTATGCTACCAGTGGTCACTATCACACCTAAGTCTGAAAGCAGGCCAGTATGGAGAGATGGAGAGTTTCATGGTCAGTTTGTTTGCATGACATTGAAAATCAACCAAAGTGTGTGGTAAACACAGCAGTAGATTTTTTTCATTTTATGTATGGTGGGTATTCCAGATCTATTGCAATTGGCTGTGTTGCTTTTGAAGCCTTCCTGACAATTAACTCATAAGGAGTTATCTCATCCCTTTTTTTAGAGATTCACACATTAAAAAAAATACAGAAAGAAAGAAAAGAAAAAGAAAAAAAGAGGAGAAAAAGAAAAGAATATCTTCTGAAGCATAGCTGTGATTACTTTCCATGGACATCTGAGCAAACTCTTTTCCTGTGGTGAGATATCCACCTGCCCACACCTGTTGCTCTGTGGGGGGTGGATACAGATACAGACATGACTTGGTGGAACTAGGTCTGGGATCTGGAGCATCCAGAGGCATCCTTGGGACTGGAAACTGCTGCTGTTCATCTGTCTCTGTTGTGAGTTATTTTTCCCAAAATAAATATCTATTCTGCCTACCTGTTTTCCCCAATCCTTATCTTTCCCTGATATCTGATGTCAGAATGGATCCAGATTGGCACTGGCTCTGGGGAAATTAGGTCACACCCAACCTGCTTCCCTGACCCCAGGCTTTCAGCAGCACTCCAGTGCCCCCAAGTTCTGTGGTCTCCTTGCTCTAAGTGCTCACAGGTGCCTGTGTTGCCAAAAGCTGCCTGCAGCTGCCAAGTCTGTGCTTCTTTCCTGACCCTCTTTCACCACCACCACCAGCAGATGCTCTGACCGCCTCCTCCCAAAGCTGTTAGGAGCACTACACTGCCTCCTCTGAGAATTAAGCCTCTAGCAGGTACAGATAATTGTTATGCCAGGTAACAAAGAGGCAGAGCACTGGGTGGGATTTCAGTCTTCCTGCAGCTGGCACAAGTCTGCACTGCAGTTTGGTGCCTGTTACACCACTGCCGTCCCTCTCAACCCCCACGTTGCGCTGAGTCTGTGCACAGAGCAGTCTCTGCTTCTACAGTCCCAGTCATTTACACGAAGCTTCATTTCACTCTTCCATCTAATAACATTTGTAGACTTTAACAGGGAGGTAGGAGTTATCCTCTGCTAACACATACCATTTGGTGATACACTTGTGCCACCAACTGGCCATATGTAATTACTGCAGGTTTAGATTGCAACCAAACAGGATCCTGCACCAACTACTCTGCAGGCTGGAATCTTTCATTTGATACAGGACAAAAGCATCCTGATGCGGTAATTGCAACATCCTTCACAATTTAAGCCTATAAATTAAATGAGATCAATTGTTGCATACCAATGGCAGATAATCTTACGATTCAGGACGTTAGGTTTCTTTTGTTTATGGGAGGAATTTTAGCAGATGATTTACCAAGTGTATACATTTTTCTGACGATAGCAATGGGTGTCATGGTCAATACAGTACTTTTAAAATGTATTTAATTTTTCTTATTTTACATATCAATCCCAGGACACACTCCTTCCCTCCCTCTCTCTCTTCCTCCCTTCCATGCTGCCAGACAACCCTCCCATCTCATACCCACCCAACACCACATGTAGAGTGATGCCTTCCTGGAGGGGCCATCTAAATCTCTGAAGTGATTTGGACTAGGGACTAGGCCCTCTCTCCTGCCTCTAGTTTATGGGAATGTCCCTCCATGTGAAACGTGCTCCCAAAATCTTTTTTGTGCACCAGGGATACACCCTGGGTCCACAGTCAGAGGTCCTTTAAGTTGCCCAGGACTTCTATTTGAAACCCATGTTCATGTTGATTCAATGCTAGAATCCCAGCTATCAGTCTGTGGGTCCATTAGCTACTCTTTGTTCAGGTCAGCTTTCTCTGTGGGATTCTTCAGCCTGGGCTTGGCCTCCCTCTTTTCACCTGGATTCCAGTTTGGCTCAGTGTTTAGATGCAAGTGTCTGCTTCTGTTTCCATCAGCTATAGATGAGGGCTCTATGATGGTGGATAAGTTAGTCATCAATCTCATTATCAGGGAAGGGCATTCATGGTATCCTTTAAAATGTTGCTCAAATTGATAGTTGGTGTCAGACTTGTAGGTCTCTGAACATTTCTCCAGTCATTTTCTCTGGAAACTTATAATGGCTCCTTCTTTTATGCTCTCTCTCTCTCTCCCTATTTCTTTTTCTCTTGTCTATTCTTCCCATGACTCAACCTTCCTACTCCCAAGTGCTTTCCTCTACCCCTGTTCTCTTTCTCCTAGCCCCCCTCCAATCACTGCCTCCAACACTACCAAAATGCTCAAGAGATATTGCTCCTTTCCCTTTCTGTGTAGGACCATGTATGAGGCTCTTAGAATCCTCCTTGTATCTTAGTTTCTGTGCCAGTGTGAATTATAGACTGATGATCCTTTGCTCTATGTCTAAAATCCATATATGAGTGAGTACATACCATGTTCCTCTTTTTGTGACTAGGTTACCTCATTCAGGATGGTTTCTTCAAGTTACATCTATGTGCCAGCATATTTCAAGATTCCATTGTTTTTTGTTTTGTTTTTGTTTTTATTTTTTTCTGCAGAGTACTGTTCCATTTTGGAAATTTGCCACATCTTCTTTTTCTATTTTTCAGTTGAGGGTCATCTAGGTTGCTTCCAGGTTCTTGCTATTACAAATAATGCTACTAGGAACATACTTGAACAGATGTCCTTATTGCATGGATGTGGATCATTTGGGTATGTGCCTAAGAGTGGAATTGTTGCATCCTCTGGTAGACTGATTCCCATTTTCGTGAGGAACCGCCATACTGATCTCCAAAATGGCTGTACATGTTTGCATTCCCTCTGGCAGCAGAGGAGTGTTTCCCTTTCTCCACATCCTCTCCAGCATAAGTTGTCATGGGTGTTCCTAATTTTAGCCATTCTGGCAGGAGTAAGATGATATCTCAGAGTTGTTTTTATTTACATTTCCCTGATAGCAAAGATGTTGAGCACTTTCTTAAGTGTCTTTCAGCCTTCTTGATTTCCTCTATTGAGGAACTCCTCAGTCCTGTACCCATTTTTTAATAGGGCAATTTGGAGTTTTTTGACTAGTTTCTGGGGTTCTTTGTATATTTTGGAGATCAGCCCTCTGTGAGGTGTAGGATGTGTGAAGACCTCTTCCCAGTCTGTGGGCTGATGTTTGGTCTTGTCATCTGTGTCCTTTGCCTTACAGAAGATTCTCAGTCTGAGGAGGTCCTATTTATTAATTGTCGATCTCAGTGTCTGTGCTACTGGAGTTATGTTTAGGAAGCAGTCACCTGTACCAATTTGTTCAAGATTACATCCCACTTTCTCAGTGGTTTGGTGGCTGGATTTATGTTGAGGTCTTTGGACCATTTGGACTAGAGGTTGTGCATGGCGATATTCATGGGTCTATCTGCAGTCTTCTACACACATCCCCCAGTTGCACAAGGAGGAATCTAAGAGATGCATACAAGGTCCCTCACAGAAGGGGAAAGGATCAAGATCTCCTGAGCACATTCAGAGTGGGGAAGGGGCAGTGACTAGGGTGGGAGCTAGGCAAAAGAGAAGGGGAGGAGAGGAAAGCCCTTGGGACTAGGAAGATTGAGTCAGGGGAGGAATAGATGGGAGAAAAAAAGAGAGATACCATAAACAAGTGAGCCATTATAGGTTTGAAGAGCAAAATGACTCTAGAGAAAAATGCAGAAACCTATAGGACTGACCCAAACTAACAATTTGAGCAAAAGTGAAAAGGATACCAGAAAAGCCCTTCCCTGATAATGAGATTGATGACTAGCTTATCCACCATCATAGAGCCCTCATCTATAGCTGGCAGAAACAGAAGCAGACACCACAGCAGAACACTGAGCCAAACTTGAATCCAGATGCAAAGAGGGAGGACAAGACAAGGTTACAGAAACACACAAAGACAGCTGACCTGAACAAGGAGGAGGAAATGGGCCCCCAGACTGCTAGCTGGGAATCCAGCGTGAGACTGACTCAGACCCCCTGAACATGGGTCTCAGTTAGAAAGCATGGGAAGTCTAAAGGACCTCTGACAGTGGAACCAGATCGTATCTCTGGTGCTCAAATGGATTTGGGAACACATTCCCCATGGAGGGATACTCCCTTAAACTAGAGGCAGGAGGGAGTGCCTAATCCCTACTCAAAATGACTTGACAGGTATTGTAAACCACTCCTGGAAGGCACCACACCCTTTGAGTGGCAGAATGACATGAGAAGGGGGTTGGTGAACATTGGAGGGACAGAGACAGGAAGGAAGGATATATATATATATATATATATATATATATATATATATATATAAAAGCAAACTAAACAACCACCACATATATGTTAATGACCTACTACTGATCTATACACACTCCAGGATTGTCACTTCAGTCTCTGTGAGCCACTATGAGCCCCTCTTAGTTGATTCTGTAGTCCCTGTTTTGCTGACATTCTGTACATTCCTGGCTCCTCTATTCCTACCTCCCTCTCTTCTGTGGAAGTCTCCTGGCCTTGGAATAATGTTTGGGTGTGGGTCTCTGCATCTGCTCTTGTAAGCTGCTAGAGGAAGCCTCTCTAATGACTAGGGCTAAGCACTGATCTTAGAATACAGCAGACTATCATCAAGAACCAATTCACTGACTTTTTCTTCTTTTGCCAGTTGTGTTTGGTTCAACCATAGATCTCTATAGGATCCAGCATCTGTTCCTGGACATTCAGGCAGTGTCAGGCATGGCATCCCTCTCCTTGCTGGGGTCTAACGTTAGACCATTGGTGGGTCACTCCCACAAGCTTGGAGCCACCATTGTCTCAGCATATCCTGCAGCCAGGCCAGATCGTGGGTTGAAGGTTCTGTGGCTGGGTTGGTGTCCTAGTCCCATCATTATTGCCTTGCTGGGTTGGAGGAGGTGACTGGATAATGCTCTGAATCTTTCATTACTATGAGTCCTCTTTAGGGTCACTCTCTGGAAGTTTCCATTGCATTTAGTTTTCTTATCAATTCCCACATGCCAACACCATTTCCAGTCATCTCACCCAGCACTCTCTCCCTCTGCCCCACCCTCCCCCATATGATCCCTCCCGTTCCCACCACCACCTGTTCCCAATCCATCTGTAATCTATTCTATTTTTCCCTTCCGAGGGAGATCCGTGTATCCCCAGTAAAGTGAAAACAATTCTGGGTAATTAAAAAAAATTGTGAGTGTATCACAAACCCAGTTTTAAAGTTAGAGTATAGAGCAATACTAGTAAAAACCAAAATGTCACTGGAATGAAAATAGGCAAGTTGATCAAGGAAGAATATAGATAAAGACTACTTACAGAAAGAGAAAAGTTTGTCAGAAAGCTCAGAAAATATAATGTTCTCAAAGGTAATGATGATCCCACAAATGTGATGCACAACTACTATAAAACAACATGGCTCATTTATGTAATATGTTTGTCCATGTTTTGCAAGCAGTACTGTGTGAGCACTGAATTGTGTTTTCTGTCTATAGATTCCACAGACTCATCAGATTATTGAGAAAAGGCGTTATAGGCAGTTACAAGTTGTCATGCTGGCCCTGGAAACTGAAACTATGTCCTCTGTCAGAACAGCCACTGCTCTTAACACTGTGTCATCTCGCCAGCCCTACATCTACTCATTTTTTTAAAACTTCTTTGTTTTATTTTTATTTTTATACTTTTTTACATACAGATCCCAATTCCCTCTCCCTCCCCTGCCCTTGCCTCCCCCCTTCTGTCCGAGGTCCTCAGACCACCCTCGTATCCCTTCCCCCTACCACTCCACAGGGAGGGTGATGCCTTATAGGAGAGATCAACAAAGTCTGTCAAATCATTTGGATTAGAGTCTAGGCCCCGCCTCCTGCATCAAGGCTAAGGGAGTATCCCTTCATGGGAATGGGTACCAAAAGTCCTTCTGTGTAGCAGTGATACACCCTGGTTCCACTATCAGAGGTCCCTTAGACTGGCCAGGCTTCCCTCCTGAGACCCACGTTCAGGGGTACTGAGTTGGTCCAACCCTTGCTTCCTACCTATCAGTTTGGAGGTTCATGAGCTCCCCTTGTTCAGGTCAGCTGATTCTGGAGCCTGGTCTTGAACCCCCTTCTTATCATTCCTTCCTCTCTGCAACTGTATTCCAGGAGATGGGCTCAGTGTTTAGCTGCAGATGTCTCCTTCTGTTTCCAACAGCTACTACATGAAGGTTGTAGGATGGCATATAAATTACTTATCAATCTCAATATCAGGGAAGGGAATTTAATGTAGCCTCTTCCCCCATTGCTCAGATTGTTAGTTGCATTCATCCTTGTAGTCTCGGGACATTTCTCTAGAGTCACATTTCTAGTTTTCTCTTCAAACCTATAATAAGCTCCCTCTATTATGGTATCTCTGTTTTTGCCCTCATCTATTCATGCCCTGACACAATCTTCCTGTTCCCACTTGTTCTCCTCTCCTCCCCATCCCTTTCTCCTAACTCCCACTTCACTCACTGCCCCTTCCGCCTGTTCCCAATATGCTCAGTATTTATTGCCCATTCCCCCGTTTGTGAGGGACCTTGCATGAACCTCTTAGGTCCTTTCATGTATCCTAGTTTCTCTGGTGGTGTAAACTGTAAGCTGGTGATCCTTTGCTAGGTGTCTAAAATCCATATATGAGTGATTACATACTGTGTTCATCTTTTTTTGTGATGGGGTTACCTCACTCAGGATGGTTTCTTCAAGTTCCATCCATTTCCCTGCCAATTTCAAAGTTGCAGTGTTTGTTTTTGTTGTTGTTGTTTTTGTTTTTTGTTTTTCCATTGAATAATAGTCCATTGAGAAATGTACCACATCTTCTTTTTCCAGTCTTCAGTTATGGGGTATGTAGGTTGATTCCAGGTTCTCGCTATTACAAATAATGTTCCTATGAACATAGTTGAACAGATGTCTTTGGTGAATGGATGTGAATTATTTGGGTATATTCCTAACAGTGGAATTGATGATTATGTAGTAGATTGATTCCATTTTCCTGAGGAACTGCCATACTGATCTCCAAAATGGCTGCACATTTTGCTCTCCCACCAGTAGTGGAGCAGTGTTCCCCTTTCTCCACATCCTCCGCAGTATAAGCTGTCATTGGTGTTTCAGATTTTAGCCATTCTGACAAGAGTAAGATGGTATCTCAGAATTGTTTGTTTTGCATTTCCCTGCCTGATGGCTAAGGATGTTGTGTACATTCTCAAGTGTCTCTTAACCATTCTGGATTCGTCTATTGAGAAATTTCTATGCAGTTGTCTCCTGCCAGTTTTTAATAGGGTTATTTGGTGTTTTGTTGACTAGTTTCTTGAGTTCTTTGTATGTTTTGGAGATCAGCCTTCTGTCAGGTGTGGGGTTAATAAAGCTCTATTCCCAGTCTGTGATCTGCCATTGGGTCATGTCACTGTTTCCTTTGCCTTACAGAAGCTTCTCAGTTTCAGGAGGTCCCATTTATTAATTCTCAATCTCAATGTCTATGCTACTGGTGTTATGTTCAGGAAGTAGTCTTTTCTACCAATTCCTTTAAGGGTACATCCCACTTTGTCTTCGAAGATTTGATTCTTTAGTGTGGCTATCCTCCATTTTCTTCATATGGGCACTTAGTACAATGAACATTTCTCATAATACTGCTTTCAAAATTTCCCTTAAGTTTGGGTATGTTGTGTCTTCATTCTCGTTGAATTCTAGGAAATCTTTCACTCCTTTCTTGTCCCAGGAATAATTCAGTTGTGCATTTTCAGTTTCCATGAGTTTACAGGGTTTCTGCAGTTTGTGTTCCTGTTGAATCTCAATGTTAAAGCATGGTGGTCTGACAAGATACAGAGGATATTCCAATTTTTTTTTTGTATCTGTTGAGGTGTGTTATGTTGCCAATTCTGTGGTCCATTTTAGAGGAGGTTCCATGTGGAACTGCGGAGAAGGTATATTCTATGGTATTTGGATGGGGTGTTCTATAGATGTCTGTTAAACCCAATTGGGATATAACTTCTATTATATCTTGTATTTCTTTGTTAAGCTTCTGTTTGGTGGCCCTGTCTAGTGGTGAGAGTAGGGTGTTGAAGTCTCCCACTATGACTGTTGAGGTTTTATGTGAGCTTTGAGTTTTGGTAATGTTTCTTTTACAAATGTGTAAACCTTTGTATTTGGGGCATAGATGTTCGGAATTGAGACTTGAGCTAAGAGATTTCTCCTGGGATGAATATGAAATGACCTTCTTCATCTCCTTTGATTGATTTTGGTTTGAAGTGTAACTTGTTAGATATCAGGACAGCCACACTTGCTTGCTTCTTGGGTCCATTTGGTTGGAAGACCTTTGTCCAACCCATTACCCTGAGATAGTGTCTGTCTTTGAAACTTAGTTGTATTTCTTGTATGCAGCAGAAGGATGGATTCTGTCTTCGTATCCATTCTGTTATCCTGTATTTTTTTATAGGTGAGTTAAGACCATTCATTTTGAGGGAAAGTAAGGACCACTGATTGTTAATTCTTGTTTGTTTTAGATTTGTTGTTGGTGGTGGTATTGTGAGTATATTTGCCCTGCAAATTTTTTTGGGGGTGGGGTTCTGGTAAAGTGGGATTATCTATTGCCTATGTCTTTGTGAGTGTAGTTTACTTTCTTTGGTTGCAGTTTTCCTTCCAGAGCTTTCTGTAGAGCTTGGTGTGTGCATATGTATTGTGAAATTCTAGCTGTTTCATTGAATATCTTGTTTTCTCCATCTATAATGATTGAGAGTATTGCTGGGTTTAATAGCCTAGGCTGGCATTGATGGACTGTTTTATTTGTAGAACAGGACATTCTGGCATTGAGAGTTCCATGGAGAAGTTATGTATAATTATGATAGGTCTCTCTTTATATGTTATCTCGCCTTTTTCTTTGCTGTTCCTAATATTCTTTCTTTATTCTGTATGATAGGTGTTTTGGTTATTATTTGATAAGGGGACGTTTTTGTGTGTCCAGTGTTTATGGTGTTTGGTATGCTACTTGTCCTTTCAATGGCATGGCTGTCTTCAGATTTGGAAAGATTTCTTCAATGATATTGTTGAATATGCTTTCTGCACACTTGAGCTGGTATTCTTCACATTCCTCTATGCCTATTATTCTTAGGTTTGGTCTTTTCACAGTGTCCCACAGTTCCTGGATGTTTTGTGTTTAGGATTTGTTGGTTTTAACATTTTCTGTGGTTCATGAATCTATTTCCCTAGTTAATCTTCAGTGCCTAAGATGCTCTCTTACATCTCTTGTACTCTGTTGGTTATGCTTGCATTTGTAGTTCCCGATCATTTGCCCAGTTTTTCTATTTTCAGCATTCCTTCAGTTTGTGTTTTCTTTATTGTCTCTATTTCAGTTTTCAAGTCATGTACTGTTTGATTTGCTTCCTTCAATTATTTGTTTTTTCTTGGCTTTCCTTACTTTCTTTAAGGGATTTGTTAATTTCTTGCATTTTTTGCATGGTCTTTTCCTCTATTTCTTCCAAATTTTGTCTGTTTCTACCATTTCTTTAAGGGATTTTCTCATATCATTTTAAAGGACTTCTATCATTATGAAGATATTTTTTAAATAGTTCTCTTCTGCTTCATCTGCTTTGGTGTGTTCAGGTCTATTTGGTGTAGAGTCCCTAGATTCTGGTGGTGTAAGGCTTGTCTTTCTATTAGGAGGTGTTTTCTTGTATTGTCACCTTCCCTTCCCTTCTTCCAGTGAGTGCAATGGGATCTTTCTCTATGCTACTCCCCCAGTGGGCTTAGGAGTGTCAGGAGATTGATGTATGTAGCTCTGGGTGGTCCAAGCTCTCTAGGAGGTCTCTCCTCAAGCAGGTGCCTGGTGATGAAAATTAAAGATCAGGCAGGCAGGGATTCAGTGTGGTCCTCCAGCATATACCCGGTGATTGGATCAAAGATCAGATAGGCAGAGACTCAGGATGATCTTGCGTGGATAGGCATTTCTAGTGTGCTCTGAGTAGAACCTGGCATTTCCCTGGAGGTGGTAGGATCTTTGGACTTGCCTCTGGTCCAGTGCTTAAACAAAGCAGTGGGGCAGTGGTGTAGATAGACAGGCTCTGAGTGGGTGGGGTTGTGGATCAGAGCACCAGGAACACTCTCCCTGGGGACAGGACACAGGGGAAGTGATAGTTGGGGCCAACCCAGGGATTTCACAGGGAAGGATGTAGGGGGGATTCAACCCAAACTGGTCCCAGACTCACCTCCAGCAGAGTCCTGTCGATGGGTGTCAAAAATCAAGCAATCGTGGACTCAGGGTGGTTTCACGGGGACAGGCAGGTCCAGCCAGTGTGTACATCTACACTCTCTAAACAAGATTAGTGTTCTTTTTCTTTACTCATGAGTATGTGTAGAATGCATGTTGGTGTGTGTTCTTGTGCATGCCTAGGTAAGAAGAATGCTAGATGAGATCCTTGCATTCTCGGAATGGGGAATAAAAGCATTTGCTGGACACGTGAATTGTTTCAAGCCCATTGTAATGTGTTGGCTGCTCAGCAACTCCTATTAACCACTCAGCAATCTTTCCAGTCTTGTATGTACTATCATTCTTGGGAGAAGGAAGCAGGGTCTTGATACACAGCCCAGGCTATGCCTGGGAAGTATACTTTACCTGTTGGAGGCCATTAAAGTGCATGATTTCAGGTTTATGCATCAAGTCTAGAGTAGCTAGTGTTTATAATGCACACTTACTATTGGTTCTATTGACTTACACTTTCAGGTTATCTTTATCCTAGGCAAATGTAAGCCAGTGGTGAAAAATGAACCAATGAAATCTACTTTTAGTTTTAATACAGCATAGCAAAATAAATAACTTGAATTGTTGATAGGAAACTTTGGGTAGAAAGAATATTGTCTGCAGTTTGCACAAATTCTTCATTTTGAAGTATAATTATACAGATAATACAGACATTCTGATGAAATGTTCACCATAGTGCAGATTATGGGAACCAGAAAATGAAGGAATAAATCCAGGGTGATGAGCATACTGCCTCTCAAACACAAAAAGGAGCTTGAAAACTCCACTTTCACTATTAACATTGAAAGTCCAGAGATCTATGCCACAGCACACTCCTAACTAAGTCTGTAGCATCCAACACTAATAATGTGGTCAAGCCAGGGCATTGCCTTTATGTCCTTGATTTTAAGTGCTGTCACTTGTGATGGTGTATACACTTCTTTCTAAAGGGATATCCTGTGATAAGACAATTCTACACTCTGCCCCATCCATGGTTCACAGTAAGTTCACAGTTTCCTTGCACATGCTCCCACATTACACATGTCCCATGTACTTCAAAGGTTGGTGATCTGCACCTCACATCTGCCTTCATTCAGAGCACCAGATCTAGAAGGACAGAATCTATCCCTGGCTTCCCATAGTTAGCATGGTAGAAAACCGAGTCACACCACCAGCCTTTCTGTCTCTATCAGTACCGTATTCCAGATGGTTGAGCATGATATCCCCTTGGAAGCTTTGGGCAGCCTGTGGGTTTGATAACTTCAAGATCATTCATTCAAAGAAATTAAGATAAATATTCTATATACTCCCTAACTACTTATATTTAAGTAAAGTAAATTTGTTCTAATTCCAGTCAAGTAAGTCAAAACATTCCCAAGCTCAAAGTGATTGTTACTTCCCATCTACCTTCATCAGCAGAGTGCAATTGTGTTCATCACACACTTTCATGTTTATCCTCCACCAGGAGAGTACCCAAGTCAGTCCATCCATTGCCACAGGCAAAATGCAGTGCTATCCTGTGGGAATGAGAGGGATTTTTGAATGAACATACCATGCAAAATGTAAACATACACATCTCCTAGTGAAATCACAATCCCTAACTGATAAGTAATCCATCTGCCTTCTAAACAATGATGTGACTTTCTTCTGAAGGAAAGGCAACATTCATGCACACTTGAAATTTCCTTCAGCTCACATGCCTGTCCATTTGATTTGTGTGTGCTCTCGCTTGTGGGTTCAGGACATAGAAAGAAGACAGTCAGAATGTCTGATAGAATGTCTCCTAATGGCTTCCAGCAAATTCAAAATCCTATCACAGAACTTGTTCCCCTGGTACATCTCCTGATTGCATACTTTATTCTCTCTCTATCACTTTCTCTTTCTCTTCCTCTTAATCTTTCTCTCTGTGTCTGTCTGTCCATCTCTCTCTCTCTTTCTAAACTCTCTTTCTGGGTGTGTTGTCTCTCTCTCTCTCTCTCTCTCTCTCTCTCTCTGTGTGTGTGTGTGTGTTTGTCTGTATCTCTGCGTGTCAACATGCTGGTGTTCTGCTCTCTCACTAGAGTAAAACATTAATTTCTACTTAGAGAATTTTAAATGGTGCATGGATCTACACAAGAATGATACCTAGAGCTGAAACAAGTGAACTTGTGTCCCCATTCCTAACCCAGAACCAATCTCCAAAACACAACCTATTTCAAAGGAAATTTAGGTTTTTCCACAACAAACTTTAAAAACAAACTATTCTTGTGGAAGGCTCCATGCCCAGCAGTAGAAGACAAGCATAAAGCAACTCAATTGCATCTTTTAAAGCTTCTTGTCTCATAATTTTGTGTCAGGGTTTCTTTCAATTATATAATTTAATTATTTATAATTATTTGTTAGTGCACTATTTTTACCTTACAGATAATTTGTGTATCATTAAGGCTTCCTCTTTTGTGGTTTAAAGAGATTCCTAAGTGTGTGAATGAGTGGGTGTCTCTCTCCATACCAGTTTCTTTTGCATCAATTTTGGCTCTTTTCTTTCTGTTTGCTGATTTTTTCTGAATCTGGTGTGTTAGCATGTATTAGTATTATTCATCAGAACCTTGTTTGGGTCCTAATGAGAGACACAAAGTGGGTGGATCCAGATGGCTGGGAGGGGAAGTGGGAAGTAATTGGGAGGATTAGTGGGAGGGAAAACCACAATAAATAGTTAATTAATTAATTAAAATTGTGGAAGCCAAAGAAGTGTGGAGAACCTTAAAATAATTCAACAAGTGTTGTGTTGGTGCATGTGTATCTGAAATGATACAGCAATCTCATGGCCTATACATCAGAAATAATGGAAACTGGGATTTCTGAAAGGGATATCTCCATGCCAGTTCTCTGTAGCAGGTGAGTCCAATTGTTGTGTTTTTAGGCCTGGCAGTTTATAGACAGCCAGCACATCTCACCCCCAAGAGGCTAGACTCATGAGACATGCTGGCACCTCTACTGCAGAGCTGTCGCTCATCATTGCGCTCTTTTGGCAGAATCATCCAGTCCAGATATCTTGAGAAAGGACTTTTGTCTGTAGATGCAGACTGTAGCCCTGAAGAGAAGATAGAAGCACAACACCAGTAAGACTGAGTGGGAGAAAATGACTCATGCTGGGCAAGGGATCTCTGCCCTGGTGCTGGAAGTGAAGCCATGGGCCCACCAGTAGCCTGATGTGCTCTATTATGGTGAAGAAATATATGGTGGGTATGGAAGAGAGGGAAGGCCAGATGGGGAGTGGAAGGAAAGAGGGAGGGAAGGGAGTGAGGGAGACAGAAAGAGTCTGTCTGATTCATGACCTATGAAGAGAAGCTGATACAGAGTGGTAAAGACAGAGAGGAGATGGCTGAGGTAGGTGGCCAAATTGTCACCAGGAGGCATCGTGCTGTTGATGGCTGTGCTGTGGCCAAAGGCCTTGTATGCACCCGTAGAATGGCTGCAGTTGTGATTTTGGTGATGTCCCCTTTCCACTGAAGGCAGAGAATATAGTGCTGCACAGAGTCAGCTGCAGTACCATGGCCAACTGGTCCTACCCCTCAATGACTGCAGACTTAGAGAAGGCCAACAGGTCCTGCACCTCACCTGGGCAGCATGACACAGCTGGTTTTAGTGGCATGGTTATTGATGAGTCCACCAACAGTTAAAACTTTTCCCAAGAACATGAGAGCAAGAGTATCAGCCCCACTCTTGCAGCTTTCCACAAAGGGTAAGCTATCCAGGGCAGTACCAGACAGCTCACCCTGGTGATAAATTTGAAGCAAGCAGGTGGACTAACCACCCCAGCAACCACCCAGAGCCAGTACAAAGCTAGGAATTAACCCTTCCCATCATCCACCCAGTCTATGATCTGCTGTAGCCCAAAAACAGGGTGGTCCTGCAGACCCAAGGTTACAGGATCTCCATGACATAGGACAACAGTCTATCCAAGAGGAGCCCCAGTGAGGGACCAGTATTAATGGTGTAGCAAAAACCAGAGACCTCAAACCAGACCAAGAACTCAATGCAATGAATATTTGCAAGTAAAATTATATGGACTAAAAGGCTGTGTAATTCACTGAGTACACTGCAGCTTCCAGAGGTTTTTCTTTTATTCTTTTTCAATTTGTTCTTGTTTTATCTTGGAGAAGGGTTGCAAGGCTAGAGGGAAGATGGAAAAAGATGAGAGGAGAGGGGCAGAGAGAAGAATTAAGACCCATGATGTGAAATCCATAATGAATCAATAACAAGATTTTGGAAAACATAATTCAAATTATTTGAACGACCCATAGATCTATTTCAATATAAATGATATGTATCATGCACATACAACCAATATTATTTTGCACTGATTTGGATAAAGTCCACAATTTGGATACAACTCACAGAAAGCCAAATGCTATGTGATCTTATGAATGTTAAGTGTGCACAGTAGAAAATCCACAGATACAGAAGATATCACAGTGGTGTCCAGCATCTGGACAATGGGAGAGGAATATAGAGGTTTTGTTTGATTGTATGAAGTTATGCTAAATAAGATAGTTACAAAGATATGAAAAGAAGAGACTCCATTCAAAGTACTTAAAAGTATATTTCTGATAATTTTACTGTGTCTGATAAAAAATAATTATCACTAATTCTTAATAGGTTCATGAAACATCCATTTGCATTATTTATAGATATGTTGGAGAATTATATTTCATGGAGTCTAAAACCCTGTTTTTAAAAACAAGACATGGGCTGTGTGGTGGTGCTACATGCCTTTATTCACAGCACTTGGGAGGCAGAAGCAGGCTGATCTTTGGGAGTTCGAGGCTTCATAACAAGAGCAGTGATAAGAGTCAAAGCTAAACAGAGAAACCATGTCTCAAAAAACCAAAGAAACAGGAACAAAATACAAGGCATAGTTATCACTTTTGCACAAGCTCCACACAAATTCATACAATTTGGCCATAGGTTCCAAAGGGCAGGGAATATAGGGCTGTGTTGCCATGGCGGGCTTATTATGTATTGTTATCATTTGGATGCTAGAATGACAATAGCAACTCTTGATATTTACAATGACAATTGGGAACATCTTAAAAATTCTTTAGTACAAATGAAGGTGGTTTCACAAAGTCCAGTATTCTTCCGATTTATGATAATGGCAGGTATATAACAGACAGATTATCAAGGCACGGAGGGTGATAGCTAAACAATTTTTTTTTTCAAATGAAGCAGACTTTACAGCAATAGAAACAGTAAAATTTAATCTAGATATATAGGGACCCTGCCCCCCGCCATTTGTCAAGAACCATTAACCTAAAGGAAAATCTGTGTTTAAATGGGGAAGGGAGGCTCAGATTAAACACAGTAATTATAGTAGACAGAGAAACATGAGAGATAGAAGTACATATGACAGAGAATAAATGGATTTCAAGAAACAGGATACATAATTGGGAAGGTAAGTATATTTAAGAAAATTTTTATGAAGTTGGTAGTTTTTCAATAACTGTATTTGTTATATTTTACATTCCTAATAATGTTCACTCTATAGTTAAAATAATATAAAATAATGAGAACATACATGTAATTATATATGTATATATATGTATATATATGTGTGTGTGTGTTTGTGTGTGTGTGTGTGTGTGTATATATATAATAAAATTTGCAAACAAGGAATGGAAAGGTTCCCTTGAAGTGATTAAAAGTTGGCAAAAATATGAAGGCACATGAACACAAAATTTAGATAAGTTGCATGCATTTCTTTTGTGCATGAGTCAGAGTCATGTTGTATAAGAGGCTCCCATGGAATGGGAAACAGTTATAATCTGTGTCCCATCCTGCTGCTTACACAGATGGCCCCAGCACCCAAACTGGCCCACTATGCAGATCAAAATTATGGGAAAGATGGGTGACAGAAAGCACAGCTGGGCACTCCCCACATATGTCTCCTTTGGGAAGACACTAGAGATGGCTCCTCCCATATTGGACTTGATTCCTTCCCTGCCTTGGATCCTGCTTGAGGGCCTCTTACCTGCTTTCAACATGTGTGATCCACCTGTGAGCATCCACACTGAGACACCATAGAACTTTGTCTCAGATTCTTAGAGCTGTTTGCATCCGACTTCTGCAATTTTATGAGACATATCTGCAGAAATTTCCAGGCAAAAAGAACATGAAGCTTCATGTCTTCCTGCATTCAAAGAACTCCAAAAGACCCTCATAGCTTCTCTTAATGCTCTGTATATCCGGCAATAGTATTCTAGAGTCTAAACTTCTCTAAAGTCAAGAACCTCACGAAGACCTTCTCGGGATGTCTTCCCTGGGCTGCAGGAGACATACCTTAAGTGACCATTCTGTGCCGCACTCCTCCTGTAGTTTGTCTTGATACCATCACCCATTAGAAGGCAACCTGCTGTCCTCACGATGTCAGGGTACTGAGCACAAGTGTTGAGAGTCGCTCAGTTGTGGATACATTGATCAGAAAGGATGGTGCAAAGCCACCTTCGTTAACGAATATGCTCCAGCAATTCCTAGCATTTACACATATGTCCACGCCGATGTGCAGCTCTGCCCATGCAGATATACTCAGTGCTCATGTGCAATTGCATGTCCTTGGATATCAGTGTGAGCATCTGTGTTAACGAGCCCACATGATCCTGACCTCATCAAAGAGCACTGACATTCATTGTGCAGTGCCCAAGCCCAGAGTAAGCCCTGCCCACTCTCCTCCTATACAACTTTGTGTTCCTTCAAGGATCAAAGATTCACGTCTTCATGACAGAGGATGTGAATCAATGACTCTCAACTATGAAATTGGTATCCTTGCACAGGAAAATAATGTGAATGCCCTGAAGTGGATGCATAGTTTTCAATAAAATTAAAAAAAAAAACCCTCTCTACTTACCTGTTTCTTTCTGTTCCTCAGACCCTGGGCCCTGGCGACTACACAAGAATTTAGCAGTTGAAGTACCAGCTTCTGCTCCGCGATTTCAGAGACATCTGAGCTCCACTGGAGAAGTTAGTGCACATTATGCAGGTGAGATGAACATGCAGCAAAGCAGCAGACCACTTGTATGGAGTTTTGCATTCATTTTTAATTTAATTTTGTTTTAACTATATATGTACAGAATTTACATGTCTCCTCTTCTTATCCCCAACTTTTTCTGTTTCTTCCTCCTCAGTTTAGAATTCATGCCCTCTCATTTTATTTTTGTTGCATACACCTATATAAACGAATAAATATATTAATACTCCCTACTGAGTCCATTTAGTTTTCCTCATAGGAATGTGATCACAGGGCATAAGACTTGAATTAGAACAACTAAGGGCCTCCTCGATAGTCATCGATAGGGAAGCTTACCCTCCCTGTCTCAATAGTCATTATTTGCCTGGAGCTCTTGATGGAGAGTGCTGTATAGGCAGCCATATTGTCAGGTTTCCTAGATTCAGGGGCCGTGTCATACATAGGAGACACAGTCTTGCAGCAGATGTACTTTCCCCTGTGTCTATTACAGTCTCCTACCCTCTTCTGTGATGTCCCCTGAGCCTGCTATCTCTACATTCCTCCTCCTTGTGACACAGTTCCTCTTCACTCATTCTTCCTCTTCCTTCTCCTCATCATCTTTCTCATCTTCTCTGGGCATCTTAGTCTCATTCTCCTGCATCTTCTAGGTTCTGGCAACAGCACACCTCTGCCCCAAGCTTCTCCACACCCTAGATCTCCTGAAAATCTACTGGAGAGAACAGAATCATCCTTTTTCTTCTTTCTTTTCTCAGCACATGTCCTCCTTGGCCTCCCTCTTAGCCCTTGCCTTGTGTCTGCTTCCCATTTTGATGGAGAATTCCAGATGTCTTGTCTGTTTCAATCTTGCCCACTCTGACCAATTCTGACTCAGATGAGTCCTCCAACAGCACTCCTGCAATCTTCTGAGTGATAAAGGAATATGAGTATGAACCGGTCACCTAAAATATTCAGTGCTAAACTTCTCACTGCCTAGTAGAAATTTGCCAACAAAGTTATAGAGGTTCAAGCCAGGCTTGGTGGCACATGCCTTAATCCTAGCACTCTGGAGGCAGAGGCAGGAGGATCTCTGTGAGTTCCAGGGGAGCCTCTACTATCGAGCTAGTTCCAGGACAGGCTCCAAAGCAATACAAAGAAACCCTGTCTCGAAATGAACCATAAACAAAAAAACAAAAAGAAAGAAGAAGAAAGGACAAATCAGTGCTAGAGCTTCCGTGACCTCATGGTACAGTTCATAGATTGTATGTCTGAAGAGATTTTAGGTAGACAGTATTCATACTGTGTGACCAGGATGGATCATTACCTTGTACAACATAGATTATTTGAAGACAATGGAGGAGAATTTGACATAATTTTATGTTTCTCAGTTCCCTCTCTTTCTATCCATCCCTCCCATGTCCCCTGAGCCCTCCTCAATCCCATCCCTCCCACACTGCACAGGGAGGGTGATGGCTTCCAGGAGGAATCAAAAAAATCTGTCCAGTCATTTGGAGTTGGGACTAGGCCCACCCTCCTGCCTCTAAGCTAAGGGAGTTCCCTCCATGGGGAATGTGCTCCTAAAGTCCTTTCCTGCCCCAGGGATACATCCTGGTTCCACTGTCACAAGTCCCTTAGTCTGCTCAGACCTTCTAAATGAGATGTTCGGGAGGTCTGAGTCTGACCAATGCTGAATTCCTAGCTGTGAGTCAGAGGGTCTATTAGCTCCCCCTCATTCAGGTCAGCTGTCTCTGTGGGTATCTTTAGCCTGGTCTTGCTCCATTTTCTTATCACTCCTCCCTGTCAGTAACTATATTCCAGGAGGAGCATTTGACATAATTTTATACTTAATTGAAAATAGAAAGGTTGGAGCATCTTTGCTTGTATTTTCTCAACAAAGCTTTCATTCTGAAACCAAACTTTCTGCTTATACAACCTGTTATACGCCGTTCAGTTGAATATAGGACCATATCCTATTCTTAATTGAAGACTTGCTAATAATCCACTGACCATAAGGTAAATAGGTACCTTTTCCCTTAGCATATAGCTTTTCTTGCAATGGGAACTGTCACCATTTTTATTTTCCAGTAGTTTCCCCCCCAAAAGATGTATTCCTTTCCCGTTTCCAATTTCTGCTACAATCTCTAAAAGTAATAATAAATGAACATACTGTAAGAGAAAGTAGACACTATCTCAGCCCAAATCCCTCGACTTACAATCTGTCTTACCTTCAGATATACTATGGCAATGGTGGTACAGAATTTCTGGTAGTTGACAACCAATGTCTGACTTGACTTATGGCTATTGCACTAGAAGGAATGCATGCCCAACATTGGTTTGGTAACCATGAAAAAGAGAGTAGAGAGCCCAGAGGCCTAGGGTAAAACCACACACTACTGGTGAAACACACACACACACACACACACACACACACACACACACACCAATAAACTGATTTCCAATGATATCCTGCCATGCGTATAGAACAATAGCTTATCCAGTCATCATCATAGAGGCTGTTTCCTCTCTGATGGCAGCAAATGCCAACAATTTCAAAGACCACATGCAAACATTATGCAGATAGAGAGAGCCTAAATTACAGATCTCCAACAAGTCCCACCCCTCAGAGCTCAGGGAATCCTGCTTAGATGATTTGGAAACACTGTAAGAAAAAGAGGGCATGAGGACACACACAGGAGTAAGAAAGCACTCTGAACGAACTGAGCAACATGCATAAGGCTCACTGAGGTAGAACCAGCAAGCTCAGACCCTTCATTTGTCTGAATCAGGATTCTGCATTTATACTTGTAGCCTTTACCTTAGAATTTTAATGTGAGTCGGGACTGTGAGAAAGAGTTGGTATGTGAATCTTGTTCCTGTCCTGGGGATTCATTTTCTCCTGATGGGTTGCTGTAAACCACTTTGGCATGATAGTTTTGGCTTCACATATATTTTATTGTGTCATGCTTTGTTATTACCTCTTATAAGCCTGGCATTTCCTAATGACAGAGTGAAAGGAGTGGATCCAGAGGGAGGGGAGGAGGAGAGGAACGGGGAGCATCAGAGGGAGGGGCAAGGAGAATTAGGATGTGTTGTAAAAGAACAGAATCTCTGTTTTCAATAAAAGAAAAATATAAAATAAAAACAAACAGGGAAAACGAAACAGCCAAAAGGAAATCAAAAGAAACACATAAGAGGCTGAGACCTACAAATTTGCATACACAGTAAACCCATAGTAACAAAATTGGAAGCCATAATATATAAGCAAAAGAAACATAAGGTACACATTATTTATAGAAGAAGCAGTTTGAAACAAATAATCTCACTGATTTTGTTTTCTATTGGCCAACTACTGCTTGCCACAGGGCCTGCTCTTGAGTGTAGTGTGTGTTGCCAGTGTAACTCCACTGGAGGAAACTTCTTCTACCTTTTTGTGTGGTCACCAACTGGAGAGAGTTCTACAATTGTTTGGGAACTTGTTTCCACTTTCCCTGTCAGAACCGGGATCCCATCTGGCTGAGAGCTATGCTTCCCTGTGTATGCTGCCATGGTTCTGTGATGTTATATGTGTGTCTGTGTGGCAATCCTGTTGTGCCCAGAATGCCTTGTTTCCCTGATGTCTCCCATCCCCGCTGGCTCTTACAGTCAGTCTCCTCTGTTGGGGGAGGATTTGATGGAGACATCCCATTTAGGATTGAGTATCCCAGGCAGTCTCCTTCTCTTCATATTATTCAGTTGTCCCTGTATTTGCCACCATCTGCTGCAGGAAGAAGGTTCTCTGTTGATGGCTGAGGGAGACATTGATCCATTTCTATAGCAGAGTGTCATTAGGAGTAATTTTATTGCTATGTTTGTTTAGCTGAACAGTAGTATTTGTTCTTTTCTTAGACTCATGCCCTATCTAATGTTATATTGTTAGCCATCCAGCAGTGTCGTGGATGCCTTTCATCTCATGCAGTAGGCCTTAACTGCAATCACATAGTGGCCTGTTACTCTCACAATTTTTGAGCTACTAGTGCACCAGCGTGTCATGCACGAAGACACCTTTTAGACACAAGCTTTGTAGCCAGGCCTGTGTTTCCCTTTCTCCTCTGGTAGTGTGCAAAGTACCTACCAGTACCATGAACACTAGTCAATATAGGGGAGACTCTAAGTTATCACTAGCTTGACTTTTCCACATAACGTAAGTCATATAAGTGTTAGCTTCACCAATTATATCTTACCACTAGTTTGTGGTGAGCAGTTAATAACCTGGTCAAATCCTAAATTATTTGGAAGGTTCTATGGGAACTCTTTGGTCTGCTATTTAATTAAATGTAACCCATTCCTGGTAATGAACGTTTCATTTGATACCCAGAGATATCTTAGATATCTTGGTGGGGTGTCACGTGTGTGTGTTTGTGTGTGTGTGTGTGTTTATCTCTGTGTGCCCATGTCTGTGTAGTACATATTTAATGTATATGTATTATATAAAATATGTATTAGCTTTTACTGTATTCAGTTTCCATATTGCCTTCAAATATTCCTTACTTTTAGCTGTCCCTCCCTGTATTTCTTCTGCCTTACAACCACTTCCTCCTCTCTTTTTGCTGGATACACCTGTTCTAGCCCCTACCACCACTTTCTATCCACGTTGTCATAGGCTTTCCATTGCTGTGAAGATATACTATGACCTCAGCAACTCATATAAAGGAAATGACTGAATTGGGGCTGGTATATAAATTTAGAGGTTTAGTCCATTGTCGTCACTGTTAGACAGGATGGTGTGGAGTCATACATGGTGCTGGAGAAGGAGCTGGGAGCTCTTCTGTATCTTGATTCTCATGCAGAAGAAGGAATCTTTGTTACTGGGTGGAGCTTGATCAAGTGAGGCCTCAAAACCCACCCCCACAGTGACACATTCCTCTAACAAGGCTACCCTTTTTCTAACAAAGCCACACCTCCTAAGAGTGTCAATTCTTATGTGGACCATTTTTTTCAAACAACCAAATTTATTTATTCTGTTTCCCCTTCCTTGCAAGGTTCTTCCCTCTCCCTAGTCCCTTAGTCTGTTCTTAACCTCTGTGGTTATGTGCATGTTGCCCTGCTTTTCAAAGACTTCACATCTAACAACCCAAATTTCGTTAAAAAAAAAAAAGTATACAGCAAAATTGTCATAGCAAATACCGTAAAATAGCTCAATATGTATGAATGCTTTCTGCTCTTCCAGAAGACTACAGTTCAGTTCCCAGAACCCACAACCAGTGTCTCACAACTGTATTTAGCACAGATCCAAAGGATGTGATGACTCTGACCTCTAAGAACACATTCACACAGATGCATAAACCACATACTGTGCATCCACACATATGTGCAACCCATATAGATATACACACACACGCACAACCCACATATTGTACATACATACACAACCACACACCCACATAGTTTCATACACACACAAATGAATATACCCACATATCTTAAATGTACACACACACATAACCACAATATGTACATACACAAACATGCACACACCCACATAGTATACATGCACACACACATGCACTTACCCACATACTGTACATACACACAGTGCATATACCCACATATTATCCATACACACACACATGCTCATATTCATATACTGTCCACACACACACACACACACACACATACTGTAAACATAAAATCCCACATACTCTACATACACATATACCCATATACTGTACATACACTCCCACATGCACACACCCACATAGTATACATACACACACATGCACATACACACACACACATATATTGTATATACACTCACATGCACATGCACACATACTGTACATATATATGCATACATATATACCATACATCTATACATATCTATATAGTTTACATACATGTGCATAAATGTATGTACATACACACATTCTGTACTTACAGCCATACATGCAAATACTCACAAACTGTACATACACACTCACCCACATACTATCCATACACACACACAAACACACACATCCAAATACTAATATGTTGTCCTTACCCAAAAACCCACCCACAAACTGTACCTACACACACATAAGCACATACCCATATACTGTACAGACAAACACATAATGTTAAAATGCACTTTTCATTCATAGGGGAAAAAAAGCCTTGTACTTTTGTCCAGAGTGAGATGCCCATGAGGGGAACTCCTGAGTACTTAGCTCTGAAACCAAAGAAATAACAGGCAGGTCATCTGAAGGTACATTATTTGGAAGTATGTGCTGTCCACAGTCAAGGGTCCCAGCTGCCACAATGAAACACTTGGAGACAGCAAATAACTATACAGCATGGATATTGTAAAGGGTGATGTTTCTCTGATTTCTTTCTCTGCCTCTTCGAATCCCCCATGACAGCGCCCCTTACCAGCAGGAAGTAGTTTGGAAAGAACGACACCCAAATTCCCAAATATTGTGTATAAATGTTTGTTTTCATTTAATTGGACTCTGTTATATAAAATTAAATAAAAAACTTATAAATAAAAAAAATAACTATACAGCTTCCAAATCTTTTCTATCTGCATCTGAAGCACTGGTAAAATTTTCAGGCTTGCTCTTTCACTTGGAAGCATGGTTTAAACTTCACTCATGTTGTAGTTTTGCAGCAATTGTTTGCTTTTCTTTTCAATCACTGAGTAGTACTGTATAGACGGACCATTTGTCCTGGTTGGTTTTGTCAGCTTAACACAGCTAGAATTATTTGGGAAGAGGACCTACATTTGAGAAAATGCCTCCATCAGTTTGGTGTGTATATGGAAGTTTGTGGGATGTTCTTGATTAATGATGGATGTGGGAGGGCTCAGTGTACTAGGCCACTCTGGGCTGTTGGTTCTGGGTTGTATAAGGAAACAAATGGAACAAGCCGGAATGCAGCATTCCTCCATGGTCTCTGATCAGTTCCTGCCTGCAGGTTCCTCCCTTGTGTTCCTGACCTGAATTCCCAACATGATGAAATACCACAGTTAGATGAATTAAACGCTGTCCTCTATAAGTTGCTTCTGGTAAGAGTTTTTATCACAATAGAATCCTGCTGTTCCTGAAGGAACAGGACCGGAGGGGTATCCATCTTATCTCAAGTCTACATCACACAGTCCATTGCAAGCTAAAGCCACCCTATACAACCCCAAACTCCCTTTTTGCAAGGTTGTTCTCCCTTTTCTTGGAGCTATCTGGCAGTCTGTTTCTTAATGAAGGCTTTGCCTTTGGCCTTTGCATACTTCTGGTGGTCTCAGTCTCTCATAAGTCTCATGTCATTTTAATCACAATCTTAAAGATGTGAGAGGAGTAAAACTTGTAACACACTTGAACTGACATGAAGCCAATATTGAATGTTGGGCTGAGTATTAAGTTTATGTGAGTATTTAGTGAACTTGTGACATGGGCATGTAAACATCTGGTATTGGCATTTCTAAAGAAGAGAACTTGCAATGCCAACAAATGTGACAAGGAACACAGGAATACTTGTGACTTCCTCCATGTCTAAAGAATAGTTAGGGTAAATGATGGTCTTACATATCAAATGTTTCTCTGTAAACAAACAATGCTGTGTATTCAATAACCCTGAAAGTACTGGCCTTGACACAGTCTTTCCCACTGAAATGTAGATTTGTAACTCTGTTACCAAAAGAACCATACTAATAAAAACAAGCCTTGTCCTGCACATCCCACTCAAGTGCTCAGCTGCCTCCAGTCCCTTGGTTTCTCTGTTTCTGGTTTCCCCTCCTTTATCAGGAAAGGCAAGTTAGTCAACCTTCCTAAAAAATCTACCTTGCATAAGTTGTTAACTTTTCCACACAGAGAAAATTTTTCACAGAGAGAAATCTTAATTTTATTGTGTATTCCTGTGTTTACCCTGAAAAAAGATGATAGTACAACTTTAAAAGGAGAAATATACCAAAATTCATAGTAAATAGCAACGACCAGCCAAGGTATTATAAAAACTCAATAGCAATATCTTAATTCCAACACTTACACTGGCTCTCTAAGCAATACTGGACTGTTCTCATACAACTGATGAGACACTGTTAACCTTACTCAAAATTGTTCTTCCACGTGTACAAACATAAAAATGAAATTTCTGTTTCATTGGTATCACCAGTATGCAAATAAAAGAGACTTAAAAATAAGAAAGACTTACCAAACAGGACCCCAAAGAAAACATCACTCCTAGAACTAACTTTGTCATCTGCCTGTGAAACAGGTTTACTGGCTGAAGTATGCTAACAATGCAAAGATGCCAGGTGCCAGTGCCTGGGCTCTGTGCCCTACCTTCCACCAGAACCCAGACTAGGTAACTTTCTGTAGAGAAGAGACCTCCATCAGATTTCTACTGAAATAGCAAGAATGGAGCATAGCTGGTGGATGCATGTGCCACCTGACCTTCCTGCATATGTCTTGCTCTTTACAGTCCATGGCTCAAATACCCCACACCTGCTCATGCACACTTCTTTCTGACCTGGACTGGAAGTTCTAGGGACATCAGTATAGAAGTCAGAGGCAGATGGACAAGGGCGTCAACAGCTTCTTTGAAGAACTGCTTAGACATCAAGGCCAGACAGACAGCTCATCCCTTGGATAGCAGACCTGGTCTATTTCAGTAGAAATCTCACAAGAACAACTAGAAACCAGGACAGACTTTCAACAATTCCCATCAGAGGATCTCACCTCAGGTTAAACACAAGACCAGTTCAGCCCTGGAGGACCACAACATAAATTGAATGATGATGGCCTTCAGCATATTTATAAACCCTGGTTTTTCATATGAGTTTTCTTTCAGTTACTTAGTTATGTTGCTGTTGTCAAGGCAAGCTGTGGATTAGTCTGAATTTATGGGTCTCTCATCTTGAATGTGTGTGTTAAGTATAAACACATTTAGGATTGCTTTGATGGATTGAAACAACATGGCCCCCAAAGGGAGTTTCACTATTTGGAGGCTTGACCTTGTTGGAGGAAGTGTGTCACTGTGGGGGAGGGCTTTGAGTTCTCTTTTGCTCAAGCTTCCCTCAATGTAACTTCCTGTTGCCTCTGAACAAGATGTAAGTACTCTTGGTTTCAGATCCACATATACCTGCACGCCATTATGCTCCCCATCATGACGATGATGGACTGAACCTCTGCAACTATAAGGAGACAGATATTTCCTATATGAGTTGCCATAGTCATGGTGTCTTTTCACAGCAATAGAAACCTCACTGAGACAAACATTGTGTTAAGAAAGATGGATGGTCCAGGGTGTATCATCTCCACATGATGGTGAGAATTGAATACTAATAATAACAGGAGACAGTGTAATAATTCATCGGAAGTATTCTGAACTTCGTGCGTTTTGAGTCGGTTTGCTGACATTTTCCTAGCAATCTCTTAAATGATGTTACAACATATGATTCACAAACTGGAAGATAATACAAATAGCAGTTCTAATGCATTCTTAATCCAACAGAATCACTCATGATGGTTATAAACCTCATTTCTGCAACGGTCATGTGGCCTTATATGGTTCTTAAAACTTCCTCTACTAGCCATTCTGTATTTCCACCAAGCTCTGCAAGCACCTGTGCAGGCCTTGAGTTTTCATGGAGGAGTGACACATACCTTCATTACTGAATGTCTGTGCCCTCTGTTATCCTTCCTGGGTAGCCTGTTGGAGTTTACCACTGTCTTTCATCATAGGACATGGTGGCACCGAGAGATGCCTCAGTGGATTCCCTGCACTTCAGATATAATCTTACCTCCAATGTGGAGAAACAATGCACTTGGCTCATGGTTATTTAGAGCAATTGCTGCTCCAAACACGGTTATATTTTACTTAGCCTGTTGGGTTAAGAGGATCAGAAGACCAAAGTGACCAAGGGAAGTCTGAGCTTAAAGTTCAATGGAATGTTTGTTATGGCTCATTTCAGGTGCACTGGCCCCTGGAACCAAATCAAATACGGTAGAAGCATTATGGTTGAGGGACCAGGAAATAAACATTTCCCTAGTGGGTTACTAGGGTACCAGTGAGAGGAACTACTCCCTTTCCACCCCTAGATTCCAAGACATGTGTATCCTGGCTATGGGATAAACCATACATACATTGGTCACAGATTAAAAACATCATATGCTGCTTTCTGGAGAAACCTGCCCTAGATCTCCAGGGTGGAGTCAAAAGGCCATTTCATCATCCTATCACGCCAGCTGCTTCAGGATGGTGGGGAGCACGGAGAGACCAGTGGATCCCATGATCATGGGTTGAATTTCACACTTATCTGTGAAGGGAATTCCTTGGTCAGAATCATTCTGTGTGAAATACGACGATGTTCAATGAAGCAGTCTATAAGACCACGGACGGTGCATTTGTCTGCTGAATTATGTGCAGGAGAGGCAAATCCCAAACCAGAATAATTATCTACTCCATTAAAGACAAAACCTGTCCTTTTCACAGAGGCACCGGTCCAATATCTTCAACCTGCCACCCAGGGAAAGGTGCCATATCTGGGACCTAGTGTTGGTTTCTGCTGCTGGAAGATGTGGCACTCAGACAGAGCTGTAGCCCAGCCAGCCTTGGTCAGTGGAAGTCCAGGTTGCTGAGCCCATGCATGACCCCATCTCTGCCACCATGGTTACTTTGTTTTTGAGCCCATTGAGCAATGCCAGGAATGGCTGGGGAGAAAGCCTGTTTGTCCCCAGAATAAGTCATTTTATCTACTTGATTACCTCTGCTGGTCACCTTTGAACGAACATTTACTTGGGACACAAGTATCCTCACATCCTTTGCCCATTTGCAGAGATGTAGCCACATTCTTTCCCCCCCAGATATCTTTCTCACCAATTTTCCAATCATGCTCTTTTCAAGTCCCTGACCATCAAGCCAAACCATTGGCTACAGTCCATGAGTCAATGAACAAAATAACTAGAATACTATGTGTACTGCACATGTTCTTCCCACTGTGAAGATTTCCCTTTGCCACTGTCTTTCAGATTTGTCCCATAAAGGGGTTGTAGTGCTGAAGCTGTAATGCTGTACTTCTGGGTGGTGCTTGTATAACATGCAGAACCATCAGGAAACCTGGTCCTCAGCCAGGCATTCGTAGGAAACAAAAAGCATTTGCTAAATCAGTAGCTGCATACTATTACCAGGAGGTGTGTTAATGTGCTCAAATCAAGTTAGGACACTATGTCTGGTGCAGAAGCTGCAATCAGAGTTACTACCTGATCAAGATTTTTAGTCAACTGTCATTCTCAGTGATCCATCTGTCCTCTGCTTGGGCCAGATAGGAGAATTACAGAGAGATTTGGGAGAATCAGCAGCCATGCAGCTATGCAGCAGTCCATGATGGTGCCTCTGATTTCTGTTGTTCCTCTAGGGATGCTAGACTAGTTTTGCTTCATTATTTTCTTTGACAGAGGCAACTCTAAAGCCTTCCATTTAGCCTTCCAACCATAACAACCCTCATTCCACAGGTCAGGAAATCAAATGGAGACTTCTGCCTATTTCTAAGTATATCTGTCTTACTATGCATTCTGGAACTGGGGAAATAAACACAGTGTGAGTTCAGGGACTCCAGGGTCTAATATGAGTCACATTTCAGCCAAAGCTCCATTACTCACCTGGCCTTCCATAAGCGGTTACTTTAACTGGAGGGACACAATGATTCTTGGGACCTCCTGCAATCAGTATCAACTCAAAACCTGTATCCAGTAGAACCTGGACACTCTGATTGTTTCCTTTCCCACAGTGTACACTTACCATTGTAAAAAGCCATAGGTCATTTGGGGGATGAACTAGAGAAAGGCTAACAGAAAGATTTTTATGTATCTTAGGAAGGTCCTTCCTCGGGGGAGCCTGGCCACCCCTTCATTCAAGGGATTATGGATCTGCAACCTGGCTCATGTCTGGAAAGTGATTCACTGGCTGAGATTGTCTTTTGCTGTGATTCAATGTAGTTCTTCTCTCATTGGTTTGCGGATTTTCAACCATACAGATTTAATAAAAATTCAGTATGATTCTTATCTATTTTGTGCCCGGAAACACTAACATTTATTATACAAGCCATGCTAATAAAAAATGCACTTTGCTTGTGCTGATCATTCCTGGTTGGGCCAAAACACATTGTCATGTCTATGCTATCCATTATGATGAGTACATTTACCTTGCTTTAGCAATTGAATGCTGCCACCTGGCCCGGTACCTCACAGCCCAACTGAACCCACTGTATTTCATTTATCCAGCTGAGCAGCAGCATATCCACCCTTCGGTCTGGAACAAGGAAAGGGACAATAGCAAATTTCTTCAAATGTGCTGGTGTCCCTCTCAGCGTTTTTCATCTTGTAGGAATTTTGTAAGGCAACTCTTCTGGGCCTTCCCATTGTGGAAGATTAGGTTTTACACAGCACACCAACTCTAGAATTGAAATTTCCCAAACCTTAAATGTCCTTCTTCTACGTTAAGTCAGGGAATATGAGGCATCTCTTAACTGCTTTTCAGCATGCCATCTTTTGAGAAACGCCTCAGCCAACTTTTCAAGTAAACATTTGACCCATTTTTGTTTTTAACTTTCTAGCTTCTGTATTAACCCTAGACTCTCCACTCCTTTGATCTATATCAGTAAACTCAGGCTGCTCTAGTTTTATGTTCTTTCCACCATTATCCCATACCTGTAAACTCCATCCCCACACATATTACCCAGACTTCTGCTTGAATGAATTAGCAAATGTATTCAGCTCTTCGGTAGTGGAGCACATATCCTCATGGACTCAATTTTTTATTTCCCTTCTAGGAAGCTGTGAAACCATCATGGGAAATGGGCATCCCTGAGGGGATAGAGGGATAAAACAATACAGGTAAAGAGGGCTAAGCTTATCCTAAGGGCAGGTAAGTTGTGTGCAAATCTCTTCAGGAAAATACATACTGAGATGGAAATATTTTGCTTAGCCCAAGGCTGTCATAACAGATTCAACTTCTGAAACCATTAATGCCCTAAACCTCCGAGACTATTAATGAACTCAACATCTGAAGCCATAACTAAACACCAAATTAAATGTTTTCTCTCCTAATAGTTGCCTGTGGAATGGTATGGCTTCACAGCAACAGAACAATGACTGAGACAAATGCATACATGTGATTAAATATTTAAAAATACATCTTCAAAATGAAAATGATGATGAGAAAAAGCAAAAATGATTATGTATAGAGGAAACACCGCATCTATAGAAAAGGGCACTCCCAACGACAAATAGGTTTTTGAATGAAAATCTTAGTACCAAATGTCATTGGCTAGGAGAGTCTCTAAATTCTCACCGACACTGCCTCATTTGCATTCCAGAATGAGAAAGTAGCACTTTATTGCTGAAGACATTACATACTTTGGATGCAGGACATGGAGAAATAAAATTAGAATTGGCTTTCATACTATGTCTGTACTGGCTAGCTTTCAGAGTACCTGGTGTTGCTATGTGGCTTTCTAGGAAATAATTATCACCAACAGTCCAGCTTGGTTCTGGTGAGATAGTGGCACAACTATCATGAGTACCACCAATATCTTTGTTATGGGATTTATAATCACTCTGCAAGAGGGAATTCACACCTGGAACTGACATTCAGCACAAAAATCTGTTGGTAGGGAAGGTCACCGACCCCAGTGTGGAGTTCAATGTTATTTGTTTGATAAATGGATGTGATGTGGCTGCCTTCTTAACATTGTATCTGTCCTTATAGATCACTACTGGTGTCACCTGCAATGGGTCATGGAAGGAGACTTGCATTTTGGAAGGTATTGTATACTTCAGAGATTCAGAACCATTAGCATAGCCAATGAGGACATGTGACTGTCACTGTGGCAAGACCATCCCGTTCTTAGCCCTATGTAGTCCTTTATCTCACTATCACAGAAGAGCGAAGGGGGAGGAATGAGAGTCATTGAAGTGATGGGAGTGCAGCAGCTCCTTTGAATAGAAATATTCCCTCATTGAAGGGGCTCATGAGACTCAGTAAGTAAACAGCTCTATAGGTCTGAGGGTCATAATGACCCTTCCTCAAGATTATGGAAGTAATAACCAACAACTGGCTAGAGGTTCAACCAAGTTGCCGGGTGGAGATTCTTTGCCCCAAAGAGTTTCCTGTGAGTCTAGCAGAGGGCTCCAAGGCTACAGCATTCATGAGTCATCAGTCACACCAAGGTGGACTTTTTGCTGATACAGAAACATTGGAATCATCCCAGCTCCTGTAAATAGCCCCGACAAACACTTCCGATCCACAAATTGGACTTTGGAGTATTCATTATCCTGGCCCTGTATCTGAATAGACGTATATCCTGTCTGTTCAGGAAAAGTCCCACACAAAATTATTACTGTTGTTTTCACTTCGTGTAATTTTATATATAGTCATCTCTAGTACAAAACTATGTTGAAAATTCTAGAAACTGGCTCTGTAATGTGACATTTGGACAGCAGACTCAGTGTTTTTCTCAGAATGTCCTCCAAACTCCTGTCCTGTGTCAAACTGCTCACCGATTCTCACAGGAATAAGAAGAAAACTAATGGCCTAAACATATTCAAAAAAGGGAAAGCCAGCCCACTAACTCTATGGGCAGAGAACTGCTAGAACCCTGCACCTATCTTGGAAATGAGCTAGGAAATATTCCTTAGGGAGACTTGGGAAGCTAACTTTTTCTCCTCTCTTCCTATTTATTCACACCTGAAGAAAGATTCCTAACACCCTGTCAGCTGCTTATGGGTTCAGCTCCCATAAGCTTAAAAGATGATCATTTCTCTATTTTCATGAATGGCTATTTAATTTTTGACATGGTTTTTATATAAGGCAGAGTGCTAAAATAGTAACTCTTTAAAATTCACAGATCCCAATGGAGAATAATTCCCAACTGCTGCCACTAAACATCTGCTCCGGTAGGTTTGCTAGCACTTACAGACTAAAATGGTGATTGCTCCTGCTCCCAAACATTGTTTTTTATTTTGTTTATTGTTGCCCTCAATTTAAATGAAAATAACACACACACACACACTTTCCTTCATTTTAGTTGAAAATAACATACCCCCACCCACCCTACACTACATACATATATATTACGCAAATACAAATATTTAAAGGATTTTTTTTTGTGTCGTCTCTTTAATTGCAAACTAATAAATGAATTCGTAAATATCCATTATAGGGCTTCTGCTCTTTCTTCTAAGTTGAACAACTGTTATTTTTCTATCATTAGCTATGCTTAACTAAGCCAACCACAACTTCTTACATCTTAATACTCCCCTATACACAGACACACAGACACAAATTGGAAGTACACCCAATTCAGCAAATTTTCTTCAAAAATATCAAGAGTGATGTATTTATATGACTATAAAATCTCAAAAATCTCATTGTATTAATAGAATCAAACAGTATAAGGATAAAACAGTATAATTGTTTTAGTACAATTAATATATATATATACATATACATATGTATATATAAATATGATACAGATAAATCAGATAAATGTTTATAGAATAGAAAACTAGAATGGATTTTCTAAGCTTTTCAAAGGATTTTGTTCTGGTTTTTGTTTGTTTTGTTTTTTGAGACATGGGCTTTCTGTGTATTGTTTTGGAGTTTGTCCTGGAACTCACCCTCTAGAGGCAGGCTGCCTCTGCCTCCCTAGTGGTGGGATTAAAAGCATGCACCACCAACTCCTTGCAGCTTCTCTAAGCTCTAAAGGTCAGAACATAACATTATTTAAGTGCTATAAATAATGAGATTTAAAGATATTATATATGATTTGATAAACTTCTAAGGTCTAAAAGCAATAATTACAAAAATCTGACTAAATATATATATATATATATATATATATATATATATATATATATATATGTCTATCAAGGTTTGTTTAAAAATACCTGTCTATTAAACTACCATAATTAGTTAAATGCATCAGAGAGTTATCTACATCCTCTCTTTAGCTATACTGGGTCTTCATCCACCATTCCTAATTGTCTGTCACTGGAGGGTCAGTACGGTTAGTCTCCACTCTGAATGACTTGTAAGGCAATGTCTTGGGGGGGTCTGGGGATGGGAGGCATACTTTTTCAAACATTACTGGTACATCATACAAGCCTTCCAGTCTCTATTCACCCACAGGTTATCCTGTTGGATGGTCACGTCCAGGTTTCATAATAGAATTTTCCTTGGGTCCAATGCTCTATGTTTCTAAAGAATAGACAGCTGGGGGTGCCAGTTAACATAACCTGAAGGTGTCTACCTGGTGTGCATGAAGTTGACTTCTTAAGGATCTGTCATTAGCCATGTCTTATAATGTCTCCATAGAAAAAATTTCACTCAGATCTTTTGCTCTCAGCCGCACCCTGGACAAGGTGATCATCTATGGGATGAGGAGATGAACATCTACAACATGGGTTCTTTCATGTTTAGACTGACTGATGTGTTATCCCTCCAATTATATTGTTGTCTTGGAGAGTTCCAATATAAAAGTGGAAAAACTTCAAAATTCCTTGTAGTAATAGTTCATCACTGCCCCCTCTCCCCATGTGCTCTGGAGATCTTGTCTCTTCCCCCGTCTCAGAACACTCTTATAAACAGAAACTCGCTACAATAACAATTGATTGTGAGACAGAAAATGTAAAAGCCAGATGTGCCTAGAGAGACAGAGTCTGCGTTTGACAGAGCAATACTGTAAGCACAAACTGCTATATCCAGCGAAAGTACTGAAATTGAAAGAGAGCTAACATTTTCCATGAGGATTCTTGAAAGCCTGTTTCGGTCTGAGGGAGATAATGAAAGCACAGCTAAGATGTCACATGGAATAAACAAGAGATAGCAGAACAGTCCTTCAAAATAGTCTCAGAAAACAAAATGATACACATATTTCAACCGGAACGCTGAATGTTAAGTCTTAACTCCACAATAAAAGACACTGCCAAGTAGAATATACTAGAAAATACCATTCATCTTTCTACTGCCCCGAGAAACACTTTCTTATAACAAATAGAACCATCTAAGATGAATGGTGGGGAAGGTATATACAAGCCATGGAATTATTATAGACATCCATAGTAATAGAAACCACGGAGAATACAAAACCTCACTGGCTGTGTTATGGTAAGTGTGTCAATGAAGAAAGCAAGGAAGAACTTTTAAAATGTTTTGTAAACCTAAATTAAACCTAAAAAAAAAAAAAACCAAAATATATAAATGGGACATGAGCTGGAGAGATGGATCAGCCATTAAAGGCTAGGCTCACAACCAAAAACACAGTGGGACACAAGGAAGGCAGTCTTAAAGGGAATTGTTTACACTGATAATTATCTACCTTTTAAGAAGTCCCAATAATATTCTTTTTTCTTTTTCTGGTTTTTTTTTTTTCCAGACAGGATTTCTATTTGTAGCTTTGTTGTCTCTCCTGGAATGCACTCTGTAGACAGACTGGCCTCAAACTCACAGGGACCCAACTGCCTCTGCCTCCCGAGTAGTTGTTTTAAAGGCATGTGAAACCATAACCTGGCAAGTCCCAATAATTTGATGTGATTATTCTTAAGGCCTTAAAAAAAATATCTAGAAACATAATACAGGACAAGATCATGAAAAGTGTGGCTGAAACTAGTGGAACAGAAAATTAAAATATTATTAAAATGAAATTGACTCTTTGAAAAAGCAAATACTATTGATAAACTTTTAGACAAATCAATGGATGAAATACCTCAGTTAGTAAAAGAAGGCATGAAATTAGTAAACTTTACTACAGGTATGCATGAAATTCAGAAAAGAATATGGGCATAATTAAAACAAGAAAAGTCCTACTCCACTAAATTAGAACACATAAAATCACTGGATGCATTTCTAGAATCATCCTATATAAATATTTAAACCAGATAAAATAAGTGATTTAAACTTATTTAAAACTAGAAGCAAACTTGAAACAGTAACACAAAGTCTCCCAATGATAATGTGTTTACCACTCTAAGATAACAGTGGAAAATGAGGGAATGGGGCTGATAAATATTGTGAATTAAGTTCTCACATAATAGCCACGTTTATTCTGAGCATCATCCAATTTATACTCAGAGGATTAAGTAGTCACGTGCATAGACACAAGTGCAAGTGACATGTGACAGGCAAGTTATATGTGTCAAAACAGCCAAGTATATTTGTGTGTGTGTGTGTGTGTGTGTGTGTGTTTGTGTGTGTGCTTGTATGTATACAATCACTCCTCTGTAAAAATAATGAAATGAAAATTTCAGGACAATATATATGGCCAGATAAAAATATATTCCCAGATCAGCCAGGTTCAAAAAGTCAAATGTTGTATGTTCTCATAATATGGAACCCTAT
This sequence comes from Phodopus roborovskii, assembly GCF_943737965.1. Classification (NCBI taxonomy): domain Eukaryota; kingdom Metazoa; phylum Chordata; class Mammalia; order Rodentia; family Cricetidae; genus Phodopus; species Phodopus roborovskii. Next base: position 249,283 of record NW_026126656.1, read on the forward strand.
CTTTGAAGGTTCTGTATGCTAAACAGGGCTACACTTGGAAGCTGTATAATTAGAAATGAAGCATTGTGGATGGACCTATTGAGGGAGAAGAGACTGAAAATACAGTATGGAAGGGGAAAGCTGAAAAATATCTAAACATGGAGGTGTTAGGATGTGGGGAAATGAGAGGTAAATGCTTCATCAAAATGAGGATTAGGTAAAGACACTATATTAACTCATCATTTTGCCACCTGAGTAAAATATGATTGGAGGAGACAATAGACCAAAGTTGACAAAAAAATAACAGTGGGAGAATAAACTAAAATTTCAAGTGGATATGAGAGTAAACGGTATGTGAGGGCAAGGCATAAGGTGTGGGTTAACCAAAACTAAAGATCCATGAAGAAGTATGTGGAAATCCACTAATTGAATTTAAAATATATACTAAAAAGAGTATATGCAGAGGAAAATGGAAAGTGTTGAAATGCTGCTTGGAGAATCCTTTGGACTTTGAATATAACTTCAAGAACCAGATACATTATTTGTAATAGCAAGAACCTGGAAACAACCTAGATAACCATCAACTGAAGAATGGATAAAGAAGATGTGGCACATTTACACAATGGAATACTACTCTATGAAAAAAAAAATTACAATGGAATCCTGAAATTAGCATGCAAATAGGTGGATCTTGAAGAAACCATCCTGAGTGAGGTAACCCAGTCACAAAAAGAGGAATATGGTATGTACTCATTCATATATGGATTTTAGACTTAGAGCAAAGGATCATCAGCCTATAACTCACACCACCAGAGAAACTAGGATACAAGGAGAATTCTAAGGGATTCATATAAGGTCCCTCAGAGAAGGGGAAAGGGACAAGATCTCCTGAGCATATAGGAATTGGGGGAGGGGCAGTGAGTGGAGATGGAGCTAGGAGAAAGAGAAAGGGGAGGAGAAGAAAGCACATGGGACTAGGAATATAGAGTCAGGGGAGGAATAGACAAGAGAAATAAAAAGAGAGATACCATAAAATAGAGAGCCCTTATAGTTTTGAAGAGAACTGACTTTAGAGAAATGTCTAGAGAATTACAAGACTGACCCCTACTATCAATTTGAGCAACAGTGGAAAGGCTAACATAAATGCCGTTCCCTGATAATGAGACTGATGACTAAGTTATCTACCATCATGGAGTCCTCATTTAGTAGGTGACAGAAACAGAAACAGACACCCATAGCTAAACACTGAGCCAGACTGGAATCCAGATACAGAGAGGGAGGACAAGACCAGGCTATAGAAACCCACTGTCAGAGACAGCTGACCTGAACAAAGAGGAGCAAATGGACCCCCACACTGATACTTTGGAAACCAGCATTGGAATGACTCAGACCCCCTGAATATGGGTCCCAGAAGTCCTCGGCAATCTAAGGGACCTCTGACAGTAGAACCAGGATGTATCCCTGGTGCAAAAAAGGACTTTGGGAGCAAATTCCTCATGGAGGGATAATCCCTTAACCTAGAGGCAGGAGGGCAGGCCTAGTTCCTACTCCAAATGACTTGACATATTTTCTTGACGCTTGCTGGAAGATATCACCTTCCTTGTGGAGTGTGTGTGTGTGTTTTTGGGGGGATGGAATGGGAGGATGGTTGAGATTGCATGGGAGCAAAGGAGAGAGGGAGGGAGGGAAAGAGAGGGGGAGGAAGAGGGGCCTGAGTTCAATATGTAAAATAGTAAAAGAATAAAAATAAATACGTAAATGAGCAAAAAAAAAAAAAGAGAACCGGGTGTTGAATACTTGCCTATGAACTACTTACTGATCAAGAAGCAGAGACACCCACAACAACACAAGCTTTTGCCAAAGCTTCTTGTTGCACAAAATAACTAAATGCAAAGATCATATTTCTAAAGACCCCACACATTTTGGTGGCAGAACATTGATTAATCAATGCAAAACTGACCAGTAAACTCCCTGTTGGCAGGTTTTCATATTGTGGGCCCTTAGATGTGAAAGGCATCAGTGATTTTACCCAGTCATGGACTTTCAGTGATACTGTACTAATGAACTGAGAAGTAAGATGTTTCCACTTCTGCTATGGTGGCATGATGGTTATGAAAGCAACCAACCACATTTTGATTGGATTTGAGACCTGTTTCATATGAGGGATTTGATATCACATACTATTTAAGCCTTGTCAAATGCTCATTTCTAAGGAAGTCAAAGGCCCTAGTTACAGAACCTGTCACTGATGTCTTCATCAGTGGTCGTGTTATCAACCTAATTCTTGTTATTTATATTGTATTCATAGATTTGTCCTGCTTTCAACATCAGCCAGAGAAGACATTTTTTTTTTTTTTTTTTTTTTTTTTTTGCAGAAAGTAGTACTTAATGCATAGACATATAAACCTGTTAAAGTGAAAAGAAAAATTACTCTTAGTCTTAAGCTTCAGTTGGGTTACCTACAATAAGTTCCCATTACCCAAGGCTCAGGGAGTTTTGAGGTTTAAAAAAAAAAAAAAACCTTCAAAAATCTGACTGTGGGATAATTCCTGGAAATACTCTTTTCTGAACATGACATGACTGGTGAATATACCAACTCCTGTCACTTGTGTGGTCTACATAAGAATGGCATAAGATTAAGTCAGTCAGATTTTTCATATTTTTGAGGGGAGGGCTCCCAAGGACTCTCCTCTACTCAAGTAGCTGTTGGCAATTCATCGCTGCCAAAGTAGAAGAATCACTTTTGATTGGAGTCCTGACTGCTGAACATTTGGTCATATTCCAGCTGGTAGCTGCACAGCCGTGAACATATGAGTAGCACTAACAGACTCACTGGGCTAACAGTATTTTTTTAAGGCCGTGAACTCTAGAAGGAGGCAGACTAATAAATACCAGGTGACATTGGTGAGGGCTAGTCATGTGCATAAGATTTCTTAAAATTTTCAAAGTTTTATTGAAACTTTCAAAGACTGAATGAAAAGTTGTCAAGCAATGAAGAATTTCATTTTGGTGCATTAATGATAAAAGAAATATTCAATTTAACCCCTTGGCTTTGGGAACATTGCTGAGAAAATAGATCCTAGCCAATGTTTTTTAGAAAGCAGCTCAGAGTGTATAATTGAAATGTAATTATTTACTTATTTATGGCAGCATAATTTTTCTACCATTGTTCCATTTTGCTCTCTTTTCATGAACTATTGTTTTGTTCTCTCAAAACAGATTCTGCTGAGGAGCCCACTGAGCTAACTATAATGAGTAATTATAAATAAAGCCATTGGTTGTTATGATGATGTTTAAAAACTTATTTTAAGAAAATATTTTTGTGTTCCAAAGTAAAAATCAAAATTCCTGAACACCTTCAGACATGTTTGTGGGGCCTAAGTTTTTCACTGAGCATTAGCAATCCAAATTTGTCATTTCTTAAAGACTTGAGTGCACATAACCTTACTGAAATAACAGGGAAGAATAAATTCATTGGTGTCAATGCAAACATTCCTGACTTCAGACAAGTGACAACCCCAACAACCCGTGGGGTTCCGGAGGGAAAACACTAGAACCAAAACTGGATCCTAAGGCCAGACTTCCTCACTGGCTTAGATGGGTAGGACAGAAGTGGTAATTGCTTCAGGGACCCTTGCCAGACTTGAAAAAAAAATCCTGGAACAGTCAACAGTCAGTTAGTGCACACACAGGTCACTGCATTGTGCTCTCACAGACTCACCAGGCAGGGGGTTTCCCTTCCCTAGCCTGTTCCCTCAGCATCCAGGTGACTAAGACACATGGACTAAGGACTTAATCAAGATATTTGTAGGGTATTAAACATTTCACAGATATTAAATATACAACTCGAACACAAAATCTAAAATGAGCAAGTTCTTTCATCCAATGCTGATATTCAGATACAAACTTTAAGTATTAATTTATTTTTAAAGGACTCGTACAGTTGTGTAAATTCATAAGAGGGTTGTACGTCTGGCAGGAAAAAAATTATACTTCCCAATCATTTTGAGTCCATCTACATACATTTGTGGAGTATTATAGAAGGACCAAACTCCTCATATTCTCTTTTGGTAATACATATCTGCCTGAAAGTGGGCAGTGAAGCCAGGATGGAGCCACCAATCCAAACTGAAATCTTTCCATCTTTGGAGGGAATGCTCTTTACCTTAAATGTTATAGGTGCTAGGGCCATGAGTTCCTTTTGCATCCTGTCATTAATGCCTGGGAACATGGTGGTGCCACCAGACAACACAATGTTGCCATACAGGCTCTTGTGGATGTCAACATCACACTTCAGGATGGAACTAATTGTGGTTTTGTGGATGCCACAACACTTGATACCCAGAAAATTGGGCTGGAAAAGTGCCTCTGGGCACTGGAACTGCTCCTTGCTCAGAGTGATGATTTGGCCATCAGGTAGCTTGTAACTCTTCTCTAAGCAGGAGTGTTCAGCAGTTGCCATTTCTTTTTCAAAATCCAATGCAACATAGCATAGCTTCTCCTTGATGTCACGGACTATCTCCCTGGAGGCAGTAGTATTGAAGGTATAGCCCCGCTCTAACAAAATTTTGATTAGGTAGTCGGTTAGGTCCCTGCCAGCCAGGTTCATACGCAAGATGGCATAGGGAAGGACTTGGCCTTCGTAGATGGGCACAGTATGTGTGACCCCATCACCAGACTCAACGGTCATGCCTGTTGTTCGGCCAGAGGCATATAGAGATAGTGTCGACTGAATGGCCACATACATGGCCGGGGCTTTGAATGTTTCAAACATTATTTGCATCGTATTCTCTCTGTTAATTATTGGGTTAAGTGGGGGCTCGGTTAGGAGCAGTGGGTGTTCCTCGGGAGCCACACGCAGTTCATTATAGAAGGTGTGGTGCCAGATCTTCTCCATGTCATCCCAGTTGGTGACGATGCCATGCTCAACAGGGTACTTCAGGGTCAGGATACCCCTCTTGCGTTGGGCCTCGTTGCCTATGTAAAAATCCTCATCATCGATGCCCAACATGATTCTCTGGTAGCGGGGCCGCCCTATGATGGAGGGGAATACGGCCCTGGGGGCACTCTCACCAGCAATGCCAGCTTTGCACGTTCCAGAGCCATTATCAATAACAAGGGCTGCTGCAGTTTCTTCTTCCATTGCCATTGCATTAGGGAACATAGGGCAGCCTAGAGATAGATGTTCAGCATAGAGCAGAGGGAAAGAGTAGGCAGGAGTAAAAAAAAAAAAAAAAAAAAAAAAAAATGAGGTGTAAACTGTTGATGAAATATTTACTTCTTATAAAAATACTAATTGGTATTTCAATATGTCAATAGTGCAACACTGTATACACATACCCACATACGAAAAGGGAACAGCTATTATTTTCCATGAGGGTGTCTTAGTGTTTAATGATTCCTAACTATTTTTATTTATTGGACAGAAATTTATTTCAGTCTTTCATCATAAAATTTTCTACTGTGCTGGTGGGCAATCATTTAAATCATTCTGATAGGAGCATACTTTATTTTACTCAATATTGATGTGTGCCTGTAAGGTTTGGGTATCACTTTTCAAGTAGGAAATAGTAGTTGTCGGCTAGAGGTTTTCTGTAGGAAATGCCATGTCCCAAACAGAAAGTCATAAGTTAAGGTCACTCTGAAGCACAAAGTGGGAAGAGCATGAAAGGCGGTGTAGTTAAGAGATGAAGAGAAATACCAAAAGGAGTAGCTATAGCTATCACTCTATTAAAACTATCATGGTTAGGATATCACTAGTTACTTAGAAATAGCAGAGGATAACACAGGAAGAGAATGGCTCAGCATGAAGTGTTGGAACGGACTCAGGTTATACAAGTTAATTTCTATGTGTTTGGACCTCCGTGTTTACACAACAGTTCATGTTCACAACTGCTTTGCAAGGGGATCTTTCTCTGTGTGGTTGGTGCCTGAATTTGGCACAATGAGTAAGTTAGGGGAATGGTTTACAGGAAGGGAAGGTGTTTTCCATCTGAAGTAAGGGGTTTTTCTGAAAGACTGAACTTGTTAAATGGTCACAGCCAAGTATCCAATAGGGAATGTGAATAAAGGAATTAGAAGATGTACAAATCTGAAGTTGTGCAAAACTGCACTACCTTATTCCTTGAATAAGCAGGTCAGATGGGAATGACCCATGTGAACATTTTTGTGTTGTTTGTGTCACTTTGTCATTTTTCTGTTGCACATTTTCCTGTGTTGAAGCACTCATCTGGGTGCCCTGTGATGCCTTGTGGAGCCCAGAGCATATCACAACACAATACCATTAACTAGAGGTGTAGCTCACTGGCACAAAACATGCCTACTCTGTTGAGATTCTAGAAAAATCCCTAAACAAAATACCACCAACAATAAGAAAATTTCATATAACAAAACAAAAGGGTAAGCATTACAAAGAAATGAGAGCTTATGGTTGTATGGGTCTGTGACTTTGCATGCAGAGCTCACTGGAACTGCTCTAGAGGATAGAATGGGGTCTCTAATATGTTAACTGTGCAAGATAAGGACAAAAAGAAGACATGTTATTCATGTTATACTGTAGCATTTGTAGCTACAGATCTGTATCCATGACTGATCAAGGGCACTGAAATAACTGATGCATACAGTAAAACATGCACAGATGTATACAAATAAGCTGAATAGCCTCATGTATACAAATGGCATGCCAAAATATTCTGAGGCTCATTTATGAATCAGTTCATATACAATAAGATGAAGTTAAAAAGTGACTTTCTCCTATGTACTTAGATTTATCTCCAACACTACCTAAGGTTAATGTAGATTACATTTGGATACCTGAGAGTTGTGGGAGGGAGGAGTGATTGGTACAGTGTATCCCAATTTCCCTACTTCTGTTTACAAAACTCCCTACTGCAGGAAACATCTACTATTTGATTGCAATAAAAATGCAGTTAGACTTCTCTCAAGATTCTGAAAGATAAACTCATAATTCACCAAGTTCTTTTCCTACCATCTGCCTAAACAATCGACTACCCACCTTTTGCAAAATATCCATTGCACATGTTTCTTGACTTCATCCATTTCATCTTCCAGTTAAGTATTACTTTAATATCTGCTTTTATATAAACTCATCAGAAATAATTTAAGAAGCATATAGTATCCTATTGAACTAGTACTTTGGTGATGTATACTATTATACTTTCTATTTCTGCAGATATGATTGATTTCCTCAGGCTCAAAAATGTGCCTTCTATAGGCCCTAATACTTCTTGAACAACTGTGGTTTGAACATATCGAGACTTCTTTGAAGATAAGCATCTATTCTTTCCTCATTCAAATGGGGTTGGTTACAAATGGTTAATGATCACAACCAATATCTTTTTAAAGGTAAAAAGGGAATTATGGTATAGATACAAATACTTTGTTTTGGAATGGATTTTCATTTATTGATACAATTTAAGGTCAATTTTGTGATGTGTATATTTCTCCTTTTGTTTAGGTATTGTTTTTATATTGCTCATTTAGAAATGTAATGTATAATGTAGTACATACAGATTATAGATAATTACCTATGATAGTCAAAGCTTAGAGTTAAGTTAGTTAGGTTTTCAAGATACACAGAGATGTATTTGAGATAGATAGGAATTCTTCAAACCTTTCAAAGACCTACAGAATATGGCATTTAAAATGGTTTAGGGTTTTTCTCGACAATGAGACATAATTGTTCCTGGCAACACCACCTTCGTCAAAAAGGAAGATGGACATTGAAGAAACTCATTATGGAGTTTGCTTTCAATATGGCAAGACTAGCCCTTTAGACAAGATACTGCTCTTGTCTGGACTGTTTGACTTTATGCTGTATAAAATGGACATGCAGGACCCACAGAAAGGTGGCTGGTGATTCAAGATGGACATTGCTACAGAGTTCCTGCTTCATGGAAGAGTCTGCCAGACAGTCTGCAGGACACAGAGAAAAGTGACTGACAAACTGCCAATACAGTCAGACAGTTTAAAGTTTCCTGCTTTGCTGAAGAGTCTGCCAGACACACTATGGCCTATGGGCTGAAGATGGAAGATTACAAAAGAACTTCGGGTGAACAGGCAGTGAGTTGTCTCTGTCATTTCTAGAGTTTATATATTATCCTTCTGTGGTCTTTGAAGGAGTTGAAGACAGATAGTTATGGTTATAGTTTTCATTAGTTAGGATTAAAGGTAAGTTACTTAGACTTTAGATACACAAAGATAGAATAGATGATGAAATATTTTCTTCAAATCTTGCTAAATGTTAATGGACTAAATATTGTTAACTGTGATTCTTATTTGATAACTGTTGTGTTATATATTTTGCTATGTTAAGGTTAAAACCCTTCTTTTTATTTAGACAGAAAAGAGGAGATGATGGGAGGTGTTATTCTGTATAGGTTTCTCATACTGGTTAATAATAAAGCCCTGTTGGCCAATAGGAAAGGAAGATGGAAGGGACTAGGAGAAAAGGAGGAAAAAGGAAGTAAGGAGGAGCCAAGATGGAGAGTCTGGAGAGAGCAATACGTGGCAGCCGGCTCCTGGTAAGAAGAGCACATGGAAATACATAGATTAACACAAATAGGTTAATAATCAAGACAGAGCTAGCCAATTAGAAACTAGCACCTGGCCAATAGCATTGTATCAAATGCAGAGTCTCTGTGCATTATTTGGGGCTGGCGGCATGGCGGCAGGACAAGACCAGGCGGCGGGCAGAAAAATCGTACTCCTTACAAGACAGGACTAGGGGTCAAGGAGGATTCTGGGAGAAGTAGGATAGAGGAGGGTCTCGATGTGATCCCAGGAGGAGAAGACAGGAGTCTGGCATTCTCAAAAAATGAGACCATATATAAATACATATATTAGTCATTATGGATTAATATTTAAAGACAGAGCTAGGCAATAAATCCTGGAGCCATTTGCCAACAGCTTTACAACCAAAAGTGTCTCTGTGTCTTATTTTGGACCTGACACAGATGTGGAACCCGGCAGGCAGGAAAGTGTTCATAATATTAAACTGATACAGCTTCATCAATAACTAGCTCAACTTTACCTATTACTCAAAGCTAGTAACTTGTGTCTTCTCTAATCACTAGCCTATTTGGTGTATGTTTTGGTGAACATTTCATTAGCTGATTGAAACACTGTTCTACTTTCCAAAACTTACATAATGTATACTTTGCAAAAGGTATGACTTACACTTTCCTACACGCATCCCAATATTTATGTATGTAGCTTTGTTCATATTCAATAAAAGAGAACTTTCCATACCAGTTGCTTGGATGACAGTAGGGTCATTCATTTTCTGTAAAAAAAAAAAAAAAAAAAAAAAAAAAAAAAAAAAAGCACTAGTAACACAATTTTTTAGATAAAAATCTTCCTAGATTATAGAAAAACATATTATATTCTTGTTTAAAAAATTACAGGAAGAAATATAGAAATTCACACTGCAACATAAAATATGATAAAAACATGCAACATTGTTCAAATGGAAAACATGCAAAATGTTACTACTAAATCAAGAAGGAGGAAGAACATTCAATTGAATTACATTAAAGAAATGAGTTTAATAATTCACAAAACTAATTTTTCAAATGTGTTTCAATTTTAACAGTAAGACAGGATAAATAGAGATGATGAATGCCACAAACAGGCAATGTGAATAATGGACAATTAGAAACATGGGCATGAAAACAGTCATCGATGTAACTTAGACCAATCAGGGAAGGCATACACACTGGACACATCACTACCTAACCACATAACCCTCAATCTCAGAAAAAAACACTGACCAGCAATTTCCATGCTAAATCCAATTCTGACTCAAGGGCAGCTTTCCTTGAATTTCTGCCATGGATGCGCTGGGTTTCTCTTTCAGAGCTACTGTTTCAATTTGCAGTCTGACCTATCCCTGAGCATTTGACCTTCACCTGGCTCCATAACTCAAAGTACTCAGTATAGCTTCCTTCACTTTGTGTGTCCAGGGAGATTACACACTTTTGGAATTGACAGTTTCTTGTATGGCTGCGAAGCATCAGGTCTTAGAACAAACATCCTTGAAGGAATGTAGATCAGTGGATCTGAAGATATAACTGGGCAGAACCTCTTACAGGAATGCAAAGAGATCCTTCTTTCTCCCCTATATAAATCTACACTCCAAATTCACCTAGGCTCTGGATCTCCACTAAAAATTCAACTAAGATCTATCACAGAAGGATGACAGGACTATATTCTAAGAGAGTTATGATTACAAAGACAAGAAATGTTTTCATTGCAACTTCTATGTTTTGAGTCATGAACTATATGAGGTAGTATAGATTGGCCATTACTTTCCATGTGGTAATGTCACCAAATCCAACAGTACAGACAAAGTGATTAAAGTGATCTTACTACGTTACAAAACAAGCCTTTGTCACCATCCAAAGGTGGATCGTTGTGGTGCTCAGTGTTAAGGAGGCACTCATCCTCTATTTCAGGATTCAATGTCCAGTCCGCTGTCAAGAAAAAAACCCACACTTTTAGGAAACAAAATAATCTAACAGATCCAACAATATTATTATGTGAGTTGTCACTACAAGGCAGCTTTGCAATTAACAGATTCAATCACCCATAAGAATTCACTGTCCAAAAACAACTTGCAAACTAAGAAACACAAACACCTTCCTAATACAGATAAGCTCCGTTGCCAGAAGGTGAATAGTTAAGACCATGAGGCTTTCCCTAGAAATTCCTGACTCCATGAATGTTTGACTTCTACATTTGAAGGAATTGCAAGGGCACATTTATTATGTGGCTTCCCTATTGTCTCTCAAAGGACACCAAGTCTTGAAGATTTCACCATCACTTCATCAGAACTTTGCCCAGGATGACATTTATTTTTCTGTCAGTGTCAATTTTCTGACATTTGAAGCTTCCTTGTCAAAATCCTGGCCTCAGGGCACAGGGGAGATGAGGAAGCTCTTCTGGGCTATATGACTTACCTCACCTCCATAACAGAGGTATTGTGATTGTTTTCAGTGGCGCTATCCCATCAGGTGATTCAATTTGGACTTCACAATGAACACAGGTCCTTTTAGGCTGTTTTTTTTTTTTTTTTTTTTTTTGCCCTGAATTTTCCTTATTCCCAACTTTTTATACATTCAGACCCAGACACATGTATCCTATGACAAGTTTGGTGTTGCAAATTATGCAAATTTACCATACATTATATAGTGTTGACAAGATACTCATTAGTGGACTAAGTACCTTCATCTAGTTTTCGACCAAAACTTATTGCCACTTGTCTTTCTTTGTTGGATTGTGGAATCTCAGGCATACCAAACACAAAAGCATTTTCATGATTCCGTGAAGTCTATGAAAGGGACATTTAGAAGAGGTTTCAGTTAGGATGCTTTCTATTCTTGAAAACAGCTTGATTTGTCATTTGTAGAAAATAAGACTTGATAAAATTGGGAGTCTAAAGGGACACAAAGATTATCCTGGAGAATTCACATCTTTCAAGAGAGGTGAATCTCTATTATCTTCTAGCTCCCACTTATGATTAAGGAAACACCAGAAGGAAAGAATACAAAAACAGAGTTCAACTAGACATACCAAGATAATCATCACTGTTAATTCTCCTAAGGATGTGGTAACATTATCTACTAATGAGCTTTGGCATATTAATCAAACAATTGCCTATTCAACTCTTGTTGAAACAATAACATTGACAAAAAATGTATGAGAGAAGAGACCCAAATTACTAGATGCATAAAATGAGGTTAACACACCAGGCCACAAGACTCCAGATGACAGTAGGGGTTAACAGCACTGGACCTCAACAGAGAGCCTACCTATGAGATCAAGAGCCCATCAACAACCAGGTCAATGTGTGATAGATGGCCAGGAATCTAATATATAGGGCAAAAAATCTTTGAAATGCTGGATTAACCGGGCACATGAAATTTGACTGTTGGGATCCCTGTCATGAGCTACATACAGGCTACAACTCACACTGAAGCCATTTTACAGGAGAAAATTACTCACAAACAACAAAGTGTAATCAAAACGATAGGAGGAGATTCTAGGACAGCTACAAAGGACACACACACACACACACACACACACACAGATCAGGAATATATGAGAAAGGAGACACAAATCCCAGGTGCATAAAACGAGGTTACAGTCAAAACGATAGGAAACAAATCAAAACGATAGGAAGAGATTCTAGGACAGCTACCAAGGACCAAGACAAGAAATGTTTTCTTTGCGAAATCCAACTTCTGAGCCGGGAATGGATGAGGTAGCTTAGAAATGGGCATTACATTTCAGGTGGTGATATCATCGAAGACAACAGGAGTAGGTGATTAAGGTCAGCTTTCTACCTTACAAATCTGTTCATTCGCTCTCTCATCACAACAAGAACATGATTCCTCGGGGTGCTTGGTGGTGAGCAGCCATCGGTCCTCCATCATGCTTGTCAATGGCACGTCCCCTGTGGAAGAAGGATGTACAACGAATTTAGAAAAAGAAACAATCTAAAGGAACCTAACAATAATTTCACATTCCTTGTCTCAAGAATTCATCTTCGCAATTGACGGTTTCCACCCTCATAAGAAATCGTTGCCCATTGCAATCCTCAGAACAACTAGCAAACATGGAAATACCTATCTATACAGGCTATGTTGCAAGAAGGTGGATGATCAAGACCATGGAGGCTTTCCCTAGAAATTCCTCACTCTGTGAAAGTTCCCATTCACCCTTTAGAGAACCTTCAAAGGCACAGTTGTTACCTGCCTGCCCTATCGTCTCTCAAAGGACATCTAGTCTTCAACACATCACTAATCACTTCATCAAAACTTTGCTCAGGATGCCATATAGTTTTCTGTCCCTGTGAATTGTCTGACATTTGAAGTCTTGCTGTTTTTCTCCTTGTCAACATCCTGGCCTCGGGGCACATGGAGGACTATCAAGCACTTCTGAACTCTATGAATAACCACACCTCCTTAACTGGTATTGTGATTGTTTCTGAGGTACTATCCAAGGAGATGATTCAATTTGGAGCTCCCCATGAACACGGGTCCCTTTATCCTGGTTGTTTTGTTTTGTGTTTTCTAAGTCCCACATTTTTGCTCCTTCAGCCCCATACACATGTATTCTGTAAGCAGACATTTTGATGGTTTTTGTTTTTGCTACAAGATATCCTATTTTACCATCCAGAAAACTTTGCAGACAAGAGACTTTGAATAGACTACGAACCTTCCTCTGGTTTTCCATCTTCGGCTTCGGCCGATGCCACTGGCCTTTCCTTATTAGCTGGTGTCAGCACATCCAGGCCGCCATCCTCGGCCTGCCTCATATCTGGCAGGGGAATCTGTGGACGGGTCATTCGGAACAGGTTTAGTCAGGCTGCTTTCCTTTTCTGAAAACACGGCTCAAATTGTTGTTGTCAGAATGTATGACCTGACTAATTATGGAAGGGAGTCTAAAGGGAGACCTAGGTTATGCAGGGCAAATCTCGCCATTCCTGCCTTCGGCATCTCTACATTTTCTAGCACCCACTTATGGGGATGCAGACAACACAAGGGACACATACACAAACAGATTTCCACCTGACTGACCCAGGTATTTATCTCTCTTGCTCCTCCTCACGAGGTTGTTGGGTTTCTACTAATGGGCTTTGAGCATATTAACCAAACAAATTCTTGCTCAGACTTGTCCTGGAATCAAAGTCCTAAAGAGATTGTACAAGGATGTGTTATCATATAGGCGTTTCTGAATGCCAGTCATACTGGAAGTTGGGCATCTTTTCAGCCTTCCTCGCAGATTGTCACCTAGGGTGTCAGGAGAATGAGACAGAAGCTGATTCTTAACACTGGCTGAAGGCAGACTGATATAAACTAAGCAAGTTGAATGAATTGCCTTCAGACACAACAAAATTATCGCGAATGCAATGAGAAACAAAACACAACAAAACAACCCAAAAGGCAGACAAAGAAAAAAAAATGGATGTAAGGGAAGTGACTTTTCTATTTATATTTGAAACATGTCCAGCATGAAACCCAGCAGATAGAGAATAAATGCATGCCATAACTTGGCAGCAAATTCATGTTTGTCTTTGACCTCGAGAATGGCAACAATCACAGACCAACATGCTTCTGGAGTTTCTGCATTGGTAAAGGCAGACAGGCAAAATACTTAAGGCTGCCCTTTGTCCAGTAGTGCTCCCCTGTTCTTGGACATTGAGGGAGTGCACACACACACACACAATGGAGACATCCTTAGCTCTCCTGTTAGCACTCAATCTCACAAAGAACTCTGAACATCAATTTCCATGCTCAATCCCACTCTGTCTCAAGAGCCGTGTCCCTTGAATTTCTCCAATGGATGTGCTGGGATCCTCTCTAGGCTCTGGTGTTTGCTCCTGCTGGGCTATCTATCCCTGATCCTTGAAACTTCTCCAGGAATGTCACTCCAAGTTCAGCGCCCCTGCACACAGGAGGCTACCGGGTACTCCATGGCAGTTTGCTTCCATCACTCAAAGTACACAACTTAGCTTCCCGAATTTTGAGTCTGCCTTAATCACACAGTTTTGGAACTGACAGTGTCTTGTACCTCAGTGGAGCCTTATATTTAGAACAAACATTCCTGAAGGACAGAAGATCAGTGGATCAGAAGATGTAACTGGTGAGAAGCTCGTCCAAGAAGGAAGGAGATCCTTCCTTCTTCTGATTAGGAATCTCCACCCCAAATACACACACACACACACACACACACACACACACACACACACACACACACACAACACAGGCCATGATGACAAGAACTGAAACTCAGCCCACCACAGCAGCGTGGCTACTCACAAAATAATAAACTGGCACAGGAAAGGACTCTCCGCACAGATCAGGAATATATGAGAAAGGAGACCCAAATCCCAGGTGCATAAAACGAGGTTAACACACCAGGCCACAGGACACCAGATGACACTCAGGAGATAAAGACACTGCCACTCAACTGAGAGTTGTGCTATAAGATCAAGAGCTCTCTGGCCACCGGGTCGATATGTAGTAGATAGATGGCCTGGTCTCTAACATACAAGGTAGACCTTCCCTTTGAAATGCTGGATTCACTGGGAACGTGAAATTTGACTGTTGGGATCCCCGTCATGAGCTACATAGTGGCTACAGCTCACACCGAAGCCATTTTTACAAGAGAAAATTAGTCACAAACAACAAAGTGTAATCAAAACGATAGGAAGAGATTCTAGGACAGCTACCAAGGACCAAGACGAGAAATGTTTTCTTTGCGAAATCCAGCTTCTGAGCCGGGAATGGATGAGGTAGCTTAGAAATGGGCATTACATTTCAGGTGGTGATATCATCGAAGACAACAGGAGTAGGTGATTAAGGTCAGCTTTCTACCTTACAAATCTGTTCATTTGCTCTCTCATCACAACAGGAACGTGATTCGTCGGGGTGCTTGGTGGTGAGCAGCCATCCGACCTCCATCATGCGTGTCAATGGCACGTCCCCTGTGGAAGAAGGATGTACGACGAATTTAGAAAAAGAAACACCCTAATGGAACCTAACAACAATTTCACATTCCTTGTCTCTAGAATTCATCTTCGCAATTGACGGTTTCCACCCTCATAAGAAATCGCTGCCCATTGCAATCCTCAGAACAACTAGCAAACATGGAAATACCTATCTATACAGGCTGTGTTGCAAGAAGGTGGATGGTCAAGACCATGGAGGCTTTCCCTAGAAATTCCTCACTCCGTGAAAGTTCCCATTCACCCTTTAGAGAACCTTCAAAGGCACAGTTGTTACCTGCCTGCCCTATCGTCTCTCAAAGGACATCTAGTCTTCAACACATCACTAATCACTTCATCAAAACTTTGCTCAGGATGCCATATAGTTTTCTGTCCCTGTGAATTGTCTGACATTTGAAGTCTTGCTGTTTTTCTCCTTGTTAACATCCTGGCCTCGAGGCACATGGAGGACTATCAAGCACTTCTGAACTCTATGAATAACCACACCTCCTTAACTGGTATTGTGATTGTTTCTGAGGTACTATCCAAGGAGATGATTCAATTTGGAGCTCCCCATGACCACGGGTCCCTTTATCCTGGTTGTTTTGTTTTGTGTTTTCTAAGTCCCACATTTTTGCTCCTTCAGCCCCATACACATGTATTCTGTAAGCAGACATTTTGATGGTTTTTGTTTTTGCTACAAGATACCCTATTTTACCATCCAGAAAACTTTGCAGACAAGAGACTTTGAATCGACTACGAACCTTCCTCTGGTTTTCCATCTTCGGCCGATGCCACTGGCCTTTCTGTATTAGCTGGTGTCAGCACATCCAGCCCGCCATCCTCGGCCTGCCTCATATCTGGCAGGGGAATCTGTGGACGGGTCATTCGGAACAGGTTTAGTCAGGCTGCTTTCCTTTTCTGAAAACACGGCTCAAATTGTTGTTGTCAGAATGTATGACCTGACTAATTATGGAAGGGAGTCTAAAGGGAGACCTAGGTTATGCAGGGCAAATCTCGCCATTCCTGCCTTCGGCATCTCTACATTTTCTAGCACCCACTTATGGGGATGCAGACAACACAAGGGACACATACTCAAACAGATTTCCACCTGACTGACCCAGGTATTTATCTCTCTTGCTCCTCCTCACGAGGTTGTTGGGTTTCTACTAATGGGCTTTGAGCATATTAACCAAACAAATTCTTGCCCAGACTTGTCCTGGAATCAAAGTCCTAAAGAGATTGTACAAGGATGTGTTATCATATAGGCGTTTCTGAACCAGTCATACTGGAAGTTGGGCATCGTGTCAGCCTTCCTCGCAGATTGTCACCTAGGGTGTCAGGAGAATGAGACAGAAGCTGATTCTTGACACTGGCTGAAGGCAGACTGATATAAACTAAGCAAGTTATATGAATTGCCTTCAGACACAACAAAATTATCGCGAATGCAATGAGAAACAAAACACAACAAAACAACCCAAAAGGCAGACAAAGAAAAAAAATGGACATGCAAGGGAAGTGACTTTTCTATTTGTATTTGAAACATGTCCAGCATGAAACCCAGCAGATTGAGAATAAATGCATGCCATAACTCGGCAGCAAATTCATGTTTGTCTTTGACCTCGAGAATGGCAACAATCACAGACCAACATGCTTCTGGAGTTTCTGCATTGGTAAAGACAGACAGGCAAAATACTTAAGGCTTCCCCTATGTCCAGTAGTGCTCCCCTGTTCTTGGACATTGAGGGAGTGCACACACACACACACACACTGGAGACATCCTTAGCTCTCCTGTTAGCACGAAATCTCACAAAGAACTCTGAACAGCAATTTCCATGCTCAATCCCACTCTGTCTCAAGAGCCGTGTCCCTTGAATTTCTCCAATGGAAGTGCTGGGATCCTCTCTAGGCTCTGGTGTTTGCTCCTGCTGGGCTATCTATCCCTGATCCTTGAAACTTCTCCAGGAATGTCACTCCAAGTTCAGCGCCCCTGCACACAGGAGGCTACCGGGTACTCCATGGCAGTTTGCTTCCATCACTCAAAGTGCACAACTTAGCTTCCCGAATTTTGAGTCTGCCTTAATCACACAGTTTTGGAACTGACAGTGTCTGTCCTGAAGGACAGAAGATCAGTGGATCAGAAGATGTAACTGGTGAGAAGCTCGTCCAAGAAGGAAGGAGATCCTTCCTTCTTCTGATTAGGAATCTCCACCCCAAATACACACACACACACACACACACACACACACACACACACACACACACACACACACAGACACAGGCCATGATGACAAGAACTGAAACTCAGCCCACCACAGCAGCGTGGCTACTCACAAAATAATAAACTGGCACAGGAAAGGACTCTCCACACAGATCAGGAATATATGAGAAAGGAGACCCAAATCCCAGGTGCACAAAACGAGGTTAACACACCAGGCCACAGGACACCAGATGACACTCAGGAGATAAAGACACTGCCACTCAACTGAGAGTTGTGCTATAAGATCAAGAGCTCTCTGGCCACCGGGTCGATATGTAGTAGATAGATGGCCTGGTCTCTAACATACAAGGTAGACCTTCCCTTTGAAATGCTGGATTCACTGGGAACGTGAAATTTGACTGTTGGGATCCCCGTCATGAGCTACATAGTGGCTACAGCTCACACCGAAGCCATTTTTACAAGAGAAAATTAGTCACAAACAACAAAGTGTAATCAAAACGATAGGAAGAGATTCTAGGACAGCTACCAAGGACCAAGACGAGAAATGTTTTCTTTGCGAAATCCAGCTTCTGAGCCGGGAATGGATGAGGTAGCTTAGAAATGGGCATTACATTTCAGGTGGGGATATCATCGAAGACAACAGGAGTAGGTGATTAAGGTCAGCTTTCTACCTTACAAATCTGTTCATTTGCTCTCTCATCACAACAGGAACGTGATTCGTCGGGGTGCTTGGTGGTGAGCAGCCATCCGACCTCCATCATGCGTGTCAATGGCACGTCCCCTGTGGAAGAAGGATGTACGACGAATTTAGAAAAAGAAACACTCTAATGGAACCTAACAATAATTTCACATTCCTTGTCTCTAGAATTCATCTTCGCAATTGACGGTTTCCACCCTCATAAGAAATCGCTGCCCATTGCAATCCTCAGAACAACTAGCAAACATGGAAATACCTATCTATACAGGCTGTGTTGCAAGAAGGTGGATGGTCAAGACCATGGAGGCTTTCCCTAGAAATTCCTCACTCCGTGAAAGTTCCCATTCACCCTTTAGAGAACCTTCAAAGGCACAGTTGTTACCTGCCTGCCCTATCGTCTCTCAAAGGACATCTAGTCTTCAACACATCACTAATCACTTCATCAAAACTTTGCTCAGGATGCCATATAGTTTTCTGTCCCTGTGAATTGTCTGACATTTGAAGTCTTGCTGTTTTTCTCCTTGTCAACATCCTGGCCTCGGGGCACATGGAGGACTATCAAGCACTTCTGAACTCTATGAATAACCACACCTCCTTAACTGGTATTGTGATTGTTTCTGAGGTACTATCCAAGGAGATGATTCAATTTGGAGCTCCCCATGAACACGGGTCCCTTTATCCTGGTTGTTTTGTTTTGTGTTTTCTAAGTCCCACATTTTTGCTCCTTCAGCCCCATACACATGTATTCTGTAAGCAGACATTTTGATGGTTTTTGTTTTTGCTACAAGATATCCTATTTTACCATCCAGAAAACTTTGCAGACAAGAGACTTTGAATAGACTACGAACCTTCCTCTGGTTTTCCATCTTCGGCTTCGGCCGATGCCACTGGCCTTTCCTTATTAGCTGGTGTCAGCACATCCAGGCCGCCATCCTCGGCCTGCCTCATATCTGGCAGGGGAATCTGTGGACGGGTCATTCGGAACAGGTTTAGTCAGGCTGCTTTCCTTTTCTGAAAACACGGCTCATATTGTTGTTGTCAGAATGTATGACCTGACTAATTATGGAAGGGAGTCTAAAGGGAGACCTAGGTTATGCAGGGCAAATCTCGCCATTCCTGCCTTCGGCATCTCTACATTTTCTAGCACCCACTCATGGGGATGCAGACAACACAAGGGACACATACTCAAACAGATTTCCACCTGACTGACCCAGGTATTTATCTCTCTTGCTCCTCCTCACGAGGTTGTTGGGTTTCTACTAATGGGCTTTGAGCATATTAACCAAACAAATTCTTGCCCAGACTTGTCCTGGAATCAAAGTCCTAAAGAGATTGTACAAGGATGTGTTATCATATAGGCGTTTCTGAACCAGTCATACTGGAAGTTGGGCATCGTGTCAGCCTTCCTCGCAGATTGTCACCTAGGGTGTCAGGAGAATGAGACAGAAGCTGATTCTTGACACTGGCTGAAGGCAGACTGATATAAACTAAGCAAGTTATATGAATTGCCTTCAGACACAACAAAATTATCGCGAATGCAATGAGAAACAAAACACAACAAAACAACCCAAAAGGCAGACAAAGAAAAAAAAATGGACATGTAAGGGAAGTGACTTTTCTATTTGTATTTGAAACATGTCCAGCATGAAACCCAGCAGATTGAGAATAAATGCATGCCATAACTCGGCAGCAAATTCATGTTTGTCTTTGACCTCGAGAATGGCAACAATCACAGACCAACATGCTTCTGGAGTTTCTGCATTGGTAAAGACAGACAGGCAAAATACTTAAGGCTTCCCCTATGTCCAGTAGTGCTCCCCTGTTCTTGGACATTGAGGGAGTGCACACACACACACACACACTGGAGACATCCTTAGCTCTCCTGTTAGCACGAAATCTCACAAAGAACTCTGAACAGCAATTTCCATGCTCAATCCCACTCTGTCTCAAGAGCCGTGTCCCTTGAATTTCTCCAATGGAAGTGCTGGGATCCTCTCTAGGCTCTGGTGTTTGCTCCTGCTGGGCTATCTATCCCTGATCCTTGAAACTTCTCCAGGAATGTCACTCCAAGTTCAGCGCCCCTGCACACAGGAGGCTACCGGGTACTCCATGGCAGTTTGCTTCCATCACTCAAAGTACACAACTTAGCTTCCCGAATTTTGAGTCTGCCTTAATCACACAGTTTTGGAACTGACAGTGTCTGACCTCAGTGGAGCTTTATTTAAAAAAATCCTGAAGGACAGAAGATCAGTGGATCAGAAGATGTAACTGGTGAGAAGCTCGTCCAAGAAGGAAGGAGATCCTTCCTTCTTCTGATTAGGAATCTCCACCCCAAATACACACACACACACACACACACACACACACACACACACACACACACACAGACACAGGCCATGATGACAAGAACTGAAACTCAGCCCACCACAGCAGCGTGGCTACTCACAAAATAATAAACTGGCACAGGAAAGGACTCTCCACACAGATCAGGAATATATGAGAAAGGAGACCCAAATCCCAGGTGCACAAAACGAGGTTAACACACCAGGCCACAGGACACCAGATGACACTCAGGAGATAAAGACACTGCCACTCAACTGAGAGTTGTGCTATAAGATCAAGAGCTCTCTGGCCACCGGGTCGATATGTAGTAGATAGATGGCCTGGTCTCTAACATACAAGGTAGACCTTCCCTTTGAAATGCTGGATTCACTGGGAACGTGAAATTTGACTGTTGGGATCCCCGTCATGAGCTACATAGTGGCTACAGCTCACACCGAAGCCATTTTTACAAGAGAAAATTAGTCACAAACAACAAAGTGTAATCAAAACGATAGGAAGAGATTCTAGGACAGCTACCAAGGACCAAGACGAGAAATGTTTTCTTTGCGAAATCCAGCTTCTGAGCCGGGAATGGATGAGGTAGCTTAGAAATGGGCATTACATTTCAGGTGGGGATATCATCGAAGACAACAGGAGTAGGTGATTAAGGTCAGCTTTCTACCTTACAAATCTGTTCATTTGCTCTCTCATCACAACAGGAACGTGATTCGTCGGGGTGCTTGGTGGTGAGCAGCCATCCGACCTCCATCATGCGTGTCAATGGCACGTCCCCTGTGGAAGAAGGATGTACGACGAATTTAGAAAAAGAAACACTCTAATGGAACCTAACAATAATTTCACATTCCTTGTCTCTAGAATTCATCTTCGCAATTGACGGTTTCCACCCTCATAAGAAATCGCTGCCCATTGCAATCCTCAGAACAACTAGCAAACATGGAAATACCTATCTATACAGGCTGTGTTGCAAGAAGGTGGATGGTCAAGACCATGGAGGCTTTCCCTAGAAATTCCTCACTCCGTGAAAGTTCCCATTCACCCTTTAGAGAACCTTCAAAGGCACAGTTGTTACCTGCCTGCCCTATCGTCTCTCAAAGGACATCTAGTCTTCAACACATCACTAATCACTTCATCAAAACTTTGCTCAGGATGCCATATAGTTTTCTGTCCCTGTGAATTGTCTGACATTTGAAGTCTTGCTGTTTTTCTCCTTGTCAACATCCTGGCCTCGGGGCACATGGAGGACTATCAAGCACTTCTGAACTCTATGAATAACCACACCTCCTTAACTGGTATTGTGATTGTTTCTGAGGTACTATCCAAGGAGATGATTCAATTTGGAGCTCCCCATGAACACGGGTCCCTTTATCCTGGTTGTTTTGTTTTGTGTTTTCTAAGTCCCACATTTTTGCTCCTTCAGCCCCATACACATGTATTCTGTAAGCAGACATTTTGATGGTTTTTGTTTTTGCTACAAGATATCCTATTTTACCATCCAGAAAACTTTGCAGACAAGAGACTTTGAATAGACTACGAACCTTCCTCTGGTTTTCCATCTTCGGCTTCGGCCGATGCCACTGGCCTTTCCTTATTAGCTGGTGTCAGCACATCCAGGCCGCCATCCTCGGCCTGCCTCATATCTGGCAGGGGAATCTGTGGACGGGTCATTCGGAACAGGTTTAGTCAGGCTGCTTTCCTTTTCTGAAAACACGGCTCATATTGTTGTTGTCAGAATGTATGACCTGACTAATTATGGAAGGGAGTCTAAAGGGAGACCTAGGTTATGCAGGGCAAATCTCGCCATTCCTGCCTTCGGCATCTCTACATTTTCTAGCACCCACTCATGGGGATGCAGACAACACAAGGGACACATACTCAAACAGATTTCCACCTGACTGACCCAGGTATTTATCTCTCTTGCTCCTCCTCACGAGGTTGTTGGGTTTCTACTAATGGGCTTTGAGCATATTAACCAAACAAATTCTTGCCCAGACTTGTCCTGGAATCAAAGTCCTAAAGAGATTGTACAAGGATGTGTTATCATATAGGCGTTTCTGAATCCAGTCATACTGGAAGTTGGGCATCGTGTCAGCCTTCCTCGCAGATTGTCACCTAGGGTGTCAGGAGAATGAGACAGAAGCTGATTCTTGACACTGGCTGAAGGCAGACTGATATAAACTAAGCAAGTTATATGAATTGCCTTCAGACACAACAAAATTATCGCGAATGCAATGAGAAACAAAACACAACAAAACAACCCAAAAGGCAGACAAAGAAAAAAAAATGGACATGTAAGGGAAGTGACTTTTCTATTTGTATTTGAAACATGTCCAGCATGAAACCCAGCAGATTGAGAATAAATGCATGCCATAACTCGGCAGCAAATTCATGTTTGTCTTTGACCTCGAGAATGGCAACAATCACAGACCAACATGCTTCTGGAGTTTCTGCATTGGTAAAGACAGACAGGCAAAATACTTAAGGCTTCCCCTATGTCCAGTAGTGCTCCCCTGTTCTTGGACATTGAGGGAGTGCACACACACACACACACTGGAGACATCCTTAGCTCTCCTGTTAGCACGAAATCTCACAAAGAACTCTGAACAGCAATTTCCATGCTCAATCCCACTCTGTCTCAAGAGCCGTGTTCCTTGAATTTCTCCAATGGAAGTGCTGGGATCCTCTCTAGGCTCTGGTGTTTGCTCCTGCTGGGCTATCTATCCCTGATCCTTGAAACTTCTCCAGGAATGTCACTCCAAGTTCAGCGCCCCTGCACACAGGAGGCTACCGGGTACTCCATGGCAGTTTGCTTCCATCACTCAAAGTACACAACTTAGCTTCCCGAATTTTGAGTCTGCCTTAATCACACAGTTTTGGAACTGACAGTGTCTGTCCTGAAGGACAGAAGATCAGTGGATCAGAAGATGTAACTGGTGAGAAGCTCGTCCAAGAAGGAAGGAGATCCTTCCTTCTTCTGATTAGGAATCTCCACCCCAAATACACACACACACACACACACACACACACACACACACACACACACACACACAGACACAGGCCATGATGACAAGAACTGAAACTCAGCCCACCACAGCAGCGTGGCTACTCACAAAATAATAAACTGGCACAGGAAAGGACTCTCCACACAGATCAGGAATATATGAGAAAGGAGACCCAAATCCCAGGTGCACAAAATGAGGTTAACACACCAGGCCACAGGACACCAGATGACACTCAGGAGATAAAGACACTGCCACTCAACTGAGAGTTGTGCTATAAGATCAAGAGCTCTCTGGCCACCGGGTCGATATGTAGTAGATAGATGGCCTGGTCTCTAACATACAAGGTAGACCTTCCCTTTGAAATGCTGGATTCACTGGGAACGTGAAATTTGACTGTTGGGATCCCCGTCATGAGCTACATAGTGGCTACAGCTCACACCGAAGCCATTTTTACAAGAGAAAATTAGTCACAAACAACAAAGTGTAATCAAAACGATAGGAAGAGATTCTAGGACAGCTACCAAGGACCAAGACGAGAAATGTTTTCTTTGCGAAATCCAGCTTCTGAGCCGGGAATGGATGAGGTAGCTTAGAAATGGGCATTACATTTCAGGTGGGGATATCATCGAAGACAACAGGAGTAGGTGATTAAGGTCAGCTTTCTACCTTACAAATCTGTTCATTTGCTCTCTCATCACAACAGGAACGTGATTCGTCGGGGTGCTTGGTGGTGAGCAGCCATCCGACCTCCATCATGCGTGTCAATGGCACGTCCCCTGTGGAAGAAGGATGTACGACGAATTTAGAAAAAGAAACACTCTAATGGAACCTAACAATAATTTCACATTCCTTGTCTCTAGAATTCATCTTCGCAATTGACGGTTTCCACCCTCATAAGAAATCGCTGCCCATTGCAATCCTCAGAACAACTAGCAAACATGGAAATACCTATCTATACAGGCTGTGTTGCAAGAAGGTGGATGGTCAAGACCATGGAGGCTTTCCCTAGAAATTCCTCACTCCGTGAAAGTTCCCATTCACCCTTTAGAGAACCTTCAAAGGCACAGTTGTTACCTGCCTGCCCTATCGTCTCTCAAAGGACATCTAGTCTTCAACACATCACTAATCACTTCATCAAAACTTTGCTCAGGATGCCATATAGTTTTCTGTCCCTGTGAATTGTCTGACATTTGAAGTCTTGCTGTTTTTCTCCTTGTCAACATCCTGGCCTCGGGGCACATGGAGGACTATCAAGCACTTCTGAACTCTATGAATAACCACACCTCCTTAACTGGTATTGTGATTGTTTCTGAGGTACTATCCAAGGAGATGATTCAATTTGGAGCTCCCCATGAACACGGGTCCCTTTATCCTGGTTGTTTTGTTTTGTGTTTTCTAAGTCCCACATTTTTGCTCCTTCAGCCCCATACACATGTATTCTGTAAGCAGACATTTTGATGGTTTTTGTTTTTGCTACAAGATATCCTATTTTACCATCCAGAAAACTTTGCAGACAAGAGACTTTGAATAGACTACGAACCTTCCTCTGGTTTTCCATCTTCGGCTTCGGCCGATGCCACTGGCCTTTCCTTATTAGCTGGTGTCAGCACATCCAGGCCGCCATCCTCGGCCTGCCTCATATCTGGCAGGGGAATCTGTGGACGGGTCATTCGGAACAGGTTTAGTCAGGCTGCTTTCCTTTTCTGAAAACACGGCTCATATTGTTGTTGTCAGAATGTATGACCTGACTAATTATGGAAGGGAGTCTAAAGGGAGACCTAGGTTATGCAGGGCAAATCTCGCCATTCCTGCCTTCGGCATCTCTACATTTTCTAGCACCCACTCATGGGGATGCAGACAACACAAGGGACACATACTCAAACAGATTTCCACCTGACTGACCCAGGTATTTATCTCTCTTGCTCCTCCTCACGAGGTTGTTGGGTTTCTACTAATGGGCTTTGAGCATATTAACCAAACAAATTCTTGCCCAGACTTGTCCTGGAATCAAAGTCCTAAAGAGATTGTACAAGGATGTGTTATCATATAGGCGTTTCTGAACCAGTCATACTGGAAGTTGGGCATCGTGTCAGCCTTCCTCGCAGATTGTCACCTAGGGTGTCAGGAGAATGAGACAGAAGCTGATTCTTGACACTGGCTGAAGGCAGACTGATATAAACTAAGCAAGTTATATGAATTGCCTTCAGACACAACAAAATTATCGCGAATGCAATGAGAAACAAAACACAACAAAACAACCCAAAAGGCAGACAAAAAAAAAAAAATGGACATGTAAGGGAAGTGACTTTTCTATTTGTATTTGAAACATGTCCAGCATGAAACCCAGCAGATTGAGAATAAATGCATGCCATAACTCGGCAGCAAATTCATGTTTGTCTTTGACCTCGAGAATGGCAACAATCACAGACCAACATGCTTCTGGAGTTTCTGCATTGGTAAAGACAGACAGGCAAAATACTTAAGGCTCCCCTATGTCCAGTAGTGCTCCCCCTGTTCTTGGACATTGAGGGAGTGTACACACACACACACACTGGAGACATCCTTAGCTCTCCTGTTAGCACGAAATCTCACAAAGAACTCTGAACAGCAATTTCCATGCTCAATCCCACTCTGTCTCAAGAGCCGTGTTCCTTGAATTTCTCCAATGGAAGTGCTGGGATCCTCTCTAGGCTCTGGTGTTTGCTCCTGCTGGGCTATCTATCCCTGATCCTTGAAACTTCTCCAGGAATGTCACTCCAAGTTCAGCGCCCCTGCACACAGGAGGCTACCGGGTACTCCATGGCAGTTTGCTTCCATCACTCAAAGTACACAACTTAGCTTCCCGAATTTTGAGTCTGCCTTAATCACACAGTTTTGGAACTGACAGTGTCTGCCTCCCTCCTGAAGGACAGAAGATCAGTGGATCAGAAGATGTAACTGGTGAGAAGCTCGTCCAAGAAGGAAGGAGATCCTTCCTTCTTCTGATTAGGAATCTCCACCCCAAATACACACACACACACACACACACACACACACACACACACACACACACACACAGACACAGGCCATGATGACAAGAACTGAAACTCAGCCCACCACAGCAGCGTGGCTACTCACAAAATAATAAACTGGCACAGGAAAGGACTCTCCACACAGATCAGGAATATATGAGAAAGGAGACCCAAATCCCAGGTGCACAAAACGAGGTTAACACACCAGGCCACAGGACACCAGATGACACTCAGGAGATAAAGACACTGCCACTCAACTGAGAGTTGTGCTATAAGATCAAGAGCTCTCTGGCCACCGGGTCGATATGTAGTAGATAGATGGCCTGGTCTCTAACATACAAGGTAGACCTTCCCTTTGAAATGCTGGATTCACTGGGAACGTGAAATTTGACTGTTGGGATCCCCGTCATGAGCTACATAGTGGCTACAGCTCACACCGAAGCCATTTTTACAAGAGAAAATTAGTCACAAACAACAAAGTGTAATCAAAACGATAGGAAGAGATTCTAGGACAGCTACCAAGGACCAAGACGAGAAATGTTTTCTTTGCGAAATCCCGCTTCTGAGCCGGGAATGGATGAGGTAGCTTAGAAATGGGCATTACATTTCAGGTGGGGATATCATCGAAGACAACAGGAGTAGGTGATTAAGGTCAGCTTTCTACCTTACAAATCTGTTCATTTGCTCTCTCATCACAACAGGAACGTGATTCGTCGGGGTGCTTGGTGGTGAGCAGCCATCCGACCTCCATCATGCGTGTCAATGGCACGTCCCCTGTGGAAGAAGGATGTACGACGAATTTAGAAAAAGAAACACTCTAATGGAACCTAACAATAATTTCACATTCCTTGTCTCTAGAATTCATCTTCGCAATTGACGGTTTCCACCCTCATAAGAAATCGCTGCCCATTGCAATCCTCAGAACAACTAGCAAACATGGAAATACCTATCTATACAGGCTGTGTTGCAAGAAGGTGGATGGTCAAGACCATGGAGGCTTTCCCTAGAAATTCCTCACTCCGTGAAAGTTCCCATTCACCCTTTAGAGAACCTTCAAAGGCACAGTTGTTACCTGCCTGCCCTATCGTCTCTCAAAGGACATCTAGTCTTCAACACATCACTAATCACTTCATCAAAACTTTGCTCAGGATGCCATATAGTTTTCTGTCCCTGTGAATTGTCTGACATTTGAAGTCTTGCTGTTTTTCTCCTTGTCAACATCCTGGCCTCGGGGCACATGGAGGACTATCAAGCACTTCTGAACTCTATGAATAACCACACCTCCTTAACTGGTATTGTGATTGTTTCTGAGGTACTATCCAAGGAGATGATTCAATTTGGAGCTCCCCATGAACACGGGTCCCTTTATCCTGGTTGTTTTGTTTTGTGTTTTCTAAGTCCCACATTTTTGCTCCTTCAGCCCCATACACATGTATTCTGTAAGCAGACATTTTGATGGTTTTTGTTTTTGCTACAAGATATCCTATTTTACCATCCAGAAAACTTTGCAGACAAGAGACTTTGAATAGACTACGAACCTTCCTCTGGTTTTCCATCTTCGGCTTCGGCCGATGCCACTGGCCTTTCCTTATTAGCTGGTGTCAGCACATCCAGGCCGCCATCCTCGGCCTGCCTCATATCTGGCAGGGGAATCTGTGGACGGGTCATTCGGAACAGGTTTAGTCAGGCTGCTTTCCTTTTCTGAAAACACGGCTCATATTGTTGTTGTCAGAATGTATGACCTGACTAATTATGGAAGGGAGTCTAAAGGGAGACCTAGGTTATGCAGGGCAAATCTCGCCATTCCTGCCTTCGGCATCTCTACATTTTCTAGCACCCACTTATGGGGATGCAGACAACACAAGGGACACATACACAAACAGATTTCCACCTGACTGACCCAGGTATTTATCTCTCTTGCTCCTCCTCACGAGGTTGTTGGGTTTCTACTAATGGGCTTTGAGCATATTAACCAAACAAATTCTTGCCCAGACTTGTCCTGGAATCAAAGTCCTAAAGAGATTGTACAAGGATGTGTTATCATATAGGTGTTTCTGAATGCCAGTCATAATGGAAGTTGGGCATCTTGTCAGCCTTCCTCGCGGATTGTCACCTAGGGTGTCAGGAGAATGAGACAGAAGCTGATTCTTGACACTGGCTGAAGGCAGACTGATATAAACTAAGCAAGTTGAATGAATTGCCTTCAGAGACAACAAAATTATCCCGAATGCAATGAGAAACAAAACACAACAAAACAACCCACAAGGCAGGCAAAGAAAAAGAAAATGGACATGTAAGGGAAGTGACTTTTCTATTTGTATTTGAAACATGTCCAGCATGAAACCCAGCAGATTGAGAATAAATGCATGCCATAACTCGGCAGCAAATTCATGTTTGTCTTTGACCTCGAGAATGGCAACAATCACAGACCAACATGCTTCTGGAGTTTCTGCATTGGTAAAGACAGACAGGCAAAATACTTAAGGCTGCCCCTTTGTCCAGTAGTGCTCCCCTGTTCTTGGACATTGAGGGAGTGCACACACACACACACTGGAGACATTCTTAGCTCTCCTGTTAGCACTCAATCTCACAAAGAACTCTGAACAGCAATTTCCATGCTCAATCCCACTCCGTTTTGTTACAACAGATTTCCACCTGATACATGTGCATGAAACATGTGCAGGAACAAAACCAGTGGATTGTTAAATAATACATGCAGAAAACTGGGTGACAATCATGTTTGTCTTTGACCTTGTTAATGACCATCAATCACTGAGAGAAAGTGTTCATATGCATAGAAAACATGATTTGTGGAGTTTCTCCATTTGTAAAGATAGTCACAGCAAACTACTCAAGGCTTCCCCTTTGTCCAATAGGCTCCCCTGTTCTTGGACATTCAGGAGGCCACACACACACACACACACACACACACACACACACACACACACACACACACACACTGAAGACATCATTGTCTCTTGATAGCCCTCATTCTCAGAAAGAACTCTGAGCAGCAATTTCCCTGTTCAATCTTACTCTATTTCTAGAGCAGATTTCCTTGAATTTCTCTTCTAGGATCAGTTGTTTTCTCCTTCTGGTGTATTTATTCCTGTGCATTTGTCCTTCCTTTGGAATGTCATTTTCAGTTCTTGGCCCCTGCACCCAGGAGTCTAGTGATCATTCAATGACATTTTGGTTCCTTCACTCAAAATAGCATAGCTTCTGTTTTTTTTGTGTCTTCCTCTATCACACAGTTTTGGAATGTACAATATCTTGTATATCTGTGGAGCCTTACATTTACAGCATAGATTCGTGAATGTCAGTAGATCAGTGGTTCAGAAGATGTAACTGAGGAGATGCTCATCCTTCAATGGATTTAGATCCTTCTTCCTCCCTCTTAGGAATCACTACTCCAATTACACATAGGCTTTCATGAGAAGAACTGAAATTCAATGCACCCCAGCGCAATGTCTGCTCACAACTTAACTAACTGGCACAAGAAAAGACTCTTTGGATTGGACCAGGAAACAATACAATGATTCCTAAATTTTTAGATGCATAAAACCTATTAACGCACAGGGTCTCAAGACACTAGACAACATCTGTGCAGAGAAGAACACTACAACTCTTCAGAGAGCTGAGCTATAAGCTAAATAGCCCATAATACTTCAGGACAACTATGTAAAAAATGGCCAAATATCTATGAAACAAGGAAATCCTTCCCTGTAAAACACTACATGTGTCAAGACACTGAAATTTCACTTATTACATTTTTAATCTATATTTTGTAATAACTTTCAGCGGAGCAAATTATACAGAAGAAAATTTGTTACAAAATACCAAAGGACATTATAAAATTATGTGAAGAAAAGTTTTCAATATTATATCAAATTCATGTGTCACTATTTACATTAGGGTGTTGATAATGTACATTATTTTAAAATTGCCAATATCCTCAAATCCAACACCTACATGTGCATAATATCAGCTTAAAACTTTACATACCCACTTTTCTGGATTTGATACTGTATCATAGTATTCTTCATCATCTTCATTATGCCCAATGTTTTCATCTTGACCAGAGGAAAATCCTTTATTAGCTAGTGTAAAAATAAAGATAACACAATTTATAAACATCATAGTCAACCAGGATCTACAAATAATTTAATGTCAGATGAGACTGCAGTGCTACTTTCATTCAATAGTTTCAATTGAAGATATGAATCTTTTTTGAATATTCAAAAATCTTGCAATCATAAATATACCACCCCTGTCCTCACATGATCATGATAAGATTATAGTATGAGGTCATTAAATGTGTGGATGATTTCCTTAGATATTCATGACTCAGTGATTTTATCCAATCTATAGTCTAGTAAAAGCTAGGAAGAAACACATTCATGTTCTTTCCAGAATGTGTGTCTCAAAACAAGTTTTGAATATCACTAAACACTTCATGAATACCTTTCTGAGGACAGCACATATTTTTCTGTCAGTATCGTATTCTTGACACTTTAACCCTTCTAATATCTCTGCTGTTCCGTAGTCTTTTTTGGAACAATTTAGAGAATAAACCTTCTAGAGGATATGCCTTTTCCTACTCCCACAGCAGAGGATTTTTTTTTTTTTTTTTTTTTTTTGTTTGTGAAGAGAACCAAGGAGATTATTGAATTTGCAATTCCAACCAATCTGTTGTTTTAGACAGTGGTTCTCATTCTGAGATCTGTGATGCTCCAGACATTCCCACATGAATTCTGTAATCTGTTTGATGCTGCAACACCTTGTAGACCTGATACTTTTAAAACAGACTACATACCATCCACTGGTTGTGGAGTTTGGAGTGTCAATGGTCGAGTTAACATACTGGCTGGTGGCACAGGAGCCCCACCATCTTTGTCTTGTGCTCCATGTGGCAGAGGATTCTGTGAAAGAGTCATTCGCAACATTCTTCAGTCGGGATGTTTTCCCTTTCTAAGAACACAACTCATCTTGTCATTTTCAGAAAGTAACACTTGATAAATATGGGAAGTGTATAGGGAGACCTAGGTTTTTGCAAGGCAAATCTAGTCTTCCCACTCAGGAGCATCTCTCGTTGCTTCTAGATCCCACATATGCAGAACAAGAGACCTGAGGAAACATGTTCACAAACAGAGTTCCACCTGATTGAACAAGGTAACCACCTGATTGAACAAGGTAATCATCTCTTATCATCTGACTCAGTATGTTTTTAATTTATCTGCTACTGTGATTTAGCACATTCACAAAAACCTTACTGCTCAGACTCTTCCTGGAAACAATGACTCAAGAAAGACTAGACAACGATGTGTTATGATAAGGGCATTGCAGACTGCCAGTAGTAATGAAAGGTGGGTACCATGTTAGCCTTTCTCACAGAATATCATGCAGGGTGTCAGGGTATTAGGGCAGAAGGTGATTCTTGGCACTGGCTTAACAGAGACTGACAAAAGCAACACAAGTTCCATTAATTTCCTCCACACATGATGAATTCCCTGAAATATGATGAAAAAAACGACCAAAGAATGACTTGTAAGGTAAGTGATTGTACTATTTGTAAGTGAAACATGTATAACAAGGAAGCCAGTGGAGTGAAAAAAAATACAAGCACAAACCAGGCAGCAAACTAAAGTTTTCCTTTGATCTTGACTTTGGCAGGATACACAGGTAATGTATATGCCAAACTTGATTTCTGGAGTTTTTGAATTTGTAAAGACAGCCAGGAAAACCAAGCAAGTACGCCCCTTTGTCCTCTCATGCTCCGCGATTCTTAGGCACAGATCGGGAATGTATGAGAAAGGAGACACAAATTTTTAGATGCATAAAACGAGGTTAAGAGACCAGGCCACAGGACACCAGTTGACACTCAGGATATAACCACACCGCCACTCCACAGAGATCCAAGCTATAAGATCAAGAGCCCATTGGCCACCATGTCGACATATGATAGATGGCCAGGTCGATAACATATAAGGCAAACCTTCCATTTGAAATTCTGGATTCATCAGGAACGTGAAATTTGACTGTTGGGATCCCTGTCACGAGCTACATAGTGGCTATAACTCACACCGAAGCCATTTTTACAAGGGGAAATTAGTCAAGAACAACAAAGCGTAATAGAAACGATAGGACTAGATTCTGGGACAGCTACAAAGGACAAAGACATGAAATGTTTTCTTTGTGAATTCCAACTTTTGAGCAGGGAATGTATGAGGTAGCTTAGAAACGTGAAATTTGACTGTTGGGATCTCTGCCATGACTTACCTAGTTGCTATAACTCATACCGAAATAATTTTTAAAAGGGAAAATTAGTATTAAACAACAAAGCCTAAGAGAAACGATTGGATACCATCACTCAATAAATAGACAATCAAGAAGATTAAAAAACCCATTGTCCAACAGGACTGTGTGACTTAGGGCCCAGTCTCTTCCCTTTAGGACAATGGATGCATCAAGACTGTGAAATATGTCTTTTTACTTTTTCAACTCTATAGTTTGCAATGAATTACAGCGAAGCAACTTTTACGTAGGAAAACTCGTTTCTAAATCCTGAAAGACACTATTAAATTTTGTGATGAAATCTTTTCATTATAATAGCAAACTATTGTGTCACTAGTTATATTAGGTAGTTGAAAAAGTACATTACATTAAAATTGCCATACCCTCAAATCCAACACCAATATATGAATGATGTCCCTTTAATACTTTACATACCCATTTTCCCGGATTTGATACTGTATCATAAAATTCATCATCTTCTTCAGTTTGCTCAGTGTGTTCATCTAGACCAGGAGTGGATATCTTATTATCTAGTGGCAAACACACACACACACACACACACACACACACACACACACACACACATACACGTACACTCACAATTTATAAACAAACATAATAGTCTATCAGGACGTAACAATAATTTCATGTCAGAATAGACAGTAGACTACAGTACAACTTTCATTTAATAGTTTCAATTGTACATATAACCTAGCAATCCTTTTGAATACTCAAAAAAAAAAAAAAACTTCAATCATAGAATCACCACCCCTACCCTCACATGAGATGATATATTAGTATGAGATCACTGAAGATGACTTCCCTAGAAATTTGTGACTTTGTGAATGTATACATTCTTCATACAATGATAAGCTGGGAAAGAACATACTCATGTTCTTTCCATGTTGTGTGTCTAAAAAAATTATGATTTGAACTTCACTAAACACTTCTTTATAAACTTTCTGAGGATAGCACATATTTTTCTATCTGTATCTTATGTTGATATTTTACCATTCTAAAACCTCTGCTGCTCCATAGTTCACTTGTGGCACATTTTTTATTATAAAGCCTTCTGGAAGATATGCCTTTTCCCACTCCCATAGGAGAGGAATACATTTGTTTTGTTTGGTGCTAACCAAGGAGATTACAATATTTGCAATTCCTACCAAATGTCTGCTGTTTTAGATAGTGGTTCTTATTTAAAGATCTATGATCCTCCAGATTTACCCACATGAATTCTATAATCTATTTGGATGATGCAACATGCCCATGTTATATTATCAATCAACATCTTGTAGACATGATACTTTTTAAATGGACTACATACCGTCCTCTGGAAGTCCAGATAGTGGTGTCGCCAATTGGACTTTCACGTTGCCTGATAGCCCAGGTTGTCTGCAATCCTCAGCTTGTGTGCCATCTGGCAGAGGACTCTGTGAAAGAGTCATTAGTCAGGATGCTTTCCCTTTCTGAGAACACAACTCAACTTGCCATTTTCAGAAAACAACACTTGACAAATATGTGAAGTCTATAGGGAGCACTAGGTTGTTGCAGGGCAAATCTCGTCTTCAGGCTCAAGTGCATCTATCCTTTCTTCTAGTTCTCCCTTATGAAGAACTAGTGACCAGAAGAAGAAACACATTTACAGAGTTCCACCTGATTGACCAAGGTAATCATCTCTGTTCATCCTCCTCAGTATGAATTTTATTTATCTGCTACTGGGCTTTGATCATATTCACCAAATACATTCCTGCCCAGACTCTTCGTGTAAACAACAACCTAAGAAAGTGTAGGAAATGATGTATTATGGTAATTGCTTTGTCACTGAAGCAAGTGACATTTTCCTTAAACTCCTCCAATAAATATGATGTTTTTCACTTTAAAATCTCCTATCCATTTCTCTATTCTGACATGTCAATGAGTGTTAGACCTTCACCTGCAATATTATGTCTTCTTCATCTTCTCAGCAAATTTGTTCCATATCTCATAGTATAGAGTACAGCTTTCTATATTTTATGTGTCTGGGTATATTACACAGATGTGGAATTCAAAGTTTCCTGTAGCTGTGTGGAACATTGAGTCTTGGCTAAAATATCCATGAAGGACAGTTGAACAGAATTTTCTAATTTCATTTCCTTCTCTGATTATAGCAATATTTATGTGATTAAGGGTTGGTACTTCAAAACAAAACTTTCAGATGGGAACAAGACTTATCTTCTAGGCGGTTTTCTCTCTTGAACATATGGCCCTATCCTCTTTGTACATACAAAAACTTTTATTTATTCTTCAGGGGCATATTCTAGTCGTGTTCAGGTAAACTAGAGTATGATATTTATTTCTATATATATGTATAAATTGAACAATAACTGAGTCAGTGTCATAAGCTCAGTCATTACTCAAACTTTTACCATTTCTTTGAGGAGGAAATAAATCATGAAAAATACTTTCTTCTCCTTATTTCAAACCATGCATTACTCCATCTTATCTTCTTAATTGAAGAACTACAAATTTCCCACTGACAAACACAAAATATATGAGCCCTTCACCTTGTCATGGATGTCTGGAATTATGACACTACAATTGTGTACATGGGAAGTATCAACCTTTCTACTAAATCCAATTCAGGCTCACTTTTTCGCATCCTCCATTCTATAAGAAGACTCTATAAGCACATTCTATAAGCACAGACACACTGTACACTCATCATTAGATGTAGAGCATGACTGTGACAAAATCCAACATCCCTTCCTGATAGAAACCCTTGAGGATCGATCCAGCAACAAGCAAAGTATTCTTTAACATAATCAATGCAATGAATACCACACACAGGCAGCAGTTTCCAACAAAGGACAGAGAAAGCATTTTGAGTAAAATCAGAAAGGAAATAGGGATAAACATTCTCACTCCTCCTCCTCAGGAAAATCCTTGAAATTGTACAGAGCAATGAGTCATGTCAAGGAAACAAACTGGACACCATCACGGGAATTCAGGCTAAAACAAGTTTTATTACCAAAGGAATCCATGCTGTACAAGAAATATCCTAAGGACTCCAAATGTAAACACCAAAGGGTAATGAACACATTTAGCAAAACCACAGGACACAAATGCAGGTACTAAAGGAAGTAGTCTTTCTCTATGCAAATGGCAAACATACTGAGAAAGAAATGAATGACAAGATTTCATAAAAATGGCTTCAAATGATATTAAGACGGTGAAATATAATAATCCTAAGTCAGCAAATGAGAAAAAGAAAACTTTTTTATATCTAAGCAGATGAGAGGACATTATCATAGGATGGAAAAATGGGAAAGAATCGTTCTTTAAACTCCCCATGCATCAATAAGCAAAGGAAGGATTAACTGTCTTGCTTCTCAGACTTCCCATGAAATTTTCACAAAAATCAGATAACATCATCTTGAGTTTTGTATGGCAAATCCAATAGTAAGTAAAGTCAAACCAAACTGGAATGTCAAAAAAGCAAACAGCAAACGAACCAAAAACAAAACCTGCTGCAGCTTTCACCGTAGCAGAATTCCAATTGCACTTACAAATAGATTAATTACGATGGTACTTGTCGTCTTCATAGAAACAGTGATTGATACAGGCAACTTAGTTCTTGCATGCAATCCAGTATCCTACAGCCACTTGAATTTTGAAAAGGATTCCACCATTTCCCACCAGAGAAAGGACAGCATCTTTAACCAAGGGTCACGATGAAACTGGGTAGACTCTTAGACCCTTATTCGTATGCAAGGGGATCCTTCATTCTCAGGCTTTATAAATATTGACTCCAAATGTTTCTATGCTTTGTACATAAGAACTGAAACTCGTAATATATTACAGGTGAGTGCAGGGGAGGAAACTTAACTCAGTAGCAGAGCAAAGGTCTTTCTACAAAGGACCCTGGTTTCAAACGCAAAGATAATAAAATTCACAGCTCCAAATATCCAGTTATCAAATGGAATCACACGAAACTAAACAACTTCTCATAAGACAAGGGTACCTCACTCAATAAATAGACAATCTATAGGATAAATAACCCACTGGTAGAAGATATGTGACAGAGTGGTATGTATGTAGAATATACAAACAATATACCCCTTACAACACAAGATGTGTCCTGACAGTGATGTTTGTCTTTATTGGTTACATATACCACATTTACCTATGACTTACACAGAAGCAATTTTTGATTTGGAAAAATGGTTACTATTTGCCAATGGGGTATATAAAATGATGTGACTGAATTAGCTGCTTTCATGGTAATGTCAAATTATTGTTTTAACTGTAATGGCATTTTAAATGTGCATTATTTTCAGGTAATATTTATTTTCTAAGTCAACACGACTAA
The DNA here is from genome assembly GCF_943737965.1 of Phodopus roborovskii. Lineage (NCBI taxonomy): Eukaryota > Metazoa > Chordata > Mammalia > Rodentia > Cricetidae > Phodopus > Phodopus roborovskii. Next base: position 286,689 of record NW_026126656.1, read on the forward strand.
GTAATTAATGTGAATTTTATAGGTTACATACCCATCCTTCATTCCTTAGATTTGAGTCTGAATGCTCTTCACGGTCTCCTTTGTTTCCGAGTAATGAATTTTCTGCTGCAGGATTTATATACACATTAGATATTATAAATATAACCAAAATGCACTTAGAAAGCATAATACTCGCCTAATACTCGATACAGGACATCATTACTTAATGTTAGATGATGATATGAATATCATATTGATCTTTTATATGCTCAAGTCACATCCTGTGTCTGCCACCATTTCCCTTAGCGTGTGAGATCAAGACATAACTCCTTCTCCACACATGGTCCTTCTCCAGGATCATGTCTGCCTGTACATCACCATATTCTACCAGGGTATTAATGAACTAAACCTCTGAGATTGTAAGACTCCTGATTAAATGTTTCCTTTATCAGAATTGCCATGATCATGGTGTCTCTTCACAGCATTGCACAGTGCCTTTAGAACATAACTACTCAGCACATTGCTCAAATACAGAAGTTTAAATGTATACACTCGGAGGGCAATGTCAGAGGATGTTGCTGTAGAGGATAGATTGTCAGCTATGAAATTATTGGCACATATGTAGTAGATATGTGAAAATAATGCAGGGGTACTTCAATGTACATAAAACAATAATTGTAATCCACCATATAACAAACTGAAAGACAAAAGCAACATGGTAATCCCATTAGCTGCTGAAGAGGTCCTTACATATAATCGAACACCATTTCATAATAACTTTCACAGAGATACAAGGAACAGACCTCACGACAATAAAGGCAAAGTTAACAGCAAGGCAATTGCCAATGTCAACCTAAATGAAGAGAAACTCAAAGCATTTACACACACACAAAAAAAGAAATGAGACAATGTTGTCCACTCTCTTCACACCTATTCAACCTACTACTTAAATCCTTAGCTATAGCAGTAAGAAAACTGAAAGCAATCAAGTGGATACACATAGGAAAGGAAGAAATTGAAGTATCTATTTGCTGATGATATGACTATGTGTACAAATGATCCAAAAACCTTCTATACCAATAAAATTATACAGCTGATAAACACTTTGTACAAAGCAACAGCATAAACAATTATCACGAGACTTCTGAAATACAAATGACAAATGGGTTGAGAAAGAAGTCAGATAAACAATACTTCAATACTTTCCATAGAAACAATACGTTTCAAAATAGCATGTGTGTGTGTGTGTGTGTGTGTATGTGTGTACATATATACACAGTGGTATCTCTTACTAAGCAAGTTAAAAACTTGTAGAATGAAACTTTCAGACACGGAAGAAACTGAAGATGATATCAGAAGATATAAATATCTTTCATACTCGTGGATTGGGAGGATCAGTTGAGTGAAAATGACCATCATATCCAAAGCAATATACAGACTTAATGCAACCAAAACAAATTCTAACACAGTTCTTCACAGATCTTGAGGGGGAAACTTTTAACTTCATATGTAAACACAAATATAGAAAGAGAGAGAGGAGAGAGAGGGGAGAGAGACTGGAGGAAGAGAGAGAATACAGAGGTAAGAGAGAGACTGAGAGAGTGGGGGAGAGAGGAGGAGGCAGAGAGAATAGCTGAGGAAATCCTGAATAATACAAAAACTGCTGAAGTTCTCTGATCTCAAATTGCACTACAGTCTATAGTACTAATACAAATTTGTAATGGCGTCAAAACAGACACATTGATCAAGGATAACAAACTAAAGGCTGATAAATGAGGTCACACGTATATGGACACGTGATTTTTGATAAAGGAGCTAGAAATGCACACTGGAAAAAAGACAGCATTGTTAACAAATGGTGCTGGAAAACCTGGATGGTGGCCTATAGAACACAAACACACCCATACTTATTCCTCTACATATAACTTCACTTTAAATGGATGAAGAACATCAACATACAACCAGATACACAGAACCTGATAGAGGAGAAGACAGAGAATAACCTTGAAACCTTTGGAACAGCACAAGAAGTAAGAACAAGAATAAATGGAACCTCATGGAACGAAACAGCTTCTGTATAGAAAAGGACACCATCATTTGCACAAAATATCAGACTACGGGTTGAAGAAAGATTGTTATCAACTACACATCAGAGAGAAGCTAACACCTAAAATATGAAAGGAACTCAAAAAACTGGACAACAAGAAAACAAAATAACTAAATAAAAATGGAGTATAGACCTAAACAAAAAATTCTCATAAGAAGAAAATCAAGTAGCTGAAAAGCATGTAAAGAAATGTTCAACATTCATTGTCATGTAGGATATACATATCAAAACTACTGTGAGATTTCATATTACACATCTCAGGATGGTCAAAATTCAGCAAAACTAATGATGGCCCAAACCCACAAAACAAATGACATCTCGTGCTGGTAAGGATGTGGGATAAGGGGATTCATCTATTGAGGGTATGGGTGCAAACATCTATAGCCACTATGGAAATCAGTGTGGTGACTCCTCATGAAGCTGCGAATTCAAGATCCAGTTCTACAACTCTTGGGCATATACCAAAGGACTCTACGTCCTACTACAGAGATACTTGCTCAACTGTGTTCATTGCTGCTCTATTCATAATAGACAGGAATGGAAAACAGCCTAGTAGTCTGCCAGTGGGTGAATGAACAAAGGAAATGTGATATATTTTCATAATGGAATTTTACTCAGCTCTTTGAAAATATAAATTTCAGAGATAAATGGATGGACCTAGAAAAAAAATCATCTTGACTGAGGAAACTCACACCCAGGAAGACAATTGTCATTGTATTGACTTATATGTAGATGTTAGCTATTAAGTCTTTGGTAAGCAAGAGGATAGGTATAGAGAAAGGGACTAAGATGGAGGTAAGGATCTCCTAAGGAAGGGGAAATAGCAAATATATTTATGAATGGACAGAAGGGTGGAGACTGCACTAGAATGTTCAAATGGAAACAGGTAAGGAAGATGGGGTAGTGGAGGGGATGCAGGGAAGGATGGCTAAAGGAGACTTTGATGGGGTCATATGGAGACCGAATGCAACAGAAGCTTGGTAAAACTTAAACAGATATGAAAGCATTCCAAAGGGAATCACTACATAATGGGAGAGATATTTCTTGCCACCAAATGAAACCTCCTGTCCTGGGAATCGGCTACATTTAATTAATTAATACCTAGTGCTGTCCACCCATACTGATTAGTATTCATGGATCAGGAAGGTACCTGGCTTTCCCCTAAAGGAGAAATGTAAATGCCAACCCAGCTACAAACTGTATTGTACGAAGATGATCTTCCTGCAAGATATGCTGGTGCGAGTGTGGCACAAAGCTTGTGGGGTAACCACTCACTCTCTGATTGCAATTGAGTCCCAGTTTGTGAGAAGGAATCTACCCAGCTCAGGTGGACGATAGCCTGAGACTAGATAGGTCAGGGCCCTGGAGAAAAACCAAGTAATGCTGTCCTGCTAACTGTACTTAGAAAATAAAATGATTCCTAAGGACATTTTCCACATCCATGGATTTGGATCTTGTTCAGCCATCAACAGAGAAACTTCCTCCTGCTAGTGCAGGGGAAAAAAATGATGAAAAAAAAAATACAGAGGCCCACAACTGGATAATATGCAGAGAGTGAGAGAGACTTTGGAACTCTCAGTGGTATGTGCAATGTCTCCATTAAAGCCCTCCTGTCAGAGCTCAGGGAATTCTGCTGAAGAAGCAGGCAGGCAGATTGCAAGAGCAGGTTAATATGCAAGACACCAAGGAAACAAAGCTTTCTGAACACACTAGGACTGACAAACAAATGAAGCCACAGACTGGCTGATGCAGAGGGTCTAAGCTACAAGGGGTACCAGCCCTGACAGGGTAAGTAGACACCACCCAGAAACGATCTCCAATTGGTAACACTCACAAAGGAACTCTGGCTTTCTCCACTGGAGTCTCATTGCCTATACAAACCACATTTAAAAGCAGTCCCTGTTCCCAGAAGCACACAGCCAACAGAAAACCAATACAATGGTACTATTGGAGGTTTCTTTTGTCTCACAATACTTTGTCCATTTTCTAAGCATACAGATCTTTTGCTCTTATAGTGTTGATGGGTTTCTGTGTGTGCCAATGAGTGTATCTCAGCGTTCATCTGTGTTTCTTGTGCTCTTTCTTGGGAAATTTTTCTGTTTGTTTTGCCTACTTCTGGTGAGTTTGCTTTATATTACCCTATTCAATTTTCCTTTATTATTATTTTTAGATGCCTGCTCTTTGTAATGAGACAGAGAGAGAGAGAGAGAGAGAGAGAGAGAGAGAGAGAGAGAGAGAAAGGAGGGTTGTATATATGTGGTTAGACAATTCTCTCTGAGAAAGAAAACATTCTTGCTCCACCATTTCTCTATGAAGAAAGACTAGGGAACATAAAATTGGAGGACTTACATGGGGAAGTCATGCAGTTATTGTGAGGTTTTTCATATTCATTTTCTAAAATTTTCATTCTGCCAAATACAGAAATGGCATCAGTTAATTTGATTTTTATGATAGCAAAACATTGATCAATATACTTCATTTGAATATTTAAAATGTTTCAGATATTTTTCATAATATTTGCCATACCCTACACATTTATGAATCATGTGAAAAGAAGAAGACAAAGAAGACAAAGGAGGAGAAGACTACAAAGGAGAAGAAGAAGAAGAAGAAGAAAAAGGAGGAGAAGGAGAAGAAAAAGGAGGAGAAGGAGAAGAGGAAGAAGAAGGAGATAAGAAGAGCCCAATTCACTTTTTGTAATTGAAGGAGGAGAGGACAACGTGAAATGCTATTGAGTCAAGAGCATTATAATTCAAACCATCTAGCATATCTTGACAGGATGGAAAGTACCCTGATATTAGGAGTTCTTTTTCTGGCGCAGAATTTCTCTTAGGCTCCAAATCTCAGCATTTACTACTTTAGTTCACCAACTTACTGTGAATATTTCATCACGTGAAAGTATGCATGGAATTAGCAAAGCAGTATATTATGTTTTGCTTCTCAATCTTGAACTAATACAAATCCCAAAACAAGATGGGTGGTGATGGTGTGCACCCTTATTCCCCATGAAGGAGGCAGAAGTAGGTGGATCTCTGTGAGTTCAAGACCAGACTGGCCTAAGGTGCTAGTTCCAGGACAGCCAGGGATATTAAGCAGAGAAAACCTGTCTCAAAAAACAAAAACAAAAGACAGACAAACAACAAAATAAAATAACCAGAATCCCAAAGGAAAACCACTGTGTCATTCTTTAATGGGTCTGAACTAAAGAGTCAGTCAAAGATGAGAACACTATGGAATTTCAAGACATGGGTTGGTCTGTTGCTATTCTTCTTCTATCCAGTAATGAAGTACTTAGCTGAGTTTTGTCATAATGACCCTGCACATCCATGCTTATCACCAACTGACACAGAAGACAAAGTCATATTTCATACTTGTATAAACATACAGATGAGATGTGATGGGGTTTATGTGTAAAACATAGGTAACAATTTGTGTTCACAGAATTCTGCTCCGTGTCTTTCATTTGAGGCAGATATGGAAAGCATCCCAATGCTTGAGGCACAGACTAAAGTCGCTTGAGTAATCCTAAGTAATATGGAAAACACTGGATAGGTGTGCTGCCTGTGTTATGTCAAAATGACACATGGAGAGTCTGATAAGAGGGAGCCTTAACCGAGAAAATGCTTCTATAAGGTCTGACTATGGGAATTTTCTTACTTGGTCATCCATGGGGGAGGTCCCAACCCAATGGGAGATGTTACTGTCCTTGGATAGGTGGTCCTGTCTTCTATTAAAATGCATGCTGAGCAAGTAATGAGCAATCTGTTCAGCAGCACCTCTCCAACATCCATGCATTGAAACCTAACTCCAGGTACCTGTCCTGTTTGAGTTCCTGTCCTGACTTCCATTGATGAAAAACTGGATGTGGATGTATAGTCAAATAAACCCTTTCCTCAAGTTGATTTGGTCATGGTGTTTCATCACAGCAATAGTGATGGTACTAGAACAACAGGTCAATGACTACCTATCACCTTCCCTGAGAAAGGTAATAGAGATCTGTCACAACCACAGGGCATGATTCATGCAACATTTGCACACAGATTACTACTACTAAAGAAGGAAAACATTCTGAAAATGTTTGGACCCATGTGATATTTTAATGTATTCACAAACCCGTTTAGAGAGACAACACCAAGTAACTTATTGTGATGGTCTTCTAGGATACTGCAATGCTTTGAATACATGATCACATTCAGTTGCCTAGCAATGGGTGTGGGGAAACCTTAGTCTTGGCTGCCAGAGTACAGTACTACTATAATGGGAAAAATTTTGAATGTACAACCACATGGGCAATTGAACTACCCAGCTTTCAAGGCCCCATGACTCTTACGGCAAAGACCCAGGCAAGGTTAGTCAAAAGTGGACTGAAGGACAATCTCGATGGTGCCAAATGCCCATGAACCAAAGCTGACTCGGTTTTCCTCATGCCTGCCACATCCATCCAATATATGTTAAGACTTGACTTCGATGTACTTAGGGAATCTCTTTGGTTGTTTCAAAGTCGAGGAGTGGGAGTAATAGACAGCACAGCTCCCAAAGGAGAATGTTACCATTTTCTGTGGAAGTGTACATTGTGAGATTGAAACAGCCAGTGGAGAAAATGAGAACACAACAGGGATTCAATCCCATTGCCTGAGGGCTCTTCTTGGAATGAAAGAAAACATGGGGGGGGGGTCTCCTGAATGATAAACAACTTTTTTTAATTTTATTTTACATACCTATCCCAGTTTCCCCTCTCTGTCTCCATTCCTCCCTCCCTCCCTCTTTCCCTCTCCCCCACCCTTACATGCACCCCGACCACCCTCTCTTCCCATCTTCCCCCCCAGTCCACATGTAGGGTGATGCTCTCCAGGAGGTGTCATCTAAATCTGTCATTTGGAGTAGGTACTAGGACTTCTCTCCTGTCTCTATGTTAAGGGAATATCCCTACATGGGGTGGGGGGAGAGTGCACCCAAAGTCCTTTTGTGAACCAGGAATACATCCTGGTTCCACTGTATGAGGACCCTTAGACAGCTCAGGCCTTCTATCTGAGATACATGTTCAGGGGATCTGAGTAAGTCCCATGCTGGATTCTTAGCTCTCAGTCTGGGAGCCCATTAGCTCCTCCTTGTTCAGGTAAGTTGTCTCTGTGTGTTTATGCAGCATGGTCTTGTCCTCCCTCTCTGCATCTGGATTCTAGCTCAGCTCAGTGTTTAGTTGTGGGTGTTTGCTTCTGTTTCCAACAGGTACTAGATGAGGGCTCCATGATGGTGGATAAGTTAGTCATTGATCTCATTATCAGGAAAGGGTATTTATGGGAGCCTGTCTACATTGCTCAAATTGTTAGTTGCAGTCAGTCTTGTTAAAGCTTTAGAAAGAGAGGCTAGGAGTGAAGCTCAGTGGTAAAACACCTGCCCAGCATATTCAGGTGCCTGGGTATAATTCCCAGCCTAACCATAAATCAACTCTGAGATAATGTCTTTTGTACTCATTGCTGCTTCTCACTAATCTACAATTTCATCTGATCCTCAGCAGACAGGGTTGGCTAAAGCACTACCATTCCAAAACTTCTTAAACAACTGAAACTATAAACTTTTGCCTGACTTAAAATACAACAGTTGTAATTATTCTGTATCTACATTGGGGTTAATTAGCCTTTTAATGTATATACTTACACTTTTCTATTTCCTGCTTGGGCATAATCCAGCGCAGTCCATCCAAACATATCTAAAGACCAAACATTAGCTCCTTTATTTAATAAAAGTCTGACTAGATGTTCCGAATCCCATTTCACTCCATACATCAAGGTCGTTCTACAATGATAGAAAGATGATTAAAGTAAACAGTGAATTGCATGTATTTTACCAATTCATTGTTTTACCATTGTGTGGAGAATTGAGTATTTAGAAACTAGACAATTATCTTGAGAGCATAAGTGTTCATCACTGTCTTCTAGGCTATGAAGTGGAAATTAGCACAAAGATTCTTGATCCTCTTGATATGTGTGTGTGGGGGGATGGGGAGGTTAAATTAGTACACAGAATCATTTTAGTGGTAATCCATGATCCAGTTAATGTTAATATGACCTAGGTCCTACTTGACATAGTTTTAAAGCTTTGGTATTATGCATGTAGGTACTGACCTAACCAAGCTAGCTCGGTCTTTCATGCCTATTTGTATGATTTCTGAGACTTTGAGGTTCTTCTACGACATGAAATAGTACCTTAGGAAAAACCTGATATCAGTAAACGTCAAAGAAGGCAATTTGAAGAAAAGTTGCCCAACAGCCTATGATTTTACTTCAGTTCATTCTTAATATACTATACCAAAAATCAAGCACTATAAAGTTAAGTTTTCACAATAATTAAATAATTGAACTAAAACCTTATAATTTACAGAAAATGATTATATGACTATCCACATGACATTCTAAATAAGACATCAGGTATTATCACAGGGGACAGAAACTTGACTCTACATCATTTTTGTATTACTCGTTGCATATAATTTTTGATCTGACATGGTTTTTATCCATATTTTTTAGTTTATCCCATTACATTTTTTATTTGAGTGACTGTTACTATTTTAGAATACAATTAATGTTTAAAAACGCAAAAGTACATACCTTTGGTATGGGTCGCAAGCATGAATATTTGCACCTGATGTTATTAGCAATGCTGCGGTCAATAATTTTTTTTTTCTGGAGAGCCAGCATCAGGGGGGTCAGGCCCTCCTGTAATGAAATCAACCAATAATTCACAATGCTGCCTATTCCCCAACTGAAGTGAAAACTTTATACCTGGCACAGTGAATATAAAGTTTTCCACAAAGTAGAGAGCACTAGAGATTTTCTTCACAGCAAACTGCTCATTCCTATGTTGTCATTGTAATTCTTCAATCCTGCCTACAGTTGTTGCAAGACCTCTCCAAAACTCATGTCAAACACTTTCCTTCCATGAATCTCTGTTCCTTTCACTACATTTATCATGGCATATTAAAGTTATGTGTTTGCTTCCTTTTAAGTGAAAATTATTTTAATTGAATTAAAATCATTCCCCACTCCTATTCTTACATTAGATACTCCCCTTCCCCCACACATCTCACCTCATTTAACTCTACTTAGTACTCTTCCCAGGCTCCTTCAAGTTAGTAGCCTCTTCATCTTTGATTATCTTTACTACATATATCTATATATGTGTGTACATGTATGTATAAACATATAAATAGAACCTACTGTCTCCATAGTTGTTCCGTATATGGTTTTTAGGACGGCCACTTTGCATTGAACAACCAATAAGGGGGTTTACCTTTAAGAGAAGCAAATTCTCATTCTCCAAGCAATCAACACTTGATAATAAATTCAAAATCTAGGGATGGAACACAGTGAAAGATTTCTTCTTCTACCTTAACATGTCCACTGGTATTATCATAATTCCAGTCTTTTTATGCAGCTGTTTCTAGGAGAGGCTGTTGCATGGAAGACTTCCTCATTATTCTGCCTATTACAATCTTTTCAATCCCTCTTCCTCAAAGTTTTCTGAGCCACAGACTCATGAGCTGTGATGTAGATGTACAAGCCAACATTTCTTGGGAGCATATCTCAAAGGAACCAACCCCCAAACAAGTGCCAAAGGATTTCAAAATTTTGTTGAATAGGTGTACTAAATTTTCCTCTCTAACTCAGAATTTCTACCTGTATTTCAAATGATATTTGTGTGCCAGATGTATCATTTTCCAACATGAAATATGAGAAAAACTGTGAAATTGTTCTTTTTCAAAATAAGTAAATAACCAAAATGTGCTTCTTTGGTAAATTCCTGTTTGACCAACTGTGTATGCAGCAGACATTAGCATCTGAACAACTTGTTTCAGGGGGCCCACGATAGCAATGCCAGTCCCTTGCTCTGAACATGTCACCAAAGAAATTGACTCAAAATAGCCGAAGCGCCATATAAACTTTGATGAATTGACTGTTTCTATCATGTTATATGATGCAAGTTGTCCTCACCCTAGAAAGCCCAAGACATGTTCCTTAAAAATTATTCAATTTAATTTTTGTTCATTTCATACATAGGTGCTGTAGTGACCTCATTTCAACCTTTCCTCACTGTCTCTCCTACTCCCCCTCTGTATCAACTCTTCTCATGCCCTCCCTACTGCTTCTAATTTTGATGACCTCTTCTTTAACCAGTATTGTTATACACACAAGCTTATCTATGCCTGCTTGTATGTGTGTATGTATACATATAACGTACTGAGTCCATTTAGCTTTGCTCATATTGTAAGTGTTAATGGCTAATGATCTAGCATTGCATAGTCAGAGTTTGTCTCTAAAGAAAACAGATTCTTTTCTCATCACCCATTGTTTTCCCAGTGATAGAACCTTGTAAGTTCCCCACCACTGTTGGCAATCCGCCCTGTATTGCCATCATGTGGGCCTTATTTAGGCAAAAAGAAGACAAAGATTTCCTGAGTTCAATATTGCATTATCTTGCAACAGGCACAATAGTTCTTTTGTCCTTAGAGGCATTTGACCCCTTTTCAATGATGTTCTCTGAGCCTCAGGGATGGGTTTGCACCAGTTGGGGCTGGCTAGTCAGCAAAAGAATCTTATGTTCACATTATTGGATTCAGCAAATGGCAATAATGATACCTTACAGCATTTGAGGATCTCTTGGACTCTAGTCAACATTAATTCCAGGGGCAGTTTACCTCTCCTGCTTTGTTAAACAGTCTATTGCTTTAGGCTAGGGGGGAGACCGTTTCATCCTGTTCTTTACTTATACTCCAATACATGTGTTTAATTTCCCTGATATGATAATTCCATGAGCGAGATAGACTTCCAATATTACTTTTTAAAGCATAGATCTCAGTATGTAGCCCAGTCTAAGCTAGAAGTCATCTTCCTGAAACAGAACCTCAGTCCTACTCTTGAGTTTACAAGTGTGCCATCACATCTGATCACCTGCTTCTTCAAATTCTTTTGTATCATTGCTCCAGTGTGATCAATGCTTAGGTTATAGTTCTAGGCAAGGTACAAATCAGAAATAAATAAATGCTTTATCCATCAGTGAAAACTGAATAATCCCTGTATGTACTTGCTTTGGTACACTGCAATCACTCAGTAGCTTGCACTTGTGTGTAATGTGAGAGAAACAGTGGATGTTGTCTGTAGTGTACACAACATGTCTGACTACAAACAGGATCAACCTAATAAATCTAAAACATCTCCTAATCAGAATGGTGTTATTTATATTGAAGATAATTTTTCAGGTGTTAGATATGCATCTATGAATTGTGCATAGTAGACAATGCTCAGATACAAAGCTGATATTGAGAAATAATTTTAAAATGCGAATTAATTTCATAAATATAAAACGTCAATTAAATTCATAAATGCACCAGACATCCTAAATCTATATCAAAACACCAGGAAACAAAAATAGAAGACTCAAATAGTTACATAGGGAAAGCAGGGGGACATGAGCAAATGGGACACACTTGGATGTTGAGTATGAAAGTGTTCACTGTAGGGACTGATTCAATCAAATGGGTCCAGAGGAGAAAGGAATTAAATCTTTATGAACAAGAAGAAGTCCAGATTTCTGAATTCTCCTACAGATTGAGAGTATACTGTGTTTCTAGAAGGTAAACTGTGCATGGAGTGCACTGACTCCATAGAACTTTGGTTCGCATTTTTTTTTTTTTTTTAACCTTTGCTGAATGTTTAGCAACGGATTTGTACAAAGCAAGTACTGGTAGTGCAATCAACCATATTTAACTCAAAATAAAACAGTCCCCGATATAGTGTGAAAGTGAAATGTCACCCACAGGTTCATGTGATTGACACTGTAGCCTAGCTGGTCACTATGTTGCAGGAAGCTTGTGGAAGCATTTGGAAATGGATCCTTGCTCTCTGAGCTATTGTCATGTTGGCAATGTTGGGGTTAGTCCCAATATTGTCCCAGTTTCTCCAGCGGCTTTTGCTTTCAAGGCTGTGGACATGGGAGAAGGTGAAATGTAAGTTCCTGACAGGATGAACCAGCATAATTAAACTTCTGTGCTTTCTCGACCAAGACAAGATCATCCCTTGCGACACAGCAACTCTTTTCTTTCTGCTGATCCAAGCAGGAATGTTAAAACAATGACAAAATCAATATCAAGCACAAACTGTAATCCAGTCATTGGGATGGTTAGTTTCAATTGTCAAGGACACCACCTAGAATGACTTAGGAAGAGTGTTTCCATTGGGAAACTGAATCATTAGACAGACCCGTGGAAAGGTCTGTGGCCTATGTCCTGAAGCTTCTAATGATTTTACCCAATTATTGATGCTTCAGTCTTATTGTTAGGAAATAAACGTAGGCACATAACCATCCCAACACCAAGAGTTCAGTTTTCAAACGGTGTGTTTGTTTTATTTGAGTACCAAGATAAAGCTTACTTCCAAGGTAAAGTTTGCTTTCTTTTATTATTTTAAACTGGTTAGAAAAGTGGTGGAAAATATTGATAAAGTAGAAGTATTATACATGGCATACTTTGTGTTTTCATGAAGATTTGCTGTCCTACGAACAGGAAAGCTGTGTTCTCTATTACTTTTTTCAATAAACCAAGGTTATTTCTCCCATATTTAAAATCAGATTTATGAAAGTTCCATAGTTATTTTGACTACATCTACCCTTCTCTCTCTACTCCTTCCTGATCCACCCACTTTCCCTACCCACCATACTTTCTGTGCTCATTAATAGAACCCACTCACTGAGTCTAGGGATCATTGCAAAATTCTCTAAGAGAGAGAGCAAGTCGATTGACCACAAGGAAACCACAGGGCAGATGTTCATATGAACTCACAATCATTGTGACAGCACTCACAAGGCTCACCCAGGCAATATCAAGTCAGCCAAACTCTTCATTGTGGAGACAGGAAGTTAGGACGAAGTCCTATCTCTAGCTGGGGAGCTATTGGCAACTGATAGCTGTGGGAGAGGGAGAGCCAGTTTTATTTAGCAGTGTGACTCCCTAGTAGGCTGACCAAACTGCAGTGGATGGTCACAAACCCAAAAGCATATGGGCTGTGCGAACTGCACTAATTTCTTGCACTATAAAAGCACAACAACCATGTTGATGTTTAAATAAATACCAATCAAATGATTTCTAAATGTCAGTCAGGGAATACTTGAGCTTCAGAACCCAGATAATTGTGGCCCTATACATGAACTTGTGAAAGCAAACAGTTCCTAAATACTTGAGAATTTAATTTAGGTAATCTTTACCTCTGACATCTCTTCCGTAGTGCTCCCTGACGCCAAAAGGGCAGCCACGATTTCAAAGCAGTCGTTGTATATGGCATGATGAAGTGCCATGTCACCGTTCACGTCTTTCAAGTTCGGATCTGCTTCTTGTTGTAGCAGAAGCAAGACTGTTTCTGTTGAGCCAGACTGTACAGCCTGTGGATGTTATAAAAAGAAAAACATTGAAAAGTCAAGTAATTCAAAACAGGCATTTCACGGCTTTCACTATGATTCATGTTTGAGTGAGATAGATGCTTTCATTTTCAGTATGAGCATTTAAGTGAAATATTTCCTGAAATTGATATATTTGAACTACCTTGACAAGTGGTGTCATTAACTTGTCGTCAACCATGTTAACTTCAGAGCCATTCATTAACAGATACTTTACAGCAGCTGTACATCCATGAAAGGAGGCATAATGGAGAGCCGTTCTGTGGGAGAAAGACACATGTTCTTATTGAAATTGTAGGATATTATGTCAGCATGTACAATCACTCACATTTTGCAATCATTATATGACATGTAAGTCCTCTGACTCCCCACGGACCAATGTTTAACTTTCTTCTAAACATGTTCATTTGCTCTAATTATTCACTATATTAGAGCACCTCACTCACTATCCAGAACGTTTGTTACAGTGGGGGGAGAGAACCCATGGCTGTTGCAGGCTAGATCAGTCATCTGTCACTCACTCATCTAGTTCTATCTGGAGCCAAGGTTCTGGCCCAGAGAGGCCTACTTGTACAGAGAGAGCATGACCTTTGGCTTGAACTCCTACTTGACTTTGCATCCTGCTCTAGGTGGCATCCTCACCAGCTATCCCCTAGTCCATCAATGCAGTGATTTCTTCATCCTTTACATGCAGATCCAAACAACTCCTCTCCCAGTGTACTATGACACATCAGTGAGGATCTTTGCAACCACTCTGCATGGGCTTCTGCACAGTAGATCCACATGGTGGACATTTAAATTATTAATATTACAATGTGATGAACATTTCAAGTAAACGGCAATCCATTATCTACTTTACAAAGATTTTCAAGGTTATTTATACACTTACAAGATCCCACAATGGTGTTGGTTTGCTTTTATTTAATTTGAGACAGAGTCTGCTTCATTAAGAAAACTGCAATCATTCATGCTCTTAATATGACATGCTGCCCAACTTAAGAATTTCTTTGGCTCACATTTGAACTCACCAAAAATTGGAATGTGACTGACAATTCATATTTGCCAACAATGACTGCTAACACTTAAAAGCTATGCCCTCATGCAAATATCATGGTGCCTTGGACTAGTTGATATGTGACATATATGCTTGGCATTCCTAGTCTCTTAAGCTAGATTCAAATAAATGCTAGTTTTGAATGCAGTGTAGGTAAGAGCTGTGAAACATATCAACAGCAAAGTGTAAATGCAGAGGAACTTTTATTTAGTTTTTTTTTTTTTTTTTTTTTTTTTTAACGAAAATTCAGCTGAAGGTAACTTGGGATTCAAATCAGTTGGTTTGGCTCATTCTTCACCATAAAGACAGAGAATTCATAGGCAGCAGATATTTGCTATGCCTAATGGCAGTATCTAAATCTACTTTCACAAGGGAGATTAAAGACTGTGGGCCACAACAACTTGGGCCCAATTGGAAAAGCAAGATGAGTTTGCTGCTTTCCAAGTTATGAAAATCCCAGTAAGCTTTATTCACCTCTACCAGGAATAACTAAATATATCAGAAGTAACTTGCAGATAACCTGGAGCTTGTCAGCAAATGGTGCTAAGAAAATTGTTACTCATCAAGGCAGTGCTGAATTAAACCCTTCAGAATGATATGAACTAACAAGTAAGAAGCTTAAGAGAAATAACAAATCTGAGAAATCTATGAAGGTACAAGAATGACATTCCTAGGACACTAGTGAGAAACAAAGAAAATGAAGTGTGATAAGAACACAGCTATCTTTCAAGTTCAAATTCTTTGCATGATTCTTGTGTAAACGATATATATATATATATATACATATATATATATATATTTACAAAACATGGGTACACAGTGGTATAAAGATTAGTTGAACTATATTTGAGTAATTTCAATATATTCAGTGGCTTTAGTATGAGAAACTGTACCAGCAGTGGTAGCTCATGCCTTTAATCCCTTCACACAGGCAGCAGAGTCAGGCAGATCTCTCTGTGAGTTTGAGGCCAGCCTGGTCTTCAGAGGGAGTTCCAGTACAAGCTCCAAATCTCTACAACAAAACTTGCCTCAAAAAATAAAAAAAAAAAAAAAAGAAAGGGGAGAAAAAAAAAAGGCTCTATACTTGGCATCTGTACTCTCTACATGTTTATTACTTGTTATTGCATATATTGAAATGCAATTCCATTTGTTTACTATTGTATAGTCAATAAAATGCCATACATGGGGATTATGAAGTGACAGGGAACCTCCTGGGACTTTGGTCTAGTGCTTATGCTCAATAATATGACATGGACCCTCTCAGACCTCAGATGACCAAGAGCCTGCCAGCTAGAAAGCCTAGCTGGGCTCTTCCACTCCTGTTATCCTCAACAGATCCAGGGAAGGTAGGTTTTCCCCATCTCCCATCATCCCATTTCTTCATGCCCAACTCCCATCCTGAGCTTCCAAGCCCTCTTACCGCTGGTGTTTGTCTTTATGATCTATGGAAAATTTCTTCTTTTCGATGAGTCGGATAAGAACTCCGATTTTCCCTCTACAGGCTGCCAGATGAAATTTATTTTTTCCCATGTAGCGCTGCCTGTATATCTTCTCTTGACTGGACCGCCAACAACATAAGTTGTTTTGGCCAATGTCAGAGGACTTACAGAATTGTTTTGGAGTTTGCTGTTTTTTAAGACACCAGAGAGTCCTTAAGGAGGACAGCATCTTCTGTGTCCACCTTCCTCTCGGCTTAAATATTTGGGATTAAGTGTAGTCCATTAACATAAACATAAAAAACTACGTATAAAAGTGGTCTAAAACCATCCTCGTGTCGATCAAAGAAGCGACTCAAGTGTTGCCTGTTAAGCACAGATCCAAATGGTTACTTAACAATCGTTGCCAAGCAACACTGGTAAATTCCAATATGCACCTTCTTCCTCATAGGTCACAGCCCCTGAAGTAAATGGTGTCAGTGCACATGTGCAGTGTAGGTAGGCCTGGTGCCCTTGCTTGCCTTAGTTTATACTTACCATGCAAGGTCTTTATTCTTCAAATTTGAAGAATACCTTTATTCCCTACATTAATCTTATTTGGCAGTTGCTTTGATAGTGTAAAATTCATCTGTCTAAAATTTTATCTAGGGCTTTTCACTGAAAGGTCATGTTATTTATATGAGCTGGCCTTTGTGAAAAAGACATCCTCCCTCTTCCCCCCCCCCACCCGTGTCTTACTCTATGCCTATTTCTCTCTCATCTCCCTCTATCTCTCCTCTCTCTCCCCTTCTCTGTCCATCTCTCCTCTCTCTCCCGCTCTCTCTGTCTATCTCCATCACGCTATCTCTTTTCCTGGTTGTTGAACATAAGAGTATTTGACTCTACAATACCTTCTGATTATAGGTTCATTCCCCCTATCCTCCCTGATCTTCCTCACCAACCCACCCACACAAATCAGTCCTTTCTCCCAGTAGTTTCTTCCTTCCCCTCAATTGACCCCTCCAGTTTCCAATTTCTCCCACTCTGAGCACCACAGCTCAGGTGCTGGCAGTTCTTTGGAGACACCTCTCAATGGGCATGGGAGGCACGTGAAGCTCTAGGGGGAATTCTGCTCGCTAAACACTCTAAACAGCAGGAGGCAATTGAAATTAGACTAAAAAATAAATGACTATTTGTGCTACACAACTGTTAGACACTGAGCTTATTCACAAAAAGTAAAATACAATCTATGTCTTCATTTTCTGTTTGTTTGTTTCCGTTTGTATTCCTAGAAAGAAGACTCCATAATAACATGTGAGCAAAATATGTTTCAAAATCAAGTGTGCTTAAGAATAAACAGCCAACACACCAGAAATATAAATCTGCCTTAGTTAAGAGCACAAAGAGGGAACCTTCAAGACAAGCTTAAATGGCCTGGAAGCAGTTAAGGTCACAAAAACAAGTGCAAATTATCACCATGAAGGTTACTGTGGAACAAATGCATTCACCTGCCTCTGACAAGCAGGGGTTTGTATCCCTTTCCATCAGTGGGATTAGATTTTCACTAACCCCACTTGGGAAGGTGAAAGAAAAAGGAAACTTGGCTATATTAGTCGGGGGACAGAATTATTAAGAGAAAAGAGGAAGTGTGACTAAAGAGATATGTTTTCTGATTTGTGTGTGAGTGTGTCTACTTGGTAGGATGACTTAAGTATTGAAATGAATTTTCATTAAAAAGCCCACTGTTTCTCTTGGGAGTTATTAAAATGGAAAGAAACCCATCATGAGAAAGCAGATATTGGAATATTTGGAACTTTTCTACTGGTAATTAACAGCTGTAAAGTCCACCGAGGCAAAAATAAAATTAAGTAGCTGAAACAATGTCCTGTGACCACTTGCACAGGCTAACTATTCTCTTCCATATCTGTGTTTGCTTGAAGATGCTGGCCTGTGTGCTGGGGTGTGTCTGAAATGGATGGGAGATGGAGAATAAAGCCAGTGAATGGGTCATGCTGAAAGGACAACTTTAAATGTACATAAATATTGCTGCTCTGTTCATGCCTATATTTCCTTAGAAAAGAATTTATACTGTGAAGGATAAAAAATGAACTTAGGAAAAGGAGCTGAGGAAGGAAGTCTCTTCCTCCCCTTGCTGTCTGTAAAGGAACAGAGGCTGGGAATGGGGAGATGGCACAGGTGGTAAAGCACCTACCGTGAAAGCATCAAGATCTGTGTTCGAGTCCCCACAAGATGTCAGGCAAGTTTGGACAGAAAACGAGGGTGCCTCGGGCTGCTGACCAGCCAGTCTAGCCCAGTCAGAGATTTCTAGGTTCAGTGAGAGATCCTGTCTCAAAAAGTAATGTGGAGAGGGATCCAGGGGCTCCTCTGTCACCTTCTGGCCCATGCACTTTTTAAAGGTCTTTCAGTTCCACGATGAGCTACTCCTTCTTGGGACTCATCATGTGTACTTGAGGCTTTCTTCGAGGATTGGTGATTTTGGTTGTTCCTCTATGGTTTACATTGAGATAATAATACTGGACAAGAATGGAGACTGGGTGAGTGAGCAAGTATTCAATTTGTACCTGAGGTGCTCAAGACTTCTGATCCATGAATGCTTCTTATAGGATGTCAGCCTAGGTGCCAAATTTTCCAGAATACATGTGTGGAAAGAAGTATGCAGAGTTTTTGCCTTTGGGAAGAACCATGCTAGTGCCACCTGGCTATGAACTCCTGACCTCATCGAGGCTTTAGCTTGAAACTTTAATTTCTTGCATTGTTCATGCTCTCCTCATTCTCCCCTCTGAGTCTGGCTAAACAGGCTGAGTTCAGTCTCCATCTCACTTGTTGGCACTTTAGTGTCTTAGGTTTGTGTGGAGCAGCTCTGTGCTCTCATCTGCTTTCCATATCTCCGCAGAACCCTTCTCTCTCATTATCTTTTTTCTTTATGAGCTCATCACTTGCAATTCATTTGCTGTCCCCATTAAAGCATCCAAGAAAGGGTAAGAAATAAGGGTGTACTAAGTCAAACTCTTTGAAGCAGGAGACCGTGATTTGTGGGGGCACTTATTTACATGTATGTGTATTTAAAAATGGATTAGACCATGTTTGTATTTGTGCTTAAACAAACACCTTCAAATGATCTCTGGGCACAAATAGAATGTGTTCTCCATATACTCCACTCCTTCAACTACTCTTAATTCTTTCCACATGTTGGCTCCTGTGCTTTGTGTATGTATGTTCATGTAGATGTATGCAATTATGTGTGCAGGCATACTGTTCCAAACATGAGTGTAGTGTGTGTGGACTACAGGTTAAAGTTTTATGTCTTCCTTAATAGCTTTCTCCTAGCTTTGTGGACATGGGTTTTCTCACAGAACTTGGAGTCCATTGGTTCATTTAGCTTGGTTGGGAATGTACTCCACAGATGCATCTGTTTGTGCAATCTGTACATATCTCCCAGAACTCACTGGCTATAGACACCTGTCCACATAACTGACTTTCCTTGGGTGTTGGGGATCTGATCTCAGGTCTTCACACTTGTGCGGTACAGTACAGTATGGGGCCCGAAGCTGTAGCTCAGTACAACCCTTGTTGACAGAGCCATCTCTCCAGCTACAACTGGAGCTTCTATTTATAGAATTTAGGGGAAAAGAAAGGAATTTCCCCAGGAGTAAATGTCAGGAAAGTTTAAACCATACAATCATAGCCTAGTCGTGTATATTGGAGGCTTTTCCCAAGCTGCGGGGCCTTCAGAACTCTGAAAGGAAGCATGAGCATGAGTGTTAGTTTTCTAGAAAGAGGCAATGGTCAAGACTCAAAAGAGTTATTGTACATGTCAGGGAGCTTGAGGCTGGAATTGATATCTTCACTGGAATTTTTGCAGCATGCATATAACCCTAGTCACAACTGTCACTTGAAGTTATTTCTTCCTTTTATCATTTCTTTGCCCTTGTTTGGGACACAGGAGTCTTGGGGAAGGATCTCTTCAGACTGTCTCCCTCTGCCTCCCTCCTTCTTGAAGTCACATATGTCTAACTTACACCTTGAGACAAAAATGAACAGGCAAGCACAAACATGCACCCGCATCTTCTCCTCTACCCTCCGCACTTTCTTCATGAAGGGGGAACTGAAAACACAGAAGTGTGTAGCTGGACACAGGCCCAGAAATCTGGAAAGTGTTTTCTGTGGGATCCCCATGGGGAAGCTCAGGGCTGCCAACAGCTCTGGCTCTGGGCTTCAACACACCTTCGGTCCAGTACCTGGCACTCTCTACTCCCCTCTTCACCTCAACCCATAAACCCATACAGGGAGCAGATAGCAGCAACTATGAGTTTCAAATTGCACAGCCCAGGGGGAGGGGGAAAGCGACAAAGGCCAGGTCCGGAAAGCACCCCACCGGCCCACAACCCCGGACAGGCATTTACTAAGCAGCTTTTTTGTGGGTATTTGGATATAGGTGGTTCAAGGAGAAATTAGAGATTTTTGGGACTGGCAGGGCAGCATGCGAATCAGCTTTGAAGAACCATCAAGAACATCAGCAAATAAGAAACAGGTACTAATTGTCCAGATGATAGGTGAAGGGTTAATTACAGACATTAATTACTCTTATAGCTGTCCTATCCTAAAGAATCTGATCTCATACCTGATACCCTTTTAGTTAAGTTACAAAAGGATTGTAACTGTATCTATATAGTCTTCAACCCCTTGGAAGAATTGAGAAGGAAAAGAATATTACCTGGTTGAGGAGGAAGTGCAAGCAAGTGACTTCTAAAACATACAAGAAATGACAGAAACAACTGGCTATCTGGACAATCACCCAAAGTTAAGATGTCCATCTGTATGTTGTAAATATGTGTTCCTTTTATTGAGTGCTGAATAAAGCTGTTTTGACCACTGGCCAGGCAGAATACAGTTAGGCAGGAAAGCCAAACAGAGTTACGGAGAGAAAGAAGGCAGAGCTGAGGAGACATCACGTGGTCTTCGTGGAAGCAAGATGCCAGAAGGTTACCAGTAAGCCACAGCCAAGCAGCAATACACAGATTAGTAGTGAAAGACCCCAGGAGGGCTTGAACACTCATGCCCCCAGTCAGGAAAGGCAGCCCCCCCCCTACAAATCACTCACGAGAAACGGCCTTGCTGCAAAAGCATGAGGTCTTTTATATTCCAGTGCACTGGGGTCCACAGCCATACTCCACGTGGGGTAGAGGACTAGGAACCCGGGGGTACAGGGTTCAGACAGCTTTTATAGGGTTACAAATAAACCCTGGCATCACAAACCAATCATCTCATAATATCCAGTGTGGAACAATCAATTTGAACTATCCAAGCCCCCGCTTTGCCCTGGAAGTCTGCTTTCAATAGGGCTTCTGGGTAGTGTGGCAGGGCTCATTTCCTGTTCTCATTTAATCACAGGTGTTGTCTGTAAATCACCCTGTCATAAAAAGTCAAGAATGACCTTTTGCCTACTCTCTGCTAGGGGGCAGAGTCCAGGGAAAATTAGGCTAAATTTTCCATCCTTACAGTAGAAATGGGTTAATTTCTTAGAGAGAGCTAGACAGTAGTAAACATGGAGCATCGATCAAGCAATTCCATTTAATACTAGCCTGTGAGTGATTCTTTCATAAGAGGTGGTAGTGACCAACAGGCAGGAAAAAAATTCTGTGCATTTGGGACCAGGAGAGACAGAGAACATCTTCCATCTACATTATACTTCTTCTAGAGTTAGAAAGAGATAGTTCAGTATATAAGAGCTATATATCAGGCTGCATACACTGAGGGCATTTGTTCACATCCATTATACCATTCCCAAGTTGGGGGGGGATGTGGGGGTTTAATATAAAAACTCAACAAGTGCAGAGCAATGATAACCAAATTTGGCTGCTTGTCAGGATTGCTAGAAGAGCTTGCACAGATTACCATGTCATGCCACACCAGCCCCAGTGGGGACAGTGTAGCAATGTCTGAGAAAAATCTCAAATGGCTACCTGTGCAGAGGTTTGCACCACAAGTGGTTATTCCTCCTGGGAAGAAGTGGCCAGGTCCCTGCAGCTCCTTGC
Organism: Phodopus roborovskii; assembly: GCF_943737965.1. Taxonomy (NCBI): domain Eukaryota; kingdom Metazoa; phylum Chordata; class Mammalia; order Rodentia; family Cricetidae; genus Phodopus; species Phodopus roborovskii. The sequence continues at coordinate 308,742 of NW_026126656.1, forward strand.
TTGGCTGGCTGATTGGAAAGGGTGCTGGGTGCATTTTGTGCTATGATAACAATAATGCTTTTGATTATTGGTGTTTTGGCCTGTAGCTCCACTGTTAGTTCAGAGAAGCCTGGAGAAGGCTTAGATACAATTTCGGGAACTGAAAGAGATGCAGACTAACAATCAACAGATGGATGCTGTCCTCTGTACCCTCAATTACAATACTCAAAGAGCTGGTTGAGACTTCAGGTGTCAGCCCAAGGCCTGATAAATTAACATAGCTAAAGCTGTAGGAATTTGCCCACAAGGAGACCCTGCCTAACAATAGCCAGCCCACAACAAAGCTGTTGTGGGATTTACTATAAAACTCAAACTTGAGATCTTAGGGCCCCTAAATCAATAAAACAGTACAAGAGTTCTTAACAATGTTGTTAAAAGTTTACTAATCAGAGGCAATGACTATTCCCTAAACTCAGTGAGCCAAATCCCTGGTCAGCTGACCACAGGCAAGCCAAAATAGATGTTTTTAAGATCTCATGCTTCAAGGGAATTGCTGACATTTATATAATATGTCTGTAAACTTTAAACTGTGGTCAAAGATCTGTTCCTTGAACTTTCTGCGTAAAAACCCAATGCTCTGAAGTTAAAACTGCAGCAGTTGCAAACCTCCTCGAGTGGGTGTCTGTCTGTCATGCTGAAGCCACTCCTGAGCTGGTCATGGAGTTTTCATCTCCAGGCAGACCTATTGCCTACTGAGCAGTCTGCCTCATTGGATGTGAGCAGTCTGTCACATCCAAATTACTCAGAATCATTACGGTTTGGTGATGGAGTCTAGAAAATGGAATTTAAATAAAACTGTTTAATGTTGGTTTTTGTAATTTGCAGGTCTTGAGAGTTTCTAACTCTCAACTTGGCATCATGAGGAATCTTAACCTTAGAGCGATTATTTGCTAGATGGTATATTCTGTATATTTTCAACTTTAGAGAGTTCCTGTACTAATTGATGATATTTTAATTTGCATGCATCTTAAATAGCCAACTAATTGTCCTGTGGCAAAGGCATCTAGCTAATGTCTGGCACTAGAGAAGTTTCTAACTGGTGTAAGTGACTGCATAGACCACTGGATGTACTGAATTTGGGTAATTATACCTACTGATGCTTTAGATAAAATTATTTTCAATGCTAAAATCTTCCAACTCTTGAAGTTGACTTAAAATGATTCAGTAGGAAACTTGGGTTCACTCTTGTATACTTGAAAATCAGTCACACATGTCAGTGTATTTATGGTCACTTGGGGTATCAGCTATTATTTATAACACTGATTTACATGTATTTGTGAGACATTGAGATGACTCATCAGAGGAAAGCACTTTGCTGTCTAAGCCCAACAGAGAGCTTGATCCTGGGGGTGCATGGTAGAGAGGATCAAGTCCTGAAAGCTGTCTGCTGACCATTGCACTTCAGGTGTAGCAAGTACCTGGACTAACATATCAAACATACAACACACATACACCACAAATAAACATTTAAAAATAGTATTAGTATTTAAAGTATACTTAGGATATGTGTGGTGAACCAGTTTACATAAGCCTAGATTCATTGTTTAATTTTTTATTCTTAATTTGTATGATATAACAGCCTCTTCTGAAAAGTTCTGGCCTTGTAGAACTAGATTGTTCTTATAGCTATATAGGAGAGATTTGCTAAGTATGATACTTGGAACATTTCAGGCCTATGAGATGGGCCTGCATAAAATATTTTCCATTTAATATTTGTGGTTTATAAGAAGAATTACATGTCTTTAACAAGATATAGAAAGGCTGTGCCTTTTTGTAAAAACCCTTACATTTAAGTAATAGAGAATTCAATATTTCACTGTAATACAAAAAGACATATTTTTATTTTGGTTTGGATTGATATCTGGAAAGGTACTTTCTGTGTAGCCCTGGCTGTCCTGGAACTTGCTATGTTCTTTGGCTGGCCTTGAACTCAGACAGATTTTCCTGCCTGTCTCCCAAGTGCCGGGAATACAGGCTTAAACCACAATTCTTGGCCTTGGTCATAGGTTCTTTGAAACCAAGTGTCAATTTCTATCCTTTCTGGCCTGGAAGTTGCTGAGTAGAGTAGGCCAGTTTCAAACTCAGAAACTTCTTGCCTGTTCCAGAGCCCAGGATTAAACCATGTGCCACCACCCCTGCCTGAGATCCTTTTATATGACTATTGAATGCTTATTAGTGGTAGCTGTGGTGTGGCAAAGTAAAATAACATATGTGGGCTTGAAATTTGGGGCCAGACTTCATTAAGACCTGCGTTTTTATAGGCCATGGTGGCCTTGAATTCCTTATTCACCTGAGGATGGCCTTGTCTTGATCACTTTTTAAAACTAAATTCATTTATTTATTTTACACCCCTCCTACAGTTTCCTCTCCCTCCCCTCTTCCAATTTCCTCCCCAAACTCTTTTCTCCACACCCCTGCTGCAACCCCCTCCCCCTCCCAACACACTTGCCTTCATTTCCCTTCAGAATGGGGCCTGCATCCCATGCATATCAACAAAACATGGCATATCATTTGCACTTGAACTAAGCACCTCCCCTTGTATTAAGGCTGGGTAAGGCAGACCAGTATAAGCAAGAGGTACCCAGAAGTCAGTCAAAGCCTTAGAGATAGCCCCCGATCCCACTGTTAGGAGTCCTGAGATAGACCAAGCTGCACAGCTATCACACCCTGAAACTTAAACCTCACAAAGATTGGACAGTTACCTTGATCTTCTTAACCCAGCATAAGCTTATTATCGAAATATGTAAAATATGAAAAAAGTTACTCCTTTGTTGATATTGTATAGGTTTGGTTCAGAGTTTAAGGATCATCTTTGTTTTCTATCAGAACTAGGTGCTTTGTTTGCTTTTTATCCTTTGTGACCCATGTTTAAATGAATTAGTTCTAAATCATCATTATTACTTAACTTTCTATTTTCTTTTAGTTTTAGCTTTTACAATTATGGGTTTTGTATTGTTTTGTTTTGTTTTGCATATCTTAACTTCCCCATTCATTATTCTAGCTACCTTTGTGTTGGGATTGAAACCCATGGAGGGTCTCATGTTAGGCAGCAGCTCTACCACTGAGTTATTCCTTTCCTAGAAATATTTGTTTAATCTTTGAAGGTCCTTTTCTTTGGTATGATTTCAGTAAATAGATTAAGCCTTTTGCTTAATAAATCTTTTGTATTAGTTTTTGCTTCATCTAGGGTTTCTCTCACAATAGGATAATTGGACAATTAGATGCTTTCAATTCTTAGTTTTAGAGCTGTTTGTTGTTGCTGTTGTTTGTTTTATGTACCCTAACTTAGGATAAAGTTTGTGTCTGCCTGAGGGACACAAGTAGGGGAAACATGAACCTTGTCACTTTTTCAGAATATAATGTTTGTGTCAGTGTGGAAAAAAGAGGTCAAAGTGGTGGTGGGTTTTTTTTTTTTTTTTTTTTTTGTTTTGTTTTGTTTGTTTTGGTTTTTTTTGACCTATTTAGAGTACATGAACATTTCTTGATTAGACAAACAAGAAATAAGAACTTCATGGAGAAAGGTTAAGTATACCAGATATTCAAAAGTGTTTTTTTTTTTTTCTATTAAATGCTTTATTTCTTTTACATACCTTGTTTATATACAGTTCCTCTCTTCCTGTTCCCACCCCAACTTCCTTTCTACCCCCAACCACTCAGAAAGGGGAAGGCTTTCCATGGGAGTCAACAAAGCTTGGCACAGCAAGTTTAAGGCAGGACCAAGCTCCACCCCACTGCATCAAAGCTAAGTGAGGCATCCAACATAGCAAATAGGTTCCAAAACACCAACTCATGCACCTGAGAAAGATCATGGTCCCACTGCTAGGGGTATGGGTGTAGAAGGAGAGATAGATAGTGGTTGAATATATACTATTTAATGTGGTAAACAAAATTGGGCATTTGTAATCCAATTAAATTTGGTCAAATTTAGAGACAATGTTAATCAAGTTTCAAAAAGATGTTTAACTTCTTTCCCATTTTTGGTGTTATTTTGGAAGGTGTAACATAGCCAACCTTGTAAAAGAATACTAGAAAATAATGGCTCATAAATTAATGAAAGAATATCTCCTGAAATAAAAAATACTCACCTACGTTTTTACAAATTGTGAAATTTCACCATGTAAGCCATTTAAAATGACTCTCTGTGACAGATGAAAAAAATAAATAAACAAGATTGAAAGGTAAATATAAATTTAGAAGCAAGTATTTCATGAGACAAAGTTATGGTAGATAAAGAAAATCTTTTTGCAAAGGCTCAAAATATGCTTAACCTCTGTTAATCCTAAAATGCAAGGAGAAAGACCACTGACCCAAATCATCATGGACAAATTGCAGGAAGCAAGGAACTTAATAAAGCAAGCATTTTTGTTTATGCACATGAGCTGCTTGCCCCTCAGATGGAACTCAAGTGGTCAACCCTTGACGTGAGGAAGACAAAATTTTATAGCTCAAAAATAGGGGCTTTGGGAGTTTGGGAGACATGATTACAAGGTGGTCATAATAAGGTTGTCTTAACAAAAGATGACCATAGCAAGGTAGTTAGAACAAACTTTTGCAACAAAGGGAGGTGCAAAATAGTTATTATAACTTTTTGAAAGTCATGGTTGTGGTATTGTAGAATTTGAATTTAAGATGTGTTATATTCGTTTATGCTGTAGAATGTTTGTCCAATGACACAAAGATGTGATGCATTCCTTTATGTTGTATTAGTTTGACTTTGTGAAGCTCTGTTACCTTGCATGTCTAAAACACTTGATTGGTCTAAGAAAGAGCTAAATGGCTGATATTTAGGCAGAAGAGGGCTAGGAGTGTTGGAAGGCATGGAGGATAAATGGGAGAAATCTGGGAGGATATCAAGGAGCAAGAAGAAGGGGCCAGCTACCCAGCCACCCAGGCACCCAACCAGCCACCCAGCCACCCATGGAGTAAGAGTGAAAGTAAGATATACAGAAGTAAGAAAACGTAAAAGGCCAGAGGCAAAAGGTAGATGGGAAATGTAACTTAAGAAAAACTGGCAAGAAGCAAGCCAAGCTAAGACCAGGCATTAATAAGAAAAAATAGGCTTCCATGTGATTTATTTGGGAGCAGGATGGCAGGGCTCCAAAGAGCAAAGAGCAAAAGAATGAGGAGTGAAAAACAACAACAACTACATTGTGGTTTACTGGAACTGGCAGTATGGAACCATGTGTAGTTAAGGTTATAGGTGGGATATAAACCAATCCTTGAGAAACAGGTTTAGTCATAAACAGGATTGAGCCTAGTCTCTTTATTATGTGTCGGTGCCCCCTCCATCTTGGCACAAGGTCAGAGAGTTCAAAACTGTCCTCAGGAAGTCATAAGACCTAAGGATCAAAGATGTGACCTCAGAAGGATGTTTGACTGTCTTATTGTAAATAACAACCAAGCTGAATGTGAGGTGTGGCTACTCCTGACTCTCAAGGCTAGGGAAGGAGAAGTTGAATCTGAGGTGTGACCACTCCTGATCCTCAAGGCTAGGGAAGAAGTTGAAGCTAAGTTGTTGTTACTGAACCCTTAGAAAAAGTGAGGAAGGAAAGTCATGTTCCATATACATGATACTGTGTTCCCCTTTTCGATAAGGTATATGAATGGTGAAAAATTAACTCGTGGCATTTCAGTATTCACTGAGCTGCTGTCCTCCTGACTTTGATTCTGTGTCTCTGTTTTTTCTTTATCATCTATAGATAGCGTTTCCCTCAACTACACTCCCCACTCAGGCATGAACTTCTTTCCTCATCAATGCAACCCCACTCAGGTACAAACTTGGGGCCGCTTGGCTGGTTCTGATTGGAGCCCCATAAAGACACCTCCAATGATTATGTGATGGGTTTTAAGCATAAAATAAAGGCAGGCTTGTTCATTACTCTTGCCCCCACCTCCCTTTTAGGTGCTGGGAACTGAATGGAGTACCTCACACATCATAAACACTCTTGCTACCACTAAACTCTATTCACAGCCTGTGCCTAACTTGCATATATAGGAACATGCAGATTTTCTCAGTTGAATGAAAATAATAATTGCATACTATTCATGTATATTTATACATGTCTAGAGAAAGCCTGTGTGTGTGTGTGTGTGTGTGTGTTTATATTACGAGCTGTCACCCCTATAATCATATTTTTCCCTGCCGTATGTTGGTCATGTAACAAACACTATTACAAAGCAAGAAAACCATTCTACCCTTGATATAGCAATGCTCTGCACTCAGTGATTTCTTGCCTATTGTGAGGATACCACAATTAATTTATTAGTATTTTTATTACCTGAGTAAAAATTCTGTTTTAAATTAAATGCACTTATTTTCAGACAGCCTACATGACATGTTCTTTCTGGGAAAAAAGGAAACAAAGAAAGAAAGAGAGAGAGAGAGAGAGGGGGGAGGGAGGGGAGGGAGGGAGGGGAGGGAGGGAGGAAGAAAGGAAGGAAGAAAGGAAAGAAGGACAAAACAAATAAATCATGGTCAAAATGAAATCTTAAGATGACATCAGTCCTATTTGTCCTAAGTCCTGGTGTTTTATGGATGGTAAGCAGCAGCTGGTTATGGTGACAGTTGCTAGACCTAATTTGTTAACATTTTCCCTTCTCTAAGCCACCCTCAAAGAAAATAATGAATGGAGGCACCATCTGCACTGTAGTCTAGGAGAGCAACAACGCCATCTAGATTCATGTTTCCACCTATAAAAAATGGTAGTTATAAATTTTTAATGTACAACAGAAGAGAGTTATTTGGCAGAACAGAAAAGTGCAGATCAGAAATATATTTTGACCTGTTTTTGTTTGTTTGTTTGTTTGTTTTTTGTTTTGTTTTGTTTTCCTGCTAGATTATTTTTGATGGACAGACTAAAACAGATTTCTTCTGAAGTTTTGATGTTGGAAAAGTTCCTCCGCCTTCTGGCAAATTCAGAAGTACATGTCAACAATTTATTAGTAAAAGCATAAACGTTTGAATTTTCGCTCTTAGGGACATACAGTTTAACAGTGGAGCATGCTCTTTGTATTTCAGTGTATATTACAAAAATTAAAGCAATGCTGATAAGCAGTCTAGTACAATCTAACACTCAGAAGAAACTTTTGTATTTTTTCGAGCCACTCTCACTGTCACCCTGGCTGGCCTGGAACTGGCTTTGAAAACCAGGCTGCCCTCAAACACAGAGATCTACTTGCCTCCTGCACCCTGGGCTTAAATGTTCATGTGACCAACCTACACCAAATTAGAAAAGATGAATCAACCCTTCAGAGATGTCACTTGCTCTAGGGACCCATAAAGTGTAAATGGAACCAACTGATCTCCAACAGTTCTGTTCTACAAGACTGCATAAATTTATCCACCAAAAAATAACCTATTAAAATTAGAAGTTAAGTCCATCCTAACCATAAGCATGATCTCTACTGCTGAATAACACTATAGTCTGAACTTTATTTCTTTATGGTGATACACATTATTGTCATTTTTGCTGACTTTTATTTACTGATGTAACGATAACACTGAACATTTTTTTAAATTCTCAACATTTCAAAGCTCTTGAATAGATACTGCAGCAACAACACTAAACTGGAAATTCCTGTGCCTTTACCAGCTTTACACTATCAAGGTGGTAATGTCTAAAATGAAAGAAGATAATGCCATAGAATATAAGAACTGATTTCATAATTCATACATCAAATAAAATAATATTTGTTTGTTTCTAAAGTAAAAGAAAAATGCCTTTAATGGACTGGAGCTAAAGAAAGTTACAAATATAATTTGTACACATAAAATTTAATGAATATAAATAAGTTCAAGGTGTAATAGACTTTTAAGCCACAGGAGCTGACAAGAGAAATTGTTATGTTTTCAGTAATGTTTCTGTTATTTACTTATGTACCCAAAACAGCAAAGTAGAAAGTAAGTAATAGGAAGTCTGCTGGGCTCAGGGACTGGAAAATATAGGAGGACTTCTGAGCTATGCATTCATTAGCATGTCCATGAAATGCATGTAAAATAACTTGGAAATCCTTACATAGAAAGGTAATATTCCTAGATACTGTGAAAAGACTGATATGCCTCTAACTTGTAGTCATTCTCAACTTCTCTGGGGCCAGGAAGGTTGTTCTTTGAGCACCTCAAATTAAACACAGATGTCTATAATCAGGTTAGTTATTTGTGCAATTTTCATGCAGTGCTCTTGAATCTTCTACTTGGACTCTTGGCACAGCCTTATTAGTCATAATTATGTATATGATTTTAAAAGGTTGTGTAGAAAATGTGATGCTTTAGCAAATGGTCATAGGTTTGTAGAACAATGTTAATATTTTAAGAAAACAGAAGAGTTTGAATGTGTTCAATTGCACTGAATATTCACATACATAGAAGGGACAACCTTCCATATAAATGCATTCATCTTTTTCTCCCCAATACTGGGAAATGGGGTTCCCATTTATTTGTACTATTTATAGCATCTCTTCAGAGATATTATTGTTCATTCCAAAATTTTACAACCCAGTTACCACAAAACTTTGCCCTAGTCTTCTCATCCATTGTATTTTAGCTCATTTTGGTCTTGACTGGCAAGGTGCCTAACTTGTAGCTATCTATTAAGGCCGTTGTCTGTTGGTTATTGCTGGGCTCATAGGTATTTGTTACCTTATTTGATACAGTACATGAGTTAAGTCCTGTAGCTTTGATATGTTCCTTTCTTCTAATGGAAACTCTTTTGAATGTGAGCTTGCTATATAACCATATAGCAGTTATTTCCAAATCACACATCAAAATAAATTTAAGAAACTAGAATTTTATATGTTCCAGTTTCTCACTGATACATAGGGATTTAAATTATCTACCTCAGTATATGATAGTCATGTGTTTATTTCCTGAGGATCAATTACAGATTGTGTTAAGTGTGTAGCACATGGAAGATGTTACTCTGATGGTTTAGTTTCTGATACTGAGACATTTTTTTTAAAAGCCTTATCAGTCTTTCACTTAGAATCTGCTCCACGAGAAACAAATCAGGGTCATGTTCCTGTACAACTCCTTTCATGTCTTCAACCTCTGGCCTGGACCCCACATCTGCATCTCCAATCATCTGCTTCAATATATTTTTTTCTCCTGTACCACAATCATGGAAGACAAAATGGAATACTTCCAAAACTTCAGGACCCGATTCTTAGACTGACCATTGCCTCCAGCTTTGCAAGCCAACCTACAATTTAATAATTCTCATATGGATGTATCAGTAATAAAGAATGTGAATATTCATACTAACTGCATTATGCAAAGACTCTTCTAAAATTCTTAATGCATGTATGATTGTTGTTTTTCTTTTCAAAATTAATGTTGGAGTTTCCTGCTTTAGAATTGATAACTCCCAAGCTCTTGGTAGAGTAATTGAATTAGCAGTGTTTGTGTACATTTTCCAACTCTGTCAAAATGAAGGTTTTAGAAATTCTGAGAATACAAGTACATACTCGGTAAAACTGCGGGGTTTTTGTTGGTTGGTTTGATTGTTCTGCCTGTTAAATCACATTCATTTAAATCTGATTAGAAACACTGATTTTTTTTTCAGTTTATTTTTAAGTATTTGTACTATCACCTCATAGAAGTCAAGGGAAAATGAATGTAGTTTTAGTGAGAATTTCCTGGTAGTATTGATGTTAAGTGATTTTATTTATTCATTAAGGAGAGCTTTCTCAAACTGGTTTCTGTCTTTTTAGTCTCAACGTTTTTTTTTTTTTTTTTTGTTTTTTGTTTTTTGTGTTTGTTTGTTTGTTTTGGTTTTGTGTGTGTGTTTTTATTTTATTCTGTAAGATGACTGTAATTCTTTAGTATTATGGGAAAGGTTTTAAGTAAACAGTCTGTGAAATAATATGAAACAGTCAGTAAGAAACATTGTTAAGCATCAAAAGTATGTGAGGTTTCTTTTTTGTGATACATTTTTTTTAATTTTATTTCAAACTAGCTCATTTTATATGTGAACCCAAGCCTCCACACCCTCCAGTCCTCCCCAATTCTCCCCACCAACCCCCCCATCCCATCTCCTTTCTGCTCCCCAGGGAGCAGACTTCCATGGGGAGTCTTCAAAGTCTGTCATATCATTTAGAGAAGTGCCTAGGCCCTCTCCTATAGTCTAGGCTGAGAGAGTATCCCTCTATTTGGCATGGGCTCCCAAAGTCCATTCATATATGAGGGATAAATACTGGTCCATTACCAGAGGCCCCATAGACTGTCCCATCCTCCTAATGCCCACATTCAGGAGGTTTGGGTCAATCCTATCCTGGTTCCCCAGGTGTCAGACTGGAGTTCATGGAGACATTTAAGGTAGCCTCCTTCCCTATTGCTTGGATTGTTAGTTGGGGTCATCCTTATAGATCTCTGCACATTTCCCTAGTGCCTCTTAAAACCTATAATAGCTCCCTCAATTGTGGTATTCTCTTCTTGCTCTCCTCTGTTCTTTCCCTGACTCAAAGTATATGAGGTTCCTAAGTGCCAGCTTTTTTGCTATCCCTTTTGAAAACATGGAAAAGTTGGTGTACAGGGTTTGATGGGTCGGGATGTTGAAAGAAGTCATATAAAATAGGAGACATTTATTCAGGTAGTTGCCAATAAAGTACTAAGAACTAACATGCATGGCTCCTGCTTTTCTTAGCCTGCCTTGGCAGTTTTAGTAGAGTTGAGGAGACTATTGGTTTGCTTATATTGTGAGCCTGTTCTTCCTGCCATCATTTCAAGTCTTTATGCCCACTATATTACGTATGTGCCAAGCTTTCATGTTGAATGTTCTAGGAAACCAGATTGTCTTATAGCTATTTGTTGCCTAGGAGTTTCAGGTTGTTAGTAATGCCAGAATAAGTTCTTTATTTTCATTGGATTTTGAACACTTTTGGTTCTTACAGCAGCTGTGACACAGGTTTCCCTGCAGTCTATCATCCACAAGTTTCTGACTGCTGGACCATCTCCTTTCAATGTCACCACTCTGATTTCTGTACCTGATCAGCTCTCTAGGCTAGGTATGCTTTCTTCCTCCTAGTTTATAAGAGATTGTCTCTCTTCATGGTTTAAGTGTAACTAAAGGAACCTCTGTTTTTGGTTTCAGAGAATTTTAATTAACTATTATTTTGTTTAACTTTATATATTGACATGCACTCAGGTATGTTTATTTTTCTTTTACATTAGACATTCTATTTATCTGAGTTTTTAAATGTGTATTAACACATAATATATTTTAGCCAGGTTATAAAGCACTGGTAAGGCTTTTTACTCAAAGCAAAATGCTAACTATACTATAACCTCAGTTTCCCTGAAGTAGCACACACACTTGAGAACTTGGAAGTTATCTTGCACTGTTGTTCAATGATTTTGGACTAGAGGAGTCAGAGATCACTTTTGCCTTTGTCATAGTCTCCTCTAATGTACACCAAAGGGGAGATGCACATGGACAATGACTCACACAGCTAGAAATCACTGAGTACTGATGGGATTTTAACATCAGTGAGAGGGTCCATTTAGAATTTGGCAATGTGAGTGGAATTGAAGAATGTCAAGTGGAAAGAATACTAGGCAGGGCTTAATTAAAATTTGGTTAAAGTTTTACTAGATTTTAGCATTTTAACTGAAGAATGCTAGATAACATATATAGGAAGATATATCAGAATTACACCTGACTTCTCCATGGAAACTCTGAAAGCCACAAAGTGCTGGACAGATGTTCTCCAAATACTAACAGACCACAAATACCATCCCAGACTATTATACCCAGTAAACTCTCAATCACTGTAGATGAAGAAAATCCAGATATTCCATGACAAAACCAGATTTACACAATACCCATCTGCAAATACACCCCACAGAAAGTTCTAGAAGGAAAATGCCAACCCAAGAAAATTGACTACACTCACAAAAACATAGGCAATAGATAATCCCACTTTGCCAGAAGCCAAAAGAAAAAGTGTGGTAAATCTAATACTCTCAATACCACCAGCACCAACAAATCCAAAAGAAACGAGAATTAATAATCACTGGTCCTTAATTTCCCTCAATACTAATGGTCTTAATTTGTCTATAAAAAGACACAGGTTAACATAATGGATATGAAGACAGACCCCATCCTTCTGCTGCATACAAGAAAACACACCTAAACTGAAAGACAGACACTACCTCAGAGTAAAGGATTGGGAAATATTTCCCAATCAAATGGGACCAAGAAACAAGCAGGTGTATCTATCCTAATATTTAACAAATTAGATTTTAACTAAAGTCAATCAAAAGAGATAAACAAGGTCATTTTGTATTCATCACTGGAAAAATCCATCAGGACAAAGTCTCAGGTCTGAAATTCTATGCCCCAAATACAAAGGAACCCACATTTGCAAGAGAAACATTACTAAAACTCAAATCTCACATACAACATCGTAAACTTATAGTGGGAGACTTCAATGCCAATTTCTCACTACTAGACAGGACCACAAGCAGAATCTTAACAAAGAAACAAAAGAACTAACAGAAGTTAGGACCTAATTGGGTTGAACAGACATCTATAGAACAATCCATTCAAACACAAAAGAATATACCTTCTTCTTAGCTCCACATGGAAGCGTCTCTAAAATCAACCACATAGTCCGCAACATAACAAACCTCAACAGAACAAAAACATTGGAAGAGCCCCTGTATCTTATTAGACCACCATGCTTTAAAGTTAGAATTCAACAAAAACACAAACTACAGAAAGCCTACAAACTGATGGAATCTGAAAAGTCCACAATTGCACCATTCCTGGATCAAGGAAGAAATAAAGGAGGAAAGTAAAGACTTCCTAGAAATCAATGAGAATTAAGACACAACATACTCAAACTTATGGTACACTTTGAAAGCGGTACTAAGAGGAACGTTTATTGCACTAAGTGCCCACATGAAGAAAGTGGAGAATAGTCACATTAGAGAATTAACCACACAACTGAAAGCTCTAGAACAAAAGAAGTGAACTCATTCTTGAAAAAGTAGACACCTGGAAATATTCAAATTGAGGGCTGAAACAATAAAGTAGAAACAAAGAAAACAAAACAAAGGAACAATGTAACAGAGTTGGTTCTTCCTGAAAGTCATCAAGATTGACAAGACTTTATCCAAATTAACCAACATGCAGAGAGGACATGCAATTTAGAAAATAAGAAATGAAAAGGAGGACATAACAAAGGACACTGAGGAAATCCAGAGAACCTTCAGGTCACACTTTGAAAACCTGTACTCCACATATTAGAACACTTAATGTAAAATGAACAAATTTCTAGATAGATATCATCTACAAAAAATATATCAAGAACAGGTAAGCAATTTAAATAGACCTATAACCCCTAATGAAATAGAAGCAGTCATCAAAAGTCTCCCAAGAAAACACCAAACAAAACACAAACCAAGGCCAGATGGCTTCAGTGCAAAATTCTAACAGGAATTCAAAAGAAAAGCTACTACCATACTCCTCAAATTGTTCCACACACAGAAGCATAAGGTGCATTACCAAACTCTTTTTGATTGGCTACAATTACCTTATTACTCAATCCACACAAAGACACAACTAAGAAAGAGAACTACAGACCAATACCCTTAATGAACATTGATATAAAAATACTCCATAAAGTACCTGCTAATTGAATTCAAGTACACATCAGAGAAATCATCCACCATGACCAAGCAGACTTCATCCCAGGGATGCAGGGATGGTTCAACATATGAAAATCTATCAATATAATCCACTATATAAACAAACTGAAAAAGAAAAACAATGTGATCCTTCCACTAAATGCGGAAAAAGCCTCTGACAAAATCCAACACCCCCTTCATGATAAAGGTCTTGGAGAGATCAGGGACAACAGGAACATACATACACATAATGAAAGCAACACACAGTAAACCAACAGCCAACATCAAACTAAATGGAGAGAAACCCACTGTTTGTCCACTAGGTCCATATCTCTTCAATACTGTACTTGAAATTCTACCTAGAGCAATAAGGTAACAAAAGGAATTCAAAGGGATACAAATTAGAAAGGAAGAAGTCAACATTTACCATTTGCAGATGACATGATAGTCTACAGAAGAGATCCAAAAAACTCTACCAAGGAACTCCTACAGCTGATAAACGATTTCAGAAAAGTGGCTGGATACAATATTAACTCAAATAATCAGTAGTCCTACTATATACAGATGATAAATGGGCTGAGTAATAAATCAGAGAAATAATACCCTTTACAACAGCCACAAAGAACATAAAATACTTTGGGTAACTCGAACCAAACAAGTGAAAGACCTGTAGAGCAAGAACTTTGAGACTTTCAAAGGAAGAAATTATAGAAGATACCATAAAATGGAAAGTTCTCCCATGCTCTTTGATAGGTAGGATAAACATAGTAAAAACGGCATTCTTGCCAAAAGTAATCTACAGATTCAATGGTATCCCCATCAAAATTCTTGTAGGTATATAGGAAATATTCACAAACTCTGATACTTGAAATATTTCAGCTACTATGAGGAGTGTATGCACAAAATATTTGGCAATTGATATTGGTGATCTATAAGAAGAATTGTATGTCTTTATCAAGACAAAGAAAGGCTGTGCCTTTTTGTAAGAATCCCTATCTTTGGGTAATAGAGACTTCAATATTTCACTGTAATGCACAAAGACATCTTTATGTTTTGGTTTGAAATGATATTTGGAAAGGATCTCTCTATGCAGTCCTGCCTGTCCTGGAATTTGCTATGTACTTTGGCTGTCCTTGAACTCAAAGACAGATCCTCCTGCCTCTGCCTCACAAGTGCTTGGAATACAGGCTTAAACCACCATTCCTGGCCTTGGTCTTAGGTTCTTTGAAACAAAGTTTCATTATGTATCCTTCCTGGGCTAGAAATTGCTCAATAGAGTAGGCCTGCTTCAAACTCAGAGAGCCTGATTCCAGAGCCCTAGGATTAAAACATGGGCCACCAAGCCTGCCTGGGATCCTTTTTATATGACTACTAAATGCTATATGTGTTAGCTGTCTTGGCAAAGTAAAATGTCATATGTGGGCAAAAAAAAAAAAAAAAAAAAAAAAAAAAAAAAATATGGGCTAGGCTTCCTTGAGACCTGGTTTTTAATTGACCAGGGTGACCATGAGTTCCATGTTCACCTGAGGATGGTCTTGTCTTCATGATTTCTTAAAATTAAACTTATTTATTTATTTTATACCCCTACTGCAGTTTCCTCTCCCTCCTTCTCCTTCAATTCCGCCCCACCTCCCCTCTCTACACCCCTGCTGCTGCTCGCTTCCTCTTCCCCCAGTACACTTGTCTTCCTTTCTGTTCTCCCACATCAACAAAACATGGTTTGTCATGTTGCGGCACCTGAAATATGTACCTCCCCCCTAGTATTAAGGCAGGGCACAGCAAACAAGTATAAGGAAGAGGTACCCAAAAGCCAGCTATAACCTTAGAGACAGCCCCTGATCCTACTGTCAACTGTCAACACTGTGAAACACAAACCACTCAAAGACTCTACAGTTGTCTCGATCTTAATCCAGAATAATCTTAACATCAAAATATGTTAAATGTGAAAAAGTCGCACCTTTGTTCATATGACATAAGTTTTGTGATGGGAGATGTCATTCTGTGAATGTGTTTCTCTAAATGGTTAATGAATAAAGCACTGTTGGCAAAGAGGAAGGCAAGATGGGCTGTACTAGAAGACAAGGAAGAATCTGGGAGAAACAGGAGGAGAGTCAAGAAGTTAAGAAGATCTGGATCTCTCTCTAGTAAGATAAGTTCACATAAAAACACTTAGATTAATAGAAATGAGTTCATATTTAAAACAGAGATAACCAATAAGAAACACTAGAAAAAGGCCAACATCTTTATATTTGATACAGAGTCTGTATGTGTTATGTGGGGCTGACATGGATGTGGGACCAGGCTGGCAGGAATAACTGCTCCTAAGAGTATAGATCTATAGTTTAATGATCATCTTTTTTTTTTTCTTTCAGAACTAGATGATTTGTTTGCCTTTTTGTCCTCTGTGGCCCATGTCTAAATGAATTAGTTCTACATCATCATGGCAGGAAGCAGGGTGGCTGGCAGGCAAGCTTCTGTTGGAGAAGGAGATGAAAGTTCTGTACCTTGATCTGCAGTCAACAGGGAATGAAATGACTGTCATGCTAGGTGAAGCTTGAGCAAGGACCTCAAGACCCCTTCCCCACAGTGACAAACTACCTCCAAAGAATGTACCTTCAGATGCCTTGCCTGTTATTTCTTTGCTTTCACAGCTAAGCACTCAGGAGTTTCCATCACGGGGATCTCACGCTGCACAAAAGTACAAGGATTTTCCCCTATGAATGAAAAGTGGTAGCAAATACAGAGACCCACAACTAGACAATATGAAGACACTGAGACATCCTGCTGACACATCCTCAGACACTCAATCCTAAATGGGCTGTCTCCATCAATTCTTCCCACAGCAGAGGAGACTGTAAGGGCCAGTGGGGATGGGAGACATCAGGGAAACAAGGCCTGCCACACAGGACTGTCACACAGACATACATATAACATCACAGAAATCGTGCCAGCCTAAACATGGAAGCATAGATCTCAGGCAGGTGGGATCCCGGTTCTGACAGGGAAATTAGACACAAGTCCCCAAACAAACATAGTGCTCTCTCCAGTTAGTGACCACCCACAAAGGAAGAAGTAGTTGCCTCCAGTGTTGTCGAACTCTACACACACTTCAGTCAAGGGTGGGCCCTGTGGCCACCAGCAGATGGTAATAGCAAACAAACTCAGTGAGATTATTTCTTTCACACGGCTTCTTCTATAAATAATGTGTACCTTATGTTTCTTTTGCTTATATATTATGGTTTCCAATTTTGTTACTATGGGTTTACTGTGTATGCAAATTTGTAGGTCTCAGCCTCTGTATGTGTTTCTTGTGCTTTCCCTTTGGCTGTTTCATTTTCCCTGTTTGTTTTTATTTTATATTTTTCTTTTATTGAAAACAGAGATTCTGTTCTTTTACAACACATCCTAATTCTCCTTGCCCCTCCCTCTGATGCTCCCCGTTCCTCTCCTCCTCCCCTCCCTCTGGATCCACTCCTTTCACTCTGTCATTAGGAAATGCCAGGCTTCTAAGAGGTAATAACAAAGCATGACACAATAAAATATATGTGAAGCCAAAACTATCATGCCAAAGTGGTTTACAGCAACCCAACAGGAGAAAATGAGTCCCCAGGACAGGAACAAGATTCAGAGACCAACTCTTTCTCACAGTCAGGAGTCCTATTAAAATGCTAAGCTAAAGGCTGCAATATGAAGGCAGAGATCCTGGTTTAGACCAACGAAGAGCCAGAGCTTGCTGGTTCAGTTTCAGGGAGCCTATATAAACACTGCTTAGTTTATTCAGAGAGCTTTCTTCTTCGTGTGTGTGTCCTCATGTCCTCTTTTTATACACTATTTCCAAATCCTCTTCAGCGGGATTCCCTGAGCTCTGAGGGGAGGGATTTGGTGGAGACCTTCCATTTAGACTCTCACTATCTCTCTCTAGCTCTCTGTCATTCTCTCTCTCTCTTTTTCTCTCTTGCATTCTCTCTCTCTCTCCTCTCTCTCTGTCTGCATAATGCTTCGATATGGTCTCTGAAATTGGTGGCACTTGCTGCTGGAGGAAACAGCATCTCTGATGATGACTGGATAAGCTACTGTTCTATAAGTATGGTAGAGTATTATTGGAAGTCAGTTTATTGATTTTGTTTTTTTCACCAGTAGTTTATGGGTTTACCCAAGGCCTCTGGGTCTCTATTCTCTGGACGTGGTTACCAAAGCAATGTTGGGTATGTGTTCCTTCTGGTGCAGTGGCCTTAAGTCAAGTTAGACATTGGTTGTCCTCTCCCAGAAATTCTGTTCCACCATTGTCATGGCATGGAGATGGGGTGTTGTCTACATTTCTCTTTCAGTATGTTCTTTTAGTATTAGTTTTAGATGCCTTTTGAATTCTAATGAGAGAGAAAAGAAAGTGTGTGGATTTTTAAGGCTTAGATGGTACAGAGGATGTAGCAGAAATTGGAAATTGGAAAGGAATACATATTTCAGGGGAAAACTACTGGAAAGTAAGAAATAAACGGGGACAGTTCCCATTGCAAGAAAAGTTATATGCTAAGGTAAAAGGTGCCTGTTTATCTTATGGTCAGTGGATTATTAGCAAGTCTCTCAATTAAGAAGAGAATATGGTCCTCTATTCAACTGAACGTCCTATACCAGGATGTATGAAGCAGAAAGTTTGGTTCCAGAATGAAGCCTTTGTTGAGAAGATACAACCAAAGATGCTCCAACTTTTCTATTTTCAATTAAGTATAAAATTATGTCAAATGCTCCTCCTGGAATATAGTTACTGACAGGGAGGAGTGATAAGAAAAATGCAGGAGAGAGGCTACTTAGATACCCACAGAGACAGCTGAACTTAACGAGGGGGAGCTAATGGACCTTCTAACTGACAGCTAGGAATCCAGCATTGGTCTGACTCAGACCTCCTGAACATGGGTCTCCGTTAGAAGGTCTGGGCAGTCTAAAGGACCTGACACAGTGGAACCAGGATGTATCCCTGGTGCAGGAAAGAACTTTGGGGAGCACATTCCTCACAGATGGATACTCCCTTAGCCTAGAGGCAGGAGGGTGGGCCTAGTCCCAACTCCAAATGACTGGACAGATTTTGTTGATTCCTCCTGGAAGCCATCACCCTCCTTGTGTAATGTGGGAGGGATGGGATGGGAGAGAGTTCAGGGGCATGGGAGGGATAGAGGAAGGGAAAGGGAAATGGGATAGATATGTAAAATAAGAAAAAATAAAATTATGTCAAATTCTCCTCCATTGTCATTAAATAATCCACGTTATACAACATAATGATCCATCCTGGTCAAAGAGTATGAATACTGTCTACCTAAAAATCTATTTAGACATAGGAATCTATGAACTGTACCATGAGGTCACCGAAGCTCTAGCACTGTTTTGTCCTTTCTTTCTCTTCTTTTTTTTTGTTTTTTGTTTATTGTTCATTTCGAGACAGGGTTTCTTTGTATTGCTTTGGAGCCTCTTCTGGAACTAGCTCGATAGAAGAACAGCCTCCCCCTGGGAACTCACAGAGACCCTCCTGACTCTGCCTCCCGAGTGCTAGGATTAAGGCATGTACCACCAAGCCTGGCTTGAACCTCTATAACTTTGTTGGCAAGTTTCTACTAGGCAGTGAGTAGTTCAGCATTGAAAATTTCAGGTGAACTGTTCATACTCCTATTCGATTATCACCCAGAAGACTGCTGCAGCGCTGCTGTAGGACTCACCTGAGTCAGAATTTCTCAGAATATGTCAGCTTGAAACAGACAAGACTGCTGGAATTCTCCATCTAAATGGGAAGCAGACAAAAGGCAACGCCTAGGAGGGAGGGCAAGGAGGACATGTGCTGAGAAAAGGAAGAAGAAAAAGGATGATTCTGTTCTCTCCAGGTAGATTTTCAGGAGAGCTAGGGTGTGGAGAAGCTTGGGGCAGAGGTGTGCTGTTTCCAGAACCTAGAAGATGCAGGAGAATGAGACTAAGATGCCCAGAGAAGATGAGAAAGATGATGAGGAGAAGGAAGAGGAAGAATGAGTGAAGAGGAACTGTGTCACAAGGAGGAGGAATGTAGAGTTAGCAGGCCCAGGGGACATCACAGAAGAGGGTAGGAGACTGTAATAGACACAGGGAAAGTACATCTGCTGCAAGACTGTGTCTCCTATGTATGACACGGCCCCTGAATCTAGGGAAACCTGACAATATGGCTGCCTATACAGCACTCTCCATCAAGAGCTCCAGGCAAATAATGACTATTGAGAAGGGAGGGTTAAGCTTCCCTATCGATAAGGCCCTTAGTTGTTCTAATTCAAGTCTTATGCCCTGTGATCACATTCCTATGAGGAAAACTAAATGGACTCAGTAGGGAGTATTAATATATTTATTTGTTTATACATGTGTGTGTAACAATAATAAAATGAGAGGGCATGAATTCTAAACTGAGGAGGAAGAAACAGAAAAAGTTGGGGATAAGAAGAGGGAGACATGTAAATGCTGTAATATATAGATATTTAAAACTACAAACTATTAAAAATGAAAAGCGACATACTTGAGGGCTGCTGCTTTGCTGCGTGTTCATCTCGCCTGCATAATGTGCGCTGACTTCTCCAGTGGAGCCCAGCTGTCTCTGAAATCGCTGAGCAGAAGCTTGTTCTTCAACTACTAAATTCTTGTTGTAGTCGCCAGGGTCCATGGTCTGAGGAAGAGAAAAGAAACAGGTAAGTAAAGAGGGTTTTTGAATTTTCTTGTAAACTATGCTTCCACTTCGTGGCATTCACATTATTTTCAATAGTTTCCTGTGCAAGGATACCAATCTCATAGTAGTGAGTTAGTGATTCACAAGCCTCTTTCATGAAGACATGAATCTTTGACCCTTAAAGGAACACAAGGCTGTAAAGGAGGAGAGTAGGCAGGCCTTACTCTGCGCTTGGGCACTGAACAATGAATGTCAGCGCTCTTTGATGAGGTCAGGATCCCCACCAGGGACATGCAATTGCGCATGAGCACTGAGGTACATTTGCATGGGCACAGCTTCACATCCGCGTGGACATATGTGTAACTGCTAAGAATTGTTGGAGCATATTCGTTAACGAAGGTGGCTTTTACACCACCATTTCTGATCAATGTATCCACAACTGAGCGACTCTCACCACTTGTGCTCAGTACCCTGACATTGTGAGGACAGCAGGTTGCCTTCTAATGGGTGATGGTATCAAGACAAATTACAGGAGGAGTGCGGCACAGAATGGTCACTTAAGGTATGTCTCCTGCAGCCCAGGGAAGACATCCCGAGAAGGTGTTCGTGAGGTTCTTGACTTTAGAGAATTTTAGACTTTAGAATACTATTGCTGGATATACAGAGCATTAGAGAGAAGCTATGAGGGTCTTTTGGAGTTCTTTGAATGCAGGAAGACATGAGGCATCATGGTTTTTTTTTTTTGGCCTGAAAACTTCTGCAGATATATCTCCATAGAATCACAGAAGTCGGATGCAAACAGCTCTAAGAATCTGAGACAAAGTTCTATGGTGTCTCAGTGTGGGTGCTCACAGGTGGATCACACATGTTGAAAGCAGGTAAAAGGCCCTCAAGCAGGATCCGTGGCAGAGAAGGAATCAAGTCCAATATGGGAGGAGCCATCTCTCTTGTCTTCCCAAAGGAGACATGTGGGGGAGTGCCCAGCTGTGCTTTCTGTCACCCATCTTTCCCATAATTTTGATCTGCATAGTTGGGCCGGGTTTGGGTGCTTGGGACATCTGTGTGAGCAGCAGGATGGGACACAGATTATAACTGTTTCCCCTTCCATGGGAGCCTCTTACACACCATGACTCTGTCTCATGCACAAAAGAAATACATGTAACTTGTCTTAGTTTTGTGTTCATGTGCCTTCATAGTTTTGCCAACATTTAATCTCTTCAAAAAAATCTATCCATTCCTTGTTTGCAAATTTTATTACACACACACACACAGACACACAGAGACACACATATATAATTACATGTATGTTCTCATTATTTTATATTATTTTAACCATAGAGTGAACATTATTAGGAACATGTAAAATAGGAATAAATACAGTTATTGAAAAACTACTAACTTTATAAAGATTTCCTTAAATATACTTACCTTCCCAGTTACCTATACCATTTCTTGAAATCCATTTATTCTCTGTCATATGTACTCCTCTGTCTCTCATGTTTTCTGTCTACTATAATGACTGTGTTTAATCTGAGCCTCACTTCCCCATTTAAACACAGATTTTCCTTTAGGTTAATGGTTCTTGGAAAATGGGGGGGGGGAACTGGGTCCCTTAGATTAAAATCCTTTGCTGTTTTTAATGTTGTCTAAAGTCTGCTTCATTTGAAAAATGTATTTAGTTATCACCTGCCATGCCATGATAATCAGTCTGTTATATACCTGCCATTATCATAAATCAGAAGAACATTGTTCTTTGTGAAACCACCTTTTTATGTACTAAAGAATTTGTAAGGTGTTCCCAATTGTCACTGTAAACATCAAGAGTTGTTATTGTCATTCTAGCATCCAAATGATAATAATGCATCATAAGCCAGCCATGGCAACACAGCCCTATATTCCGTGCCCTTTGGAACCTGTGGCCAAATTGTATGAATTTGTGTGGAGCTTGTGCAAAAGGGATAAGTATGCCTTGTGTTTTGTTTTGTTTCTTTGGTTTTTCGAGACATGGTTTCTCTGTTTAGCTTTGACTCTTATCAGGGCACTTACTCTGTAGCCTCCCAAATATCTGCTTGCCTCTGCCTCCCAAGTCCTGTGAATAAAGGCATGTGGACCACCACACAGCCCATGTCTTGTTTTCTTAGGAACAGGATTTTAGAGTCCCCTGAAACATAATTCTGTCAACATGTCTATAATAATGCAAATGGATGTTTCATAAACCTATTAAAAATTAGTGATAATTATTATATATCAGGCACAATAAACTTATCAGAAATATACTTTAAGGATGTTGAATGGATTCTTTTCCTTTCATATCTTTGAAACTATCTTATTTAGCATAACTTCATACAATTCAACAAAACCTCCACATTCCTCTCCCATCTCCCAGATGCTGGACACCACTGTGATATCCTCTGTATCTATGCATTTTCTACTGTGCACACTTAACATTCACAAGATCACATGACGTTTGACTTTCTGGAGTTGATTGTTTAACTTAATAAAATGCCCTCAAGTGTATCCAAATCTGTGGACTTTATCCAAGTCAGTGCAAAATAATATTGGTTGTATGTGCATACTACATATCATTTATATTGGAAATGGATCTATGGGTTGTTCAAATAATTTGACTTTTTTTTTCAAAATCTTGTTATTCATTCATAGTGGATTTCACATCATGGGTCGTAATTCCTCTCTCTGCCCCCTCTCCCCCATCCCTTTCCATCTGCCTGAAGGGAGATGTCATTCTGTAAATATGTTTCTCATACTGGTTAATGAATAAACACTGTTGGCCAATAGCAAAGCAATATAGGTGGAACTAGGGGACAATGAGGATTCCAGGAGGGAGTAAGGAGGAGTCAACATGGAGAGTCTGGAGGAGAGCAGGACACCAGCTGGCTCTCCGGTAAGATAAGACCACGTGGAAATAACTTAGATTAACAGAAATGGGCTAATACTTAAGACAGAGTGCCCCGACCAGCAGGACCTAGTTATTCGTGGATCGAGGTGGGCTAGAACCTGAAAATAATGGGAGAGAAATAAGGTACGAGACTGCGCAATTCTTGTCAAAGTCAAACTTTATTAGGCACAAAGAGGAGTTTTTAAAGCAAAGCGTGAGAAATTGGGGGAGGGTATCTGTGCCGAATTTGGGGCTCTGGTTATTTTTCTAGGCCATAAACGTCAGATAATAAATGTCTGCTTATCTCAGTTCCTGGCATCTGGTTCATCTCAGTTCCTGGGGTGAGTGGAACAGACTGCTTGTTTAGGAGTTTTCTGTTTTACCAAGATAAGGCTCAATTAGAGTTTTAAGGTGTAAGTAATTCTACAAGAGAATGTGACTCGGCCAGCTCCCAGCATCTCCCCTATTTTATTATTTTTTATGGAGGGTCTGTCTTAGGCTCCGTGGTGGGCTCCCACAATTGTGAGCCCTGGGGATGGGCTTGTCACTATGTGATGATGGGTAGGACCTCTGTCTTAGGCTACATAGGGTGCTTCTGCCCTCAGCTCTCAAAGTCATAGTCAAAAATCGGTCAAGAAACTGGGCAAGAAGAGTGGGCTCCTAGAGTGCCCTATGCTACTCCTATTGTTGAGGGACCTACAGCCAAAGAGAAGGGTCTGCATCTGTTTTGTGCCACCATGATATTCTCGTCATTGACATCTCCATATTTGAGAGAACCAGGTCCACTGTTGTCTTCGAGTTCTGTGACATCAAGTACTTGTCTAGGGGATCAGGACTGGCACTGTCACCATCCTCAACAGGTTCCTCAAAGGGAGCCCTGTTCCTTTTCCAAAAGCTGATGGTAGTGTACAGAAATAGTTTTTTTTTTTTTTTTTTTTTTTTTTTTTTGAGTTTTGATCAACCGAGTTAATTTCTGGAATGCCCAAGGCCCAGAAATCAGCAGCAGCAATAATCCCACAAATGGTCCCGGGAGGGAAGAAAGAAGGGTAGAAAGCCAAGGGGAGGTGGAAAATCAAGTTTTATACTAGGACTCAGCCTGTTCCCACTGTCATTAAGTTCCACAAGAATTTTTCTGCATTCTATCTAAACTGTCTTCCACTAAGCCAGTCTTATCAGCATAAAAGCAACATTCCTCTTTGAGTGCTGCACAAATTCCCTCCTTGTTGTAAAAACCATTGGTTTAAGCTTTGCCTGTTGTAGAGAATAACCCTTGAAAATGAGAGAGAGAGAGCAAGAGAGAGACACACACACACACACACACACACACAGAGAGAGAGAGAGAGAGAGAGAGAGAGAGAGAGGGAGAGAGAGAGAGAGAGAGAGAGAGAGAGAGAGAGAGAAAGAAAGAGAGGAGATAATTATGCTCCTGAGGTCTCAGGTCCAGTTTTCCTCTCTTCCACACATCTCGGGCCTCATCTTCTTCCTGCAAGATAACACAAACATACCAATCGCCCCCCTAAACCCCATACTAAGGAGAGGGTTAGGCCCTTTCCATAGTCTCCTCTGGGAAGCCACAGCCCCAAAGTGGTGCCTGCCTGGATGCCAGGTAGTCCAAGCTTAGCTGTAAACAAGCCAGCCCCGGGGTGGTGAGCCTAGCTGGATGCCAGGTAGTCCAGTTTATACATCACAAAGTCAGAACAGTCCAGACAAGAGCAGTATCTTGTCCAAATGGCCTAGTCTTGCTTATTGAGCAAACTTTATAATGCGTTTCTTCAATGCCCATCTTCCTTTCTGGTGCAGATGGTATTGCCAAGAGCAATTATGTCTCACTGTCACGAAAACCCTAAACCATTTTAAATGCCATATTCTGTAGGTCTTTGAAGGTTTGAAGAATGCCTATTCATCTCAAATACATCTCTGTATATCTATAAAACTAACTTAACTGTAAGTTTTGACTATTATAGGTAACTATCTATAATCTGTACTAAATTATACATTACATTTCTAAATGAGCTATATAAACACAATACCTAAACAAGAGGATAAATATACCTATCACAAAATTAACCTTAAATTGTATCAATAAATGAAATCCATTCCCAAAACAAAGTAATCAATAAATGAAAATCCATTCCAAAACAAAGTATTCATATCTATTCCATAATCCCCTTTTACCTTTAAAAAGAATTGGCTGTGATCATTAACCATTTATAACCAAGTCCATTTAGATGAAAACAAACATTTATAAACAATATTTGGAAATTTATAAACAAAGTTTGGAAATTCTTTCCAAGCTACTCTCCTGCTGACAGGGGGCGCTGTCATTGGGGATCCTAAGAAGATGCAGAAATCCTGGTTGTAGTCTGCAAGGCTGCTTCCAGTCTGGGCTGTTTTGAATGTAGGATCACCTGGTACTCTGTTCAGGGGGTCTGGCTTGATCAAACCACATTAGTCTGGAAGCAATCCACAGCTTTCATTTCTGTGGAAACAAAAATAGAAATCCTTTTCCCCAGTAACTTGTCCTTAGACTTAAATTTTGAAGTCAAAGCATTTTTAAAATATATAAATTGAATTAATCCAGCAGCATTTCCTTTAACAGTTGTTGTTTCCTCAGCAGTCAAACAATACAAAGACAATATAATACCATACAGTATCCATATTCCATATTCTCTCCATCTTTACATGGCTTTTTTTATTACTCTGTTTCTTTTTACTTTTTTTTTTTTTTTTTTTTTTTTGAGACCGGGTTTCTTTGTATAACTTTAATCTGTCCTGGAATTCACTCTGCATACCAGTTTGTTTTGGAATCACAGAGATCTGCTTGCCTCTGTCTCCTGAATGCTGGGATTAAAGGTGATAAGCTACCACACCCAGCTGTTCTCTGTCTTTTTAAAACCATTTTATTTCTTTTCTCTCCCAAGCCTACATATATTTTAGAACATATTGTAAACCTTTAGCGCTTTTTCTTAATGTGAATCTGCCTTTACTGTAAATCTTTATTTTTTCCTGGCCACTAGTCTTTTATCTGTAAATAACACCATTGCTGAAATGAAAGTCATAGCTGTGTAGCCATGGTTTATCAAAGATGGCGGCTATTGTACAGCCAGCACTTTCGAGAGCTGTGGTCACTGCCTTAGTCTACATGCTGCCGGCTTGGAGATGTGGCTCGCTCCCATTGACATCTCTCATACACACTAATAAATTGTTAGGGCAAAGTTATTCCAAAGCCTTGAGGTTTTGCCTCTTGCTGCTGAGTCAGGAATCCTCCACTTAAAGGAACAGCGCAAATATCTGCTTCTCTTGCAAAGCAGAGTCCAACCGAGAAAAACGAGCAGCTGCTACCAAGAAACCTTGCTTGTCTCTGTTCTTTTCTTTCTAAAACCTTTTTTTTAAGCTTTTGTTAAATTTTAAGTGGAAGTTCTTATTAGCCACGTGGGCGCCATTTGTAACAAGTAGGGTTTTTCTGCCCACCACCTGGTCTTGTCCCGCCACCGTGCTCAGCCCCAAATAATGCACACTGAGACTCTGTATTAGATACAATGCTATTGGTTCGGTACTTGTTTCTCTATCAGCTAGCTCTGTCTTAAGTATTAACCACATTTCTGC